>NC_058369.1:159318394-159659822 GCF_018350175.1 Felis catus | reverse complement strand
TGAATTCAAGATTATTTTCTAACTAAATGATGGACACACAGGAATTCATTTCATCATTCAACTTTTTTTATGTAACTTTTTTTTTAAGTTTATTCAGTTGAGAGAGAGAAAGAGGGCGCATGAGCGAGAGGGGTAGGGGCAGAGGGAAGGAGGGAGACAATCCCAAGCAGGCTCTGCAGTTTCAGAGCAGAGCCCCAAAAGACACTGGATCTCATGAACCAAATCACGAGATCATGACTGAACTGAAATCAAGAGTCAGATGCTCAACCCATGGGGCCGCCCAGGCGCCCTGATCCAATTTTTTTTATATTTGAAAAATCCATAATGTAGTTTTTTAATCATGAAAAAAAATTAAAAAAGAACGCAAACCTGGGATTCCAGAGATGTGTGACTTTAACGTATACAATGATAATTTACAGCATAAACAAGAAAAGAGCTACAAATGTCAGAAAAAGCTTTCAAAAGAAAACTTCTGAACCAATTAAGTTAATTTACATTTTTTTTTTTTTTGAGAGACAGAGACATTGCACAGGCAGGGGAGGAACAAAGAGAGAGGGAGACAAAGGATCTGAAGCAGGCTCCAGGCTCCGAGCTGTCAGCACAGAACCTGACGTGGGGCTTGAACTCATGAACCATGAGACCAGGACCTGAGCCAAAGTCGGACGCTTAACTGACTGAGCTACTCAGGCACCCTAAGTTAATCTACATTTGAGGGAACACCAAAGAATTTGTTAGAAGGGACATTTGGAATCCTAGCTGGTTTTAATTTTAACTAAGATTATGTTAGTTTTGCCGTAATCAATGTTTCATGCCTACTAAGAGCCAGCGTGGAAGAAAAGAGTATATACGCTAATAAGCCTATGGCTTCGGTAGCCACAGCTCAGCACATCCCCAGAGCACTGAGCCAATCTAAAAGGCCACAGAATTTTATTTTCCCAAAGTCAAGAATAAAAGTCTGTCATCTGGTGATACGTGCTTCAGGTGCAGACTTGCAGTACCTCTGAAGTTCAAGGTGAGATAATTTTTTATTGTAGACATACGGTATTTTACCATGAAGAAGAAAAGCTGATGTTGCCTGCATAATTTAACAGGGAGAAATAACCTGATGTGTTTTGGAAAATTTTGCATTGCCAATCCAGGAAGACTACTCCAGAGCACTGCCAGTCAATGGGGCCCGTAAGATTGATTAATGACAGAATAATGACTCAGAAACTTGACAAGAGGACCTCCACCAGCCCTTTTGATTTCAGGAAGCTTTGTTTCCAGCATCCGGTTCGGCCTTTTACCAGCTGGGAGTTGAGGACTGTGGCGAGTCTGATTTATATCAGTAATATCTGCCCAGTGCCCACTGCTCTCTCCTTGCCTCTGGCTCTGCCTGGACATTCTTCCTGTTTCGTTTCTAGCTCTGAAATCTTCTTTGTGCCATCTTTTGTTATGATAGCATTCAAAAAGGTTGAAATAAGCATGTCAAATGACCAGGGCAGGATTTAGTCACAGAGTGTGGATTCCTAACCATAATCTCCCGGCTTTCCATTGTGATGGGCCAAGGCGCTCCAAAACATAGTCCCTTGCCCAGGGCGGCAACATCAGACTCCTTCCCTGCCATTCTACCCGTGGTTCATTGTGCTAAGGCATTTTTCCTCTGTCCCCTTCCTCCTTGTTTAGAAGGAGCTCCACAAAAACAAACACAAACCCTTCAGTCTATCATGACACAAATTAGTGGCTCTGTCCTATCAATCCTCTGGGTCTGATCTGCATCTTGCATTAATATTTTCACCCAGCTCCTTAAACTACCATCCTCCCTGCGAAAACAGTGCCTTTCTCTTATTTTTACAGAATCTGAGCGCCGCAGAGCTCCTAGTAGGGACTCAGAACATAAATATGCATCTATTATTCATGGATGCTACAGGATATCATCAACTAGCTAAGGCTCGCTTTTAAGTCGGGACTGGTATGTGACCGACACCTGTTCCTCCTCCGCGTTCTTCAGCCGCATCCCCGGGAAAGAGTTTCATTTCCTCTTTGGATGTATTTCGCATCCAAAGCAAAACACCATTTTCTTTCAATTTCCTTGCGTTCACATTGTAATTAGAGGACATTCTGTGAAAACCTGGTGTAAACACTGAGAAGACTGCAATTGCTGATTGAACGTGGAGTGAAGTAGGAAAAACACGTGAGTGGTTCATGCCGGCCCCGTCATTAACAAACTGTGACTTTTGGCATTTCAGACTTCTCAGGTTGTGTGTGGGTGTCGGCATGAGAGTGTGTGTGTGTGTGTGTGTGTGTGTGTGTGTGTTCAGTAAAGCATCTTGTGCTGTAAAGATAGTGGGGAAGTGATATCTGTCTTGGCCTTTGCTCACTGGAGTATTGCAGTTGGAAAGAAATGTCAACATCCTGTTGACTCCTAGCCGTTTTATCAAGTGCTTTCAGCCAACTTCTTATAATTAATCCAAAAGGACCCTAACATGCCCTACGAATAACCCCCTTTGCCCAGATTTCACCCTTTCATTTAACCTCTGGAATCCTACAAAAGGAGAGGGGGAAAATGCACACTGATTGGAACCTGTGAAATGAAAACAAAAATCCTTAGTAATGCGTATGCCATCGCACCAAGGAGATGTCAGGGGCGCTTGGGGGACTCAGTCCGTTGAGCATCTGACTCTTGATTTCCGCTCAGGTCGTGATCTCGAGCCCCAAGTCTGGCTCTGAGCTGACAGTCGGAGTCGGTGTGGGATTCTCTCTCTCCCTCTCTCTCTCTGCCCTTCCCCGAATTGCACTCTCTCTCTCAAAATAAATAAAATTGTTTAAAAAATGAGGGCATGATTTTTAAATGATAGTACATAGTACAGCCTGATGGGACATTTATCACTTCCTTAATGTCACCATCTTGTCCATATACAAAGTCCATCTCAGTCAGACACAACTCGCGGAGCCACTGAGAAAGAAGTATTGGCTTAACAATATATGCCTAAGGAAGAGGTTTTGCTGAAAACAAACAAGCACACAAGCAAACAAAAAGCCTTTGCTGAGTTTTAAATCCACTCCACTTAGTAATCTTCATAAAAATGGAGAATCAGCCGTTCATTGACCTGGCATTATAATGTTCATGCATATCATTCTGCAGATTATTCTAAAATCTCTTTTTCACATGAATGCCAGAGGTGCACACTTCTAATAGGGGTATTTGTTTTACTCCAGTTTTTGGTAACTTTATTGTTTATTGTTTATTGTTTATTGTTTATTGTTATTGTGTGGTCTCGAACTGCTCTTAAGACACCCACCTATTGGATTCAAATGTTTCCCTTTGAGGCCAAACGTAATACTCTAGTAAACGCCAGGTCAATTAAAAATGTGATAAGTTACTCATTCTCTCTCTGCCCCTCCCCCACTTGCGCTCTGTGTCTCTCTGTCTCTCAAAAATAAATAAATGTAAAAAATTAAAAAAAAAAAAACAAGGGGCGCCTGGGTGGCTCAGTCGGTTAAGCGTCCGACTTCGGCTCAGGTCATGATCTCGGGGTCCGTGAGTTCAAGCCCCACGTTGGGCTCTGGATGCTGACAGCTCAGAGCCTGGAACCTGCTTCGGATTCTGTGTCTCATTCTCTCTCTGCCCCTCCCCCATTTGTGCTCTGTCTCTGTCTCTCAAAAATAAATAAATGCAAAAAAAAAAAAGTGGTAAGTTAACAGATGTCAGCCCTGCATAAGCAGGTATGTTTGCTATATCAGGTTCAAGACACATAGAACGAGCTAATTTTATTTCATATTTTCCTTTCCTTTTTTTTTTTTTTTTCAGAGAGAGAGAGCACACATGGGGGTGGGGAGCAGAGAGAGAGACAGAGACAGAGAGAAAGAGAGAGAGAATCTTAAGCAGGCCAGATACTCAAAGAACAGACTGAGCCACCCAAGTGCCCCTCAATATATTTTTCTTAAGTAAATGACTTCTACTTTTCTAAATGATCACTTAGGGTGTCAGATATTTGCCACAGCAAGGCCACTTTACTTTGGTGAAAACAATCTTCTAGAATTTGCATCCCAGTTAAGACAAGTTAGAAGCCAGTGACTGATGCATCTATGGCTATGCTGACGGAGGCATCATAGACGAACATTTCCTTCCAAACCTGGATAATACACAGAATTATTGTAAGAGAAATAGTGCATAAAGTTTGAACCCTGAAGTAGCAGAAACACGCTGCTCTTCAACGTTTGGAAGACAGCGTCTGTTCCACTTCCTTGCTTCCTACATTTTTAGTCATTTATGGTTATTTTTATGATTAGATAGATATCCACAAAAGTGACATTTTGAAAACTACAAAAATATAAGAATTCTCCTTTATATTGCCCATAATTTCAAAAGAAGAATTACTTGCACAATTTATTTTAAAAAAATATCAAAATTTCTTTTGCTTTTAGATTTCTCACTTTTTAACAGCCTGCAGAATCTCAATAAATATTTTAAGGCACTATTTCCATTTACCCATTATGTACAGGTATGAACAAGAATGGTCATTGGTCTGAAACACAGCCTTATTTTCTCCTCAACTTTCAAAGCCTAGCAATAGTTCCAGGACGAAACAAATGAAACATCCAATTCCCTACATTCATTGCAAATTTAAAAATTCTAAATTGCCTTTTAGACAATTGCTGATCAATTCACTTACCTCAGATCTGTTTCAATTAGACACGTAAATTTTCTTTTAGCAGTATGTTTTACTAAACCATCAGCTTCCATGTTTCAAATATTAAAGCAAATTCCTTGTCTCTCTTTTTAAAAATCGATTGCGGGGCACCTGGGTGGCGCAGTCGGTTAAGCGTCCGACTTCAGCCAGGTCACGATCTTGTGGTCTGTGAGTTCAAGCCCCGCGTCAGGCTCTGGGCTGATGGCTCAGAGCCTGGAGCCTGTTTCCGATTCTGTGTCTCCCTCTCTCTCTGCCCCTCCCCCGTTCATGCTCTGTCTCTCTCTGTCCCAAAAATTAAAAAAAAAAAAAAAATCGATTGCATGTTGGTGATTTCTTTAACATTTTAAAATATATTTTAAAAGAGTTTGCATGAACAACTCTAATATGTGAGGGGAATTAATTCTGCCTTCTGAAGGTCACTGTAGCACAGGATAAATATACCGGATGAGTCAAACACATTACACACTTAAGATTTTAAATCTGACGGAAACCATATATAGTATGGAGGATTATTTTCTTTGCAAAAAAAAAAAAAAGACAAGTGTGAAATTAGATCATTCATAACTTCATGTCTAAGCTTCAGGTCTGTGGCCTGACCACAGAAATGCCGCACTCCCTAAGCCTGTGTTCCATACAACCTAAGACTAACACCTTGTATGCCATAATTTTAAGCCGCTTGGACTTAGGAAACCTTCGTAACATTTATTGTTCATCATTCAGTAATAAACAGAGGAAATAATCTGTTAGAGATGAAAGTTAACATGAAAGATGTATAACCCATATCAAGAAAAAGGAAAAAAAAAATAATTCCAATTATTCCAAAACCAATTATTCATGACTACAGTTCAATTTCATTGGTGGGGGGTGCTGCCTGAAAGGGGACTGAGAGTCTGAAGTTCAATTTGAAATTAACAAGCAAGAATAGCCAAAAGTATTTTACAAATGAAGACTAGTAAAAAAGTAATGTCATACCCTAAAATGTTAGCAGGTGCTATAAGCATTAAGTAATTAAAATGCTTTGGTACTAGAGCTGACTGACAAGAGAAATGGGACAAAACAGCTCTAAACCAGCATTTCAGATACTAAGTATTTAGCACAGCATTACTCAGATCTGAGCTATCATCACCTTTTGGTAGACCCACCCATTAAGATAGAAAACATCCAGCCAGTTAAATTACATGCTTCCTAACATCCAGAAGTTTTACGTGTATTGAAAGAACGTATTTACCCTTCGAGGTAGGTTTCACTGAACACACACATAAAATATGTCAGTAAAATAAATCAATTACATTCGATAGTTTCTTTACATGTGGAATAAAACTTTTCTAAGTCGCTTTTAGATGTACAGTTCTTGATTTTCTGCTTTTCCACACAACGAGATACTTTCAGATATTAAGAGCACTGGTTATGTGGTATTTTTGAAGAAAAAGGTATTGATTTTGACATTTGAATTCTGACTTGCATCATGCCGGACGAGCCATGATTTCGGCTCATACCATATTGGTATGCATATCTGATTCATCACCTCCTTCAAATATTACTCCCACCATTTAGCTCCACCATTAGGGAATAAAAGAGTGCCCCACTATGGTCTCTGGAGAATAAACTCCCACAGGGACACAATTCTGCAAGCTTTAATGCTGGGGCTTTTGAGGTGTGTCCATGTGCAGGTAACGGCAAGCATAGCCTGGGTGACCATAATTTTTAGATGTCAATGTTTGTAAATGTTCTGGTGAAAAAAAAAAAAAAGGTCTTAGAATTAAAAAAATTTCGCATGTTGCAGATACCAAGAATTATGGCTGAAAATGAAGAATTATTCCCCCCAGAAGTACAGAAATAATTTTTTCAAAAAAATTCAACCTGTTAATCTAAAGAAACGAATAATAATAGTTGCCACACCTTCCCCAAAAGATGTTTTGAGGGTCTAAATGCAATTAGGCACGTGCATAATTTTGTTTTTAATTATGAACCCCTCTATTCCAAATATAGTACCTGAAAAATGAATATTTCTTACACAATTTAGCAAGGTGGTTTTTTGGTTATGTTTTTTTAGGTTTCTCTTAGTTTTTCAAAATTAACACCAGAATTACATACTAAAACTACTTTTCCACAAGTTGTTTTTCAATCTTTTAAATTCACTGTCAAAATCCTTTCTTTCTCGGGGGCCTTGGTGGCTCAGTTGGTTAAGCGTCAGACTTCGGCTCAGGTCATGATCTCAAAGTTTGTGGGTTCAAGCCCCACGTCTGGCTCAGTGCTAACAGCTCAGAGTCTAAAGCCTGCTTCAGATTCTGTGTGTCCGTCTCTCTCTGCCCCTCCCCTGCTCAAGCTCTGTCTCTCTGTCTCTCTCTCTCCCAAAAAACAGATATTAAAATTTTTCTTAAGAATTAAAAACAATCCTGTCTTTGTAGTAATATAGAGCGTTATTATTACATTATCAGTGAGAAAATCATTTTGTTTGTATACCAAAACTGTAGTTACTGTACAAAAATGCCTTGCTCTTTCTAGGCCTTTCTTACAGTTGACATATTGCTTCATTGCACATATCAGCATTTCACACTTGTGCTAATATACCTACTAATCAAAACTAGTTCCACGTCTTTTAAATCTGTTTTTTTTTTAATTTTTTTTTCAACGTTTATTTATTTTTGGGACAGAGAGAGACAGAGCATGAACGGGGGAGGGGCAGAGAGAGAGGGAGACACAGAATCGGATACAGGCTCCAGGCTCTGAGCCATCAGCCCAGAGCCTGACGCGGGGCTCGAACTCACGGACCGCGAGATCGTGACCTGGCTGAAGTCGGATGCTTAACCGACTGCGCCACCCAGGCGCCCCAGTTCCACGTCTTTAATATCATCAAAGGCACTTACAATCTTTACTCAATCTTAATTATAGTAACAAACATTATAATAACTCAATTAGAGATATTTTGGGATTTAAGACCTATAATTTCTGCATGATATAGATCAAGTTTCCTGTTAAATTTCTCAACAATATTTTATATTCTGAAGCTATTCAGATTATTGGTATTTCATTTCTGACATAATTTGATCACTCTTTGAAAAGTGATCAAACTTAAAATAATGTCAAAATAGGTCAGTTAAACATAAAACGGAGAAATGCTAAACTGTTGAAACAGAAGGAGAAGTTGATTTCAATCATTATTAAGCATTACAACTGAAATCACAGCCCTCTGCAGAAAGCAAAAGGAGAAAATACAGTAAATTACACCGTGCTTATAAAAGTAGGCTCAAGAAATACTTTTGAAAGAGACGTTTTCTTCTTGGAATTAAAATCCAGGCAGAGTGTTTGAGAAAACACTAATCAGCATCTTCAACTGCCTTTTGTAAAAATAAAGAAATACTCTTTTATTACCACTTTTATATTATCATCAATAAAACATTCAAGTACAGAATTTAAACTTAGTGGAGCAAAGATTTGCCTCCCAGAATTCACAAAACATAATCTAAGGACAGCTCTGAGTCTAACCCTGGAGGCTGATATTTGTCAGGTAGAATGAAGAATGTTAAAAGACATTTTACTACTACATTTACTAATTCCTTGAGGCATGATCATGACAATTGATCTCTAGAGTTTGATAGCTCTAGATTGGTTTTAGTAGGGTTGCCAGTCTAGCAAATAAAAATACAGAAGGTCCACTTGAATGTGAATTTCAGATAAATAACAAATTATGTTCTAGTATAAGATTACCCCATGCAGCGGCGCTTGGTAGGCTCGGTTGGTGAAGCGTCCGACTTCGGCTCAGGTCATGATCCGGTGGTTCATGAGTTCGAGCCCCATGTCGGGCTCTGTGCTGACAGCTCAGAGCCCGAAGTTGCTTCAGATTCTGCATCTCCTTCACTCTCTCTCTGCCCCTCCTCCACTTGCAGTCTGTCCCTCTCTGTCTCTCAAGAAGGAATAAACGTGAAAAAAAATTTTTAGGGGTACCTGGGTGGCTCAGTCAATTAAGCGTCCGACTTTGGCTCAGGTCATGACCTCATGGTTCGTGGGTTCCAACCCTGTGTCGGTTCTGTGCTGACAGTTCAGAGCCTGGAGCCTGCTTCGGATTCTGTGTCTCCCTCTCTCTCCCTCTACCTGTCCCCCTCTCACATCCTGTTTCTGTCTCTCAAAAATGAATAAAAAAAGATGAAAAAACAAATTTTTTTCAAAAAGGATTACCCTATGCAATAATTGATACCTATTTAAGCTAAATGTTTTTCATTACTTAATGTAGTTTCATATGATTAGTTCTGTCGCTAGAACCCTACATATTTTATCTATCTATTTATTTATTTATTTAAAATTTATTTATTTGTGAGAGACAGAGAGAGATAGCAAACACGAGCAGGGGAGGAGCAGAGAGAGAGAGAATCCCAAGCAGGCTCTGCATTTTCAGTGAGGAGTGTGAATGCAGGCTGGAACCCATGAACTATGAGATCATGACCTGAACTGAAACCAAGAACTGAATGCTTCACTGAATGAGCCACCCAGGTGCCCCTATTTTATACACTTAAACATATTCTTTTGAGAAAGGTTATTTTTGGCTTCATTGCACTCACAAAATGGAACACACACACACACACACAGAGTCATGATAAATCTAAGCAATGCTTGAGGAAGAGCCTTATGTTAAAGAACTAAGTAATTTCTTGGCCCTGTTCACCTCCATTTTGATTTATTAGTAAGTTCCAGATAATACTACGATATCTGCCAGTAGCTTTAGTTAGATATCCTCCTATATTTAAGTCAAGCAGAAAAGAAGTGGTTCCTTCTGACACCTTTAAGCAAAATCAGGTATTAGTTTAGACTGGCTTACGTTGCGTCATGTGTCTGTCCCTTAACTAGTCACTAAAGCCGGGGGTATGTTCCTAGTGTCTGGGCCAAAGTACTCTCCAACGCCATGAGCTATCACGTCACCAACCTACTTACATTTAGCTGAGAGTCAGTGAAGGCAAGTTTCCCATAAAGCACGTTCTAGGATATTTTTCCACAGGGAATGGTAACATGTCCCTTTCCTGTTATACTATTAATATTACCTCATTCAAAATGTTGACTCCCTGTGATGCATTTCATATTTATATAATCCATTCACCCCAAGATTTTCCTTTTTTCTGTAACAATAAACATTTTCAGCCATCTGCAATGATTTGTAAGAATTTCAGCATTATATTGGATATGTTTTATATATAGGTGGGCTTACTCATGCAATTGGAATTATCCACAAAATTTGGCTTCTTTTTTTAAAATTTTTTTAGAAAAGAGAGAGGAGCATGCGTATATACGTGCACATGTGAGAACGACTGGGGTGGGGCAGAGGAAGAGAGAGAGAATCTTTAAAATAAAATGTTTTCAAGTTTATTATTTATTTTGAGAGAGATAGAGCATGTATGAATGGGAGATGAATGGGAGGGGCGGGGGGGGGGGGAGAGAGAGAGAGAGAGAGAGAGAGAGAGAATCCCAAGCAGGCTCTGTGGTGTCAGTGCAGAGCCTGACACAAGGCTCAATCCCACAAACCAAGAGATCATGATCTAAGCTGAAACCAAGAGTCTGACCCTTAACCAACTGAGTTACCCAGGTGCTCGAGACAGTGTGTGTGGGGGGAGAGAGAGAGAGACAGAGAGAGAGAGAGAGAGAGAGAGAGAGAGAGAGAGAGAGAGAGAGAATCTTAAGGAGGCTCTATGATCAATGCAGAGCCCAAAGCAGGTTCAGTCCCACAACCTTGGGATCATGACATGAGTCAAAATCAAGAGTGGGAACACTCAACTGACTGAGCCACCTAGGCACGCCTCCAAAGTTTGACTTCTGAGTAATGAAATAGATGTAACAAAGTAAAACTTCCAGAAAATTTAAATAACTCTCTCCAAGAGGTTCTTACAATTAGTTTTAAAGTTTAAAGCATACACATATGAAATCCGTCACATTTTACGCTTTCCATCATACGGTTTGTACAACAATCAGCACTACACTCATATATCCCTTGAACTCTGCAAATATAAACAAACAAAAACTTGGTATCACCAATCACCAGACTTGGAATTAATAAAATATGCCAGTGTAATATGAAACCTACGGTATTCATGTCACTAGTATCAAAGATCCCCAAAGCCAACATCGACTGAGGGAATGGAAGCCTCCACCACTGAGAATATGACAATTATCTTTGGATACGTACGTCATGTGGAATAACTGAATGAGCCATGGAAAGAACCTTAAAGCCAGGGTAAAGAAAACCTTTTGGTTTTGTCAACGTTGAAAGGAATCTGCAAATATCTATTTTTACATTTTTTTACTGTTTATTTATTTTTAAGAGAGGTGGTGGTGGGGAGAGGGGCAGTGAAAGGGAGAAAGGGAGACAGACAATCCTCAGCAGGTTGCAGGCTCTGAGCCGTCAGCACTGAGCCCAGTGCAGGGCTCAAACTCACAAACCATGAGATCACGACCTGAGGCGAAGTCAGATGCTTAACTGACTGAGCCACGCAGGTGCCCCTGCAAATATCTGTTTTTTAAATAGGAAGCTTAAAAGCAAGCATTCATTCTCCTAAATAAGCAATATATATACTGTGTGTATGTGTGCATGTATGTATGTATATATGTATACACACACACATAAATATGTATATATATATATATAGAATATATAGAATTTCAATTTATTTGTATTTATAGCCATAGAATACAATATAATGCTATGTGTACAAAATGCCATGTATATACAATGGATTTATACATTATTTATTTATAGCTAATATAAATGTTATGTATATTATACAATACATAATAATATTAAATAATATATGTGAATATACAAAATCCAAAATTGTATATATATATTTATATATACACACATATATGCATATGTATACTTATACTTTTTTTTAGGCCATGAGAGCTGAGGATGTGTTTCTACTCTGACATTTAATATGCTCTCACAGAAACTGACTTCTCTGAGCAGTGCGTTTTTACTTATAGCATAGGTCAACGAAAATTCTTTGAAAATGAAAAAGTTAATCAGCGCCATCACCCTGATTATCCAACAACATGGAGATGATAGCCACACCCCCTTGAGTCTAAAGAAATTTCAGGTTGACATCATCTATTCCTTTAAATGAAGGGACTGACGGGGCCCCTGGATGGCTCAGTCGGTTAAGCGTCCGACTTCAGCTCAGGTCATGATCTTGTGGTCCATGAGTTCAAGCCCCACCATCAGGCTCTGTGCTGACAGCTCAGAGCCTGGAGCCTGATTCCGATTCTGTGATTCTGTGATTCTGTGTCTCCCTCTCTCTGACCCTCCTCTGCTCACACTCTGTCTCAGTCTCTCTCAAAAATAAATAAACATTAAAAAAATTTTTAATGAAGGGATTGACCTTGCTTCCCAGTCATTCAGGGAGCCAGCCAATGCAACCTTCATTTTCCTCTATGGTAGAGATGGGCCTACATGTAAGTGATACTTCCTGGGTTGGGGACATGTTTCCCAGCAAAATAATCAAACACGAATCTAGTATTTATAAAGGTAAAGCTGAATAATTATTTTCACATTGGTAGTGTGGATTGCCGGCCTCACAAATGAAGCATGGTGGTGGATAATTCTCAGGGATGATGAATAGATAATGAAAGTCTATATTCACATTTCACATTGCCTCTTTCATAAATGCAGTTCTCCATTTGGAAATTGCTCTGCGATCTCTTGATAATTCACATTTGGAGATAACTAGGAACGTGACATATTTTGAAGGGTAACTGCTGATTTCTGATTGAGCAGGTAAATAAATAAGAAATTATTAAATGACAAGAACAGTTGGCTCAAAGTCACCACAATAAAGGGCACACATTTTCAGGTTCATTATGCCTCACAAAATATTTAGGACGTTATAATTAATTTAAATTTTCCTGTAGGCAATTGATTTCCTGATGTTTCCAATTGTGTTTTTCAGGGGACATCAGCAGTAGGAACACATAAGAGTCTCATGGTTGTTTTCCCTCCCTCTTGACTTTTTGAGTAAGTGGCACTAAAATAAATTAAGTAATCCCAAGATCAAAATATGCATTTGGTTATATGATTTAATAGTCTGAGTTACACTGGGATTTTAGTAATATAAATATTTCTATACTTTTAGGAATAAATACCATCTCACTTTATTAGTGGGATATCTGTGTGTGTGTGTGTGTGTGTGTGTGTGTGTGTGTGTGTGTGCACATGCATCTGTGCATAATATGCATATACATATATGGGAAGCAATAGCTCATAAAATAATTTTAATTTTTTCCATGAAAATCCTTTTAAAACAGGTGACAACTCATTCGCTGACAAAGTAAACAAAATTCTGAACATACTTTAACTTTTTTCAGGAAGATTAAAGTCATCCTCATGTATACCATCATCCTATTCTGCCATATCGTCATCATTAAATTCGCCATGATCTGAGTGGCATATTAAAGGTGACTACAAATTTGCTACTTCTTCACTGACAGGTAGAATGAGGTGGAATGTTAGAGGCCTTAGAGCTTCTTTGAGGCCGCTTGGAACACTGGTTCTGAGGCAAGTCAGCCATCATGGAAGAAGTCTGACTACCCAGAGACCATCAGCCCACCAGATGCCACATGGAGATATAAGGAGCCCCCAAAACAGTGAGACACCAAGCCTGTGAGTGGGTAACCCCTCCTCTGGTGGATCTTTCAGCCCTGACCAGCCCAGGAAATGCCACACGAAGCAGGACTGAATAGCTGCTCCCTGGCCCCCTTTCTGAATCTCTGACCCACGCAATCGTGAGCAAATTAAAACTGTTACTTTAAGACGTTCAGTTGAGGGGATTTTGGTACACCAGAACAGATCATGAGAACCCCAAAAATAAATTCAAGGTGACTAGGATAAACTGAGCTTAATTAGCTGGTGATCAATCGACTCTAAATTGTGACTAAGGTGTTTTCTTTCCGCTCCCAAGGGGATGGTGGGAGAGAAACCTGAATTTGGAAATGACCATTTTTAAATTTTTTTTTTTCTTTTCCCTGTAATGTTCAAAGGCCATCTCTGCTTACTGTGGGCTTGAGTCTCTATTCTGAATGACTGAGGCAGTTAGAGATCACACTGCTGGACTGATGGAGTAAAGTTGATAAATGCCAGAGTGATTTATTTGATCGTTGGCGACTGAATAACAGCTTCTGATTACTGCTCAGGTCTTACAGACAATTTGATCATATTTTAGATCCTGGAATCATTAAACCATGATACTACTGTTCTCCGAAACCACAGCACAGTTATGTTTGAGGTCATTAAAAAGAATGAATGTTGGGGCGCCTGGGTGGCGCAGTCGGTTAAGCGTCCGACTTCAGCCAGGTCACGATCTCGCGGTCCGGGAGTTCGAGCCCCGCGTCGGGCTCTGGGCTGATGGCTCGGAGCCTGGAGCCTGTTTCCGATTCTGTGTCTCCCTCTCTCTCGGCGCCTCCCCCGTTCATGCTCTGTCTCTCTCTGTCCCAAAAATAAATAAAAAACGTTGAAAAAAAATTAAAAAAAAAAAAAAAGAATGAATGTCGATCCAGGACGGCTCAGCACATCGTCTATCCTTAGTCCGTATTTGCTAATTGGTAGGTTAGAAAGTTGAAGCTGCGTTTAACCCTTGCCCTCAGTTTTGCTACTCCTACCCTCATCTAAACACCATGTTCCCATTGCTCACTTTTCCTCCAACCGCCAAGAATGTTCCACCTTTGGTCCCGCTGCTCTCTTACAATGGAAAGTTCAGTGACCAGCTGAGTGACTTGTTCCTCAGTCACTGAGGTTCTTAATCAAACAGAGAGGCCTTTCTTGAGCACTCTGTATAAAACAGCACTTTCCAAACTCCTGACTACTCTCTGTCCTTGTACCATACTTCATTTTTCTTCTTACCCCCTTATCCCCATCCAACACATTTTCTTGGTTTTTTTTTTTTCTCATGCATAGTTTTTGTTTTATTCTTTGAAGAATGGTTCTGAAACATCACACTAAGTCAGGCTGAGAGGTAAAGTTTAAATAGTTTTGTAAGGACGTGTTGCAACATAGGACTGCTTACTCCACAAAATTTTAATCAGAGCTTATGATACACCTTGTTGGCAGTAGCACCCAGGTTTTCCAAATAGTCATCATTTTTCTCTCGTCTGCATAGACTTCTTCTCATTAGTTGCCTTCTGCTTTCTTTTTTCTTATTTGACTATATGTTCTTTTTGGTTTTTTTAACATTTGCTTATTTTGAAAGACAGAGAGAGACAGAGCAGTGGGGGGGTGGGGGGGGAGGAGGGGTGGGGAGCAGGCTCCAGGCTCTGAGCTGTCAGTGCAGAGCCCAATGTGGGGCTCGAACTCAAAAAACTGTGAGATCGTGACCTGGGCCAAGGTCAGACGCTTAACCGACTGAGCCACCCAGGCGCCCTTTGACTGTATGTTCTAGGAGAAAAAAAAAAAAAAAAAAAAAAAAGGTCTGTTTGAAAGCCATTCATTCTACTACTTCTCCCACAAAAAAAAAAAAAAAAAAAAAAAAATGATACAAGACTTTGAGGTATTTCCAGAATCCTGAACAGGGCTTCTTTGGAACACGAAGAATTGAAGCTCCTGACAAAAATGGTTTGCTTCTAATTCTGACAAGGAGAAAACATCCTGACACTTTGGATGACACAGCTAAGACCGAGAACATCACTTTGGTACTTATGCACACCCTGTGGTTACTGCTGGCCACAGTGAACATCTTGTGGTTAATCGTTACCACATCATTCTGTGTCTCTTTCCAGCAGCAGTCAATCCCCACCTCTCTTAACATCACCCTTTTCATATCATGGATATCGGTGCGAAAGTCCTAGATCTTAGGTCCTGCCCAATTTATTCCGCGGAATAAAGCTCTTAATCTTTTCACTTAAGGCAGGGCATGCTTAATATTCCTTTTGTTTCTATATCAAAAGTTCACTTTAGTTAAGAGGCCATTAATTCATTCCTTTTTATTACCAAAGCCACTGAGGATTAAGCTGGTTTAAAATTATGCAGCCATAAAACTTGACCTTCAAAATGCATCGAGCATTTATAGCCTTCTCATTTGTTGATAAGCAATCAAAGTATGAATGGACTGCTAGATGAACTATAAGTCATAGAGGGAGGTTTTTTAAATTTTAATCTCACTTGAAGTATCTGAGGTGCTATATTGCAGGTGCAAAATTCTGCAGAGTGAATGGGATAGCGTTTTCAAGTATTTATCGAAGTTTCATTGTTTTTGTGCAACCGGGTACCCAGTTGTTTTTATTATTTAAGAAGCGCCCTCTGCTAGCTACCTGATGCTAATGCTTTCAAAATTTAGTGTTTAGCCAACAGAGCTGATCCGCTGTGTACAAAAAGGTACAGAGCATATTGTTTATGGTACCCCCTATTATTTGGCTGTCTCGGGTTGCCCTTAAATCACGATTTTGTGTAGACTTGACTCAAAGGAATGGAACCACTGAGCCCTATATATATTAAATGCCTTATTTTTTTTCTCCAAATAACCTTGAAGAATGAAGTTTAAGAAATAAGTGAAATTTCTCCCTTGCTCACTCCATCCCAATGAGATTTTACTACCATGTTATGATCAAGTCACATTTTAGGACTTGCCCGTCTAAAAGTTCTTCTTTTTCTGTACTTTTCCCCGGGGCGGGGGGCGGGGATGGAATGCATCAAACCACTTTTGTGCATAGGATGGAAAAGAATTCATCCCCCATACTGGACATCGAAATAAGAATAAAATCAGCGAAATGTGACTTTCTTTCCACAAGAAAACTGGACCTCCCATGGGCAGCGGGTTACCCAACAGGCTGATAATTATTATTTACGTTTGGTCAACACACCTTGGGTCAAGCGGGTTCAATCACAAAGTGGACAGTGAAACAGGTCTGAGAGTGGTTGCCGGCCACAGCTGTCACAAGCTAAATACAAAAAGTCATCACTCTTCTCATCTATGGGATTTTTAGGGTTTTTTTGGCAAAGGTCTGATCTATGCACATACCTGTCCCCGTGCATTTGAATGGTTCCTCATGGCTATGATGTGTCATCAACATATACAAAACCGTAAACGGTAAACGCCGAAATCCCTCAATTTATAACACAAAGAACAGTGCCCAGAGGCACATGACAGTTTGTCCTACATGGATTGAGGGCTGTTTGAATTAATTTGCTATCAGCAAATGACACCCACCGTCAAGCAACTGATTCACAGCACTCCTGACAAGAATTAGAGACTCAGGAAGAATCCAGGGAGGAGATATGCAAGGCTGGCTTCAGGACTTTGAAATGGCTTGCGTTAATTCTCTTTGAGGACTTTGAAGCACAAACAGGAATAACCGTTTGTTGATTTTTTAAATTCTGTATGTGCAGGCGTGTAAAAATTCATGTAAGTGTCCTTCACTGGCCTCAACACAGATACCTGGTTTTCCCTACCCATCACCAGGCAGGTGTGTGTCATGTGTGATCTTTAACAGAATTAGGATTTTGAGGAAGAGAACAGTGATAATATTTGTTAAATATGCCACATCTGAGCAATGTGTTAAGTACTTAATAAGTACATATAATCGTAGGCATAATTGTTAACTTAGATCTTAATACTATTTAGCCAAAATATAATCTCCAGAAGTTAATCAACATCAACAGAAAAGTGTGTCAAGATTTTCTGATCTGAGGAATTCCTTTGGAAATTGGTAAAGCAGGCTCCATTTGTGGCCAGATGAATGAATTCCTAGACGAATCTTAGTAAGTACATCTAACATCTCCTTTATGAAGTTGTATTTAAACTGAGTTAATTATTGTTACCTGAACTATATGTTCACATGATCTGTCTCATTGGCCCAAGATTAACTTAGGAGATTTTTACTGAAAACATGTCTCACCAAGGAAGTAGGAAGGAAGGAAGATGGACGGAAATGAGGAAATGAGGAAATCAATCATGAAATGCCTATCATTTGTTAGTCCTATGTTCACCTCCTATTCACATTTTCACATTTAATCTCTTTGTTCGTGTGTGTACATCTCCCCTTTCACTCTCAACTGCAATTATATACATGGCTTGATATTAGTACATATAAAACAGGGAAAAGGAAAGACAATTCAGTAAGCCACGTAAGTCTGACCTTCTAGATCTTTGGAGAGAAAAATACCCATACATAGAAACTATACAGGAGAAGATTTAAGCTGAGTACATTTGCTTGAGACTCACAAAAAAGGAATATGACCTTACTGCTTCATAAGTATTCAATTTAAATGGGAGACACAAGGATAATCTTTTTGGAGGGTAAACGGGAGTCACAGAACAGAATTATCAGGGAGTGTGTGTGTGTGTGTGTGTGTGTGTGTGTGTGTGTGTGTGTGTCTTTCCCTCAGTCTGGGCTGAATGGGTACACAACCAGTTCTAACACCCCATAATGACACCACTTAGGCATCAGGGTACCAGAAACCTCAGGTCAGGCATTATTCTCTTTTATGGGTGTCTTTGAAATGCAAGTCATCCCTGGAGTGGCAAGGCATGAAATCACTTTAACTCTTCTGAGAATGAGTTTACCAATGCATGCCTTATAAAAGGAATTTCTTTAGGAATTATGATAAGAAATACCTGCAACAAAAGGAGACTGGGGAGAATAGAAATGAATGTGTGTCATAACAAAGATAAATTTCACTGACTTCCTAAGTTTACGTGCTAAAGAGGGAGAAACAATTTCAACACATGAAGCATTTATTAAAAAATAAGGAGTTTTGGGGCCTCCTGGGTGGCTCAGTTGGTTGAGAGTTCAACTTCAGCTCAGGTCGTGATCTCACAGTTCGTGAGTTCGAGCCCCGCATCGGGCTCTGTGCTGACAGCTAGGAGCCTGGAGCCTGCTTGGGATTCTGTGTCTCCCTCTCTTTCTGCCCCTCCCCCACTTGTGCACACACACACGCATGTGAGCTCTCTCTCTCTCCCTCTCAAAAAAAATGAATACACATTTAAAAAAAATAAGGAATCCCGTGCTTTCAGGATTCTAGTTTTCTTCCAAAGCTTTTAAATTCAAGAATGGTCAAAAGCTATTACTTTAGGATTTTTAATAAAAGTCTGTTTTAATGCCTTCCAAGGAATACGCTTGGACTATAGCTTCTCTTTGAAGGAGTGAGGTTTCTCTCCTCCTGGACAATATTATTTATGATCTATCAAGGATTCACATGGATAATATAATGAATCTATTCACGAATCTTCATGTCATTTACGGACGCAAGGGCGCTGAGCTGAGCAGAAAGGCATTCGATGGTTTTAGTTTTTGGTTTGATTTTGTCATTCTCACGCACAGATAGCAGGTAACTTCCTTGTCCACTGTCTCTGGTCTCTACCCAAATCACTGCTGCAGGCTCTCTCTGGCCAGCATGATATTCTGACTCTTTTGATCTCAATGATAAAGATACTGCATAACACCAAGAGACACAGATCAAAAGATTTTACTCTCCTTTTTACAATCTCACGTTCTGGCCAGGGCTTCGACAAAGAGCCGCTAAGACAAAGCATCATTAATGAAAAGAAAAAAAAAAATTCTCAACAAAAGATCTCTAGACCTTTCACGATTTCTTAACACAGGCGAGTGGACTCCTGGCTTATTCTGTTTCCACCATCCGTTTCCCATAAAAAGGAAAACTTCTTACATGGTGTTTCTAAGGAACTTTGGGTCACACCCTGGGAAATTTCCCGAGAGTCTTCCCAAACGTAAGTGAAATAAAAAGTTTAATAAGAAAAGGGGCACCTAGGTGGCTGGGCCAGTTAAGCGTTTGACTACTGATTTCAGCTCAGGTCACGATCTCACAGTTCATGAGATCAAGCCCCACATCGGGCTCCTTGCTCACAGTGCAGAGCCTGCTTGGGATTCGCTCTCCCTCTCTCTCTGCCTCTGCCCCCACTCACGCGGTGCTCCTGGACCTCCTGGTGCTCTTTCAAAATAAACAAATAAACATTAAAAAAGAAATTAAATACGATGATCTATAAGACTCCCGTCACTCTAAATATCCAAGGACTCTGACAACACGTGTTATTCAAAATGTTAGAAAGACCAGAGAATTCTTTTGCAAGAAAACACTAAGATCACTCATTTCTATTACTGTTTTCTAATGCTTATCAATTTTTCTCTCTCACCACAATGAAAGTAATTCACATCCTTTGATTTCCAATACATGTCCTATTCCATGCATGATCTGGTAAGCCCTCCGTTAAAATCAGATTTTCTGTTTTGCAAATTCTACGTCTTGTGGCCACAAGGTCATTAATAGCACTCTTCACTGTCTTTTTGTATGCTCTATTTTCATTCTTCATTGTGCTTTCATGTATTCAGTCAACAAGCATTGAGGGAAGCCCTACTGAGCGTCAGTTACTGCCATACTAGAAATAAAAAAGATGAACACTCTCTCATCTTATTCACAGAAAAAAAAAAAATGTCCTTGAAAATAAAAGAGGATCCAACAGATTTCTCAAATTCAAGTGTATATATCTCATTCTGAGACCACACCCATGGATGAGATAATTCCAGAGTACCAACAATACCCTGGATTGTGAGAAAGCCTGTCTGGAACATGGGAGTAACCACTAAGTTTCGGAAAATGACAAAATGCCTCTAAACCTCACGGACGTTTTCAAGAGGCCAGCTGAGTTCCCACCAGAACTCACACACCAGAGCTGGCTATTTGATGGTTAAGAACTAGAAAGGAAACTTCTCGACTGTGAAGCAAGTGATGACATTTAACTGAGAGTACAGACAGACACTGGTCCAGCTGTCGAGCTTACTCAAATCTATAGTTCAGTGCTGCCACGGGAACATCATCTGTGTGTTGGGCTGTAGAAAAGAGGTAAAACCTACTGATCACAACACATGACTATCTTAGGTCACTGTTAACGACAAGCATTTTTTAAAGTTTTATCCATGTGTTTTGAGAGAGAGAGAGAGAGAGAGAGAGACCACAGGGGAAGGGCAGAGAGAGGGAGACAGAGAGAGAATCCCAAGCAGGCTCCATACCCCAGCATGGAGCCCGATGCAGGGCTTGATCTCACGAACCCTGAGATTACGACCTGAGCCGATATCAACAGCAGGACGCTTAACTGACGGAGCCACCCAAGTGCCCCAATGACAAGCTCATAAATGTGTCGTAACTTTGATGTCAGTTGGGTTGTAACCATCAGTACGGACCCCTGTCAGAAAAAAAGAATTGAAGGTTATCTGATGTCTTCCTTTTCATTCCAGATACTGTTCTCTTTCCCGTGCCGCCCTCCCTATGGCTTGATTTCCATGTGGTCTGGTTGTCAACCCACTCTGTGAGGCCTATCAACTGTGCTAAAGTAATGGGATTATTTTCCCAGGTGTTTTGTGTATTTAAGTGGCACTTTTAAAAATGGAAAAATTGTACATTACAAAGGGGAAGAATCGAAAATATATACTTTAAGTCTTATGTAAGACTGATGGGGAAAAAAAAATGAACCCACTAACCCTATGTGGAGGCTAGCATCCATTTGACATATTTTCAAGTCTTATCTTTATGAGCGTAGATGAACGATACTGTTCTTCTTAAGGTTTTAAGCGTCCACAGATTGGAGAGCGCCGCTGTGTGCTCGCCATGCACACAAGAGCATCTCTCTTCTTGGCTTCGCCCGTTGCTCCCATGCGCCATGGTCACGCCCTTGCTTGGAGCCACACGATTTTATTCTGGGGCAAGGCCATCATGGGGTGCAGTCTGCATTACACTTTCCACCTTCTCCATTCTCGAGGCTGCTGCATGTCGTTGACACGCGGTCATTGCCACGTTCTGGTTCCAAGGAGTCTGTTAGGCGGTACTTTAGAGGGTAATTCCGGAGCCTGTATTTGTTCTCAGCAGGGATAAAGGCTCGGGATCCATGCAGCACAGTGAGACAAACTGAGAACGAGGTCTGAGCTCTGCACAGTGAAGTCTTTCCTCCTCCAAAGGTTCAGCCAGAATCCCCCGCATTTCTGATGTGAGAACCAGGCAGAATGCCACTTACTTACTTGTAGGTAACGGAACAAGTGAAACAAAGCTCCGCCTTTCCCCATTTGGATTGTTTCAAAATTCGCATCTGATTCGAGGGCAACCAAATTCAGATGGGAAGGGAAAAATCCCCCATGAAAAACTTCATGACTTCGGGTTTGCCTCTACCTACGTCCTCACTCCAGTCACCAGGTTTTTTCCTCTCGGTTTTGTTAGTGACGGTGTCATCATCTTTTAGGCAAAACGTTATCAGCTAAGATCTCACCACGCCCTTACGTTGTAATGTATTTCTGAAAATCATTTTTAAAGTGGTCTGTTAGTCTGGTTGCAGACACTTCTTAATTATTACCTGATCTAAAAATCAGAAAATCTTTCATTATAGCTGCATTTCTTTCCCCTGTTCCCTGGCAATCAGGCCATTTAGAAAATATTACTTTCCTCACTTACCGCTGATTTTTTAAAAACTCTAACGTGTGAACTCAGAAAATCAAAGAAACTTGAGTGAATTGTATGAGTGGAAATAGAAAATTTCTTTCTGTGTAATTTCAAGCTTTTATAGTCAGGCGACTGTAAATTTTGATCAGTTAAATCAATCTCCCACGGTGAAAGCCACATGAACAACTGTCCATACCTTCAATGTATTTGAAGGAGAGAAAAAAAAAAAAAAATCTGATCATAGGGTCAGATCCTGAGGTGAGCAGTACAGGAGATCAATCCACCCTGTATGCATAACATAAAAATAAATAAAACATTTCAAAAGGCTCTATCTAGGAGCACTGGGTGACTTAGTCGGTTAAGCGTCTGACTCTTGGTTTTAGCTCAGGTCATGATCTCACAGTTTGTGAGTTCGAGTCCCACATCGGGCTCTGAGCGGACAGCATGGAGCCTGCTTGGGATTCTCTCTCTACCTTTCTCTCTGCCCCTTCCCCACTTGTGCTCTTTCTCCCTCTCTCTCTCCCTCTCAAATAAATAAATAAACTTAGGGAAAAAAAGGCTCTATCTACTCTGGTGCCTCTTTATTATATATATTATATATATTATAAAAATATTGCTTACCTACAAACCCCATTTAGAGGAAATGGAAACTTTTATTGTGTACAAGCAAAGGAATAGGTTTGCCTCTTCCTTTCTTCACGGGACAGGAACTGTGGTGTCACTCAAGGCAGATGCTAACCGGTAAGTGACAGCATAGACGTGGCCAAGGGACAAAAATTCAGGCGCGACCCATACTTGTTATTCTGCGATCTAGCTAAATTAGATGGACTACACAGAAAGCTGCCTTTATGAACACATGCCAAAATAAAATCACATCAATGCCCACTCCAGTTTTTGATGTTAATAGACATCAAGCAGAATGATCAATTCTCGTAGAGGAGACCTGGGTCCTAAATATACACACATAGGGTCAAGTCTGGCTTCAAAGAGTATAAGAAAGCAAAACAAGGAGACGTCAAAATGATGTGAGCCCAAATTTATGAGCTGTACGCTTTTCACAAGTTTGGCTAAAGAAGTGAGTTGAGATTTTGTGCAGAGTGCTATTTTCTAACATTTGTTTGTCTAACACACATCCAAAACTCTTAAAATCTCCGGCTTCCTGGGGAAGTCTTACCTGAACCCATAAACTAAGGCTTTTATACTGTAATTTTCGTATTAATATAACAGTTCATACAATTTGATGACATGACAACCAAAGTTCCTTTAACGGTGTACAACTGTGAGAAGTCTTTTTAAAGTATTTTTATCGCTGTGAACCTACACAAAGGACATAGGGAAGAATGGATTTGATATATTCAGACTCGCATATATGCTGAGAAAAAAAATCATTAAAGTCTCAGAATAACTTCCAAGGCCCAAGGACAGTAAATTTTATCTGACCTAGAAGAATAAAGATGATTCTGTGACCCTTTCTTATGGCAGAAGCAACAGAACGAGGCAGTCAAGAGCGACGTTTCCAGAACTGGACTGCCAGGGTTCAAATACCAGCTCTAGCACATGTTCTACCGATGACTTGATGACTTCGGGCAAGTTACTTTACCTTTTGTGCCTCACTTTTCACAACTGTAAAATGGGATAACAGTAGTAGTTGCTTTCAGGCTCAAATCAGTTAGCATCTGTAAACACAGCAGTGGCTGGCATATAGAATGTGCTCCAAGAGTGTTTGCCAAGGTAGCGAACGAAAGGTTCAGACAGAACATGGGCAGACAGAAATATTCAAGTATTCCCAAGGTGCTTCCAAAATTCATACACTACCCAGCTCTGCCTCGCTATTATCCCAGGTGAGATAATTCTGTAATTCACTGCGGTAGATGCCTTCTCCACATACCTCTTGCAAAAAGACCAGTTTATTCTCTGAATACCTACAGTTTGTATAATACATGTTTTCCAAACATATATATATATATATATATATATATATATATCATAAATATATATATATTATATAATAAGGGAGAGAAGGCATTAAAATAGGTTATAAAATTATTCTGAATACTACAAAGTATCTGTCTTGATTTCATAGAAAAACTACAGCATGGGTACAGCAATTTTTTAGAAGCCTATACTATAATTTAAAAATTAACTGCTATTTATTTCACCTACTTTGCCTGCGTAGTATATTGACAGTGAAGTAACATGACATTATTATTAGTATGGCCACAAGATCGCCTATAATGACAAAATCTGTTTTGAGAAGAGAATTCATGTTTTCACATTCTGACTTCACACACTTCAACATTTTCTTCTCAATATGAAAACATATAATTAAAATAGAACTAAACAGGGGTGCCTAGGGGGCTCAGTTGGTTAAGTGTCTGACTCTTGATTTCAGCTCAGGTCAAGAGCTCATGGTTCATGAGTTCGAGCCCCATGCTCTGCACTGACCGTGTGGATACTGCCTGGGATTCATTCTCTCTCTCTCTCTCTCTCTCTCTCTCTCTCTCTCTCTCTGCCCCTTCACTGCTTGTGTTCTCTGTCTCTCTCAAAAATAGATACATTAAACTTAAAGAAATAGAACTAAATATATAAAACCAGGATCCATTCCACTATAAATTTCATAATTATGATAATCATAATTTATAACCAGAACTGTGATCAAAAATGTTAGTCCTCTTTCTCATTTATAAAATACCTCAAGGGACAGTCGTCTGAATTGTTTTGAATGAGTTCAACGTGTGTACTTTATAAGCAAAGTGGATGTGAGCAATCTGAGCTTGAACTTTTGGAAATTCTACCAGTATGACAGCAACTTCATGGCATGTTTTGACCCAACACAAAAGAGCCAGTTAGGAAAGAATAGCTTAGCTTCAAACTAGAAATTTAGAGACCTCCTATTTCAGAAAACAGGGGTGGCTGGCCCTGGAAACAGAACAGCTTAATTGTTATTTGTGGCAGATCGAGAGGAAATCAGTATTTTCCAGATCATATGATGAGTGCCTGTTTACTAGAATAAATCGCTGAAAAGAATATTCAAAAGGAGTCCCATAAAAGGAAAAAGAAAAAAGAAAAAAAAAAAAACTACCAGGCACACCATGCCAGAAAAGGAATGAATGGAGAGATTTTTCTTTTCTTCAGTCTTAATACTCTTATCATATTATACAAGGATTCTTGAGGAGATTACACGAAAAGACAGGAAAGTATATTGCATTTATACTTCTGTGGAACTTGCAGCTTCGTATATATAATTGCCTTTTTGTTTGTATTTTCTGAATGATTTTAATTATTCTTATAAAGGCAACTGCTACTTACTAATTTAAATGTATCGCATTTATAAAAAATCTTGTACTCCAAGGAAATTCAAACATTATGACAATTAAACATTAAAATGCAGACGAATACACAAAAAGCGTTAAGAAAATACAAATGTTTATCAATCTTCACCACTCTACGAGACAGGAAGACCTAGTTTTATCCACCACGTAAAGTGGCAAACAGTGAAATTTTTCACCTGTTAAAAGATTACAGTTTGGTTTCTAAATACGTGTTAAAAGAATAAGTGAATGAGTGAATGGACAAGGTCCATGACTCTCTGGATTTGGTGCCTTTCTACTGATGGCCTCACTTGAGGAGTAAGTGAATGAATGAATGAATGAATGAATGAATGAATGAATGAACGAACAAGGTCCACAGTCCTCTGGATTTGGTGCCCTTCCACTGATGGCCTCACTTGAAGAATAAGTGAATGAATGAATGAATGAATGAATGAACAAGGTCCATGGCCCTCTGGATTTGGTGTCCTTCCACTGATGGCCTCTCTTAGTTGAGTATTTAGAACAGGAGCAGTAGAGCCCTCTGGTTCAAACTTGGAAAGAATGGAAGTTTCAGGGAGCCCCGTGACAGTTGCAATAGAACTCTGAAGAACATTTTCTGGAAAAAGGTCATAATTTCTATGATACAGGAAACAGTTACAAATACAGAGCATTCTCCTTATCCCTTGAGTCTACATATTTCACTGAGATATATTCAGTATATTCCAGTAGGGGAATCTAACACATTCTCCTCGCCAAACACAGCCACGCGATCGTATCTCCCATTATGGGTGAATTTATAATGGTATCTCTTTCATACTCAACTTGTAATCACTCGTTGGTGTTCTGAATTCTCAGCCCTACCTTTTGGTTTAAGTCTCTCTTATCCAAAAAATCAGTAATGCCCTGCTCTCCTCTCTGCTTTGCACATCAGGATGCCCAACAATGAAAGGTCAATAAAAGAGTACAGGGCTCAATATTTGCATAAAAGGCTCTGATGAGACCCATAATCTGACCTCGGCTCAGTCTGGGAACCCCTTTCCTTTATCCTTTAACTTCTATAACTGAGAATTAAATGGAACACCAGACTTTTTCTCTTTTACTTTAAGATCAAAAGCAAATGATAATAAAAATGTTCTGAAGTAAGTTGAAGTACACAGGAAAAAAAGCTCCATTAAAAAGGCATTATCATTATCCACAAATAATTACAGATCACTTGATAAACACAACAATTAATAAGGAAGGCAAGGGGCCTCTAATTTAAAATGAACTCAAAAGATTAAAAGGCATTGTCAAAAATTAAATCATAAGACAAATGATCATCTATCTTCTGACTATAGTCTACTTGATTTGTTTCAAAGAATTAAGAAAAATAAGCAGTTATGCCTTAATCTAGAGGCTGTTTATTATTTCAAGTGGGCAGCAATGCCTCAAATTATGAGGACTTTTTTATTTTGCTCTTTTTAAAAAGAGAGAACAGATGAATCTCTGGTCCATTTCAATCTATTTTCTTTTGTTTCTAGAATTTTTACATTCTAAGGCAATTCTAAGTCACAAGAATCTGTAGCTGTGATAGGAAATTAAATATAGCAATTAACCTAAGGCTACTCATAATTGATAGCATGAAGCCACATTCTTGTATTGTGGCATTACTAATTAAAAAGCAAATGCATACACAAAATGTAAATAAACACAAGTCAAAAATCCCCATCGCATTAGAGCCTAACAGTAAAATGATGCTATAGGACAAAAAACAAAAAGCAAAAACACATGTGTTATTGGTTATTTGCGGATACTAAAAATCCAGATCTACTCATCAACTAACCCTCATCTGTCAGGTACACAAGTTTCTACCATTTATTATCATCTTATCAGACATTTCCTCTGCAGTAAATTAATGTCAAAAATTTCAGGCAGCTGTTCAAGGTCATGGAGGTTAAAAAAATTGTATCATAGCTCCTTTTGATTTATCTCAAATTTTAAGATGACAGATAAGGTGGTTTTAAAGTGCTGGAAGTTTATTTCCTGCTTGCAGTCTCTTTCAGATAAACTCAGGATAGGTTGGGTGGTAGGAAATGCTTCTCCTCTCATTGAAAATCCTTACAAGAACTTAAAACAGGTAATACCAACCAACGTTTGATCAACTGACTCGGGTAGCTGTTTATATATACACTACATACTGACTGCCTTTCCTCTTTTCCCCCCTGGTTGGTATGTGCCATCCAAGGGATGAATACTTACTATTATTCATATATTTCCTTTTATTCTACTGTAATCGCTGATTTAGAATCAGCTGATGTCCTCTAAACTAAAAACCAAGTGATGCATACTATTTGTTAATTCAGTTGTCTGCTGTGTAGAAAGGAACTGGTCACTTATTTTTCAGTTAAACTGTATAAACTCAAACTTAAGTATGAGTTTGAATCTGAGAAATTTGCTTTGCCTCTACTTGCCCAAGTAAAGAGATATATATGACTTCTAAGGAGAAAAAGGTTTACTCTCAAAACTTACAATCACATTTAGTGGAATACTGTGCCATCTTATTGCTTTGTTATCAATGTAACGCTATCTGTCCAAAAGAAAATTAGAATCACAGTGAATTGATGTGCTTAACTTAGAAAGTCAAGGACGGTGTAAACCACCGACATTTCTTCCTGTTTTGTACTGAGTGCTATTTCCTTAAAACTAAAACTTAAATAAATACTTTTGCCAAAGTGATTTTACAGAGTATTATGCTGTTATAATAGGCAACAGAAGCAACTGTTAAAATGCAAATTACCTGGAAGCTCTTAATTACGTAGTAAGGAGTTTGTACTGCCGTTGGTAAAATGGAGATACAGCACCAAACTCTAATTAGATTTATTTTAAGTTATCCCTGTATATCCACAGTGCATGAAGAAGGAATGGATGGGTGGGTAGATGGGATGGGTGGATGGATGGATGGATGGATGGATGGATGGATGGAAGGAAGGAAGGAAGGAAGGAAGGAAGGAAGGAAGGAAGGAAGGGTAGGAGGACAGATTGATGAATTGGTGGGAAGGTGGGGGGGTGGATGGATGGGAGGGTGGGTGGGTGGATGGATATCACTCTTCTACTAACTATGAAGTGCTATCTCGATTGTGGTAAGTTAAAATAATTGTAACCATAATAACATAATGGGAGACTAGACAGGGGCGATATTAATAGTTAAAAAATTATATCAATGTTAGCTCCGATATTAAAATCTAAATCAACACAGAACACATTAAAAGCACCAAAATATCTAAAGAAGCCAAAAGGGACAAACCAGGAAACAGTATGCATTTGAACTTACACAGAACTACTCAATTTCTAAGTCTTTAAAGAAAAGGAAAATATGCTGTATCTATGCACAATGCAAAAGTACCTACTCCTTGGCTTTTTAAAAAACTGAGTAATCAGAAATAATTCAATTCATAAAAACCACTGATACAAATTCAATCTCAGCCTAATATGGTATTAGAATAATATCAACATAAATAATAGCTCCTGCGTAGTGGGTAACAATGATAGGTAATTTCATTTTAATTAAATGTCAGTATGAAAATTCTATTCATATTTATCATGCTAACTATGCAGACCATGTACAAAAGGAATCCAAACAGCTGTTTGAATGTGGTATTTTCATTCAAAGATGTTGTACCTGCTGGCATTCTGATTAGTGTTTACTCATTTTAGCATTAAAAATACCAAGTTTAATTTTTGACATACTGGGTGGTGCTACCAATAGGATATAAGACAACCACACAGAAAACCATTTGGCGTGGTAATTACCCAATGACCTATTTAAACTCTACTACATCGCAATTATATGTCAAACAGCAGCCAAGGCATTTCCTTGAATTTGGTTCAGATTGTCAAATTATGGTTCTTCTTTATTACCAGAAATCTGAGTTAGAATCAGTGTGCAGATCAGAAGCCCCAGGAAATGGCTTTGAGCTCTGGTGGCCACAGCCAGGACCACTGGCCCCTGAGATGCCTCGCTGCAAATTAGAAACGTCCCCCTGTGTTCTTGGGGAGTGAGCTCCTGCTCCATTTCGGCTCACGCATGCTGCCTGAGCAAGGATCCCTTCTTCGGGGCACACAAACACACACGGCAGGTTTGACAGCACTGTTAAAATAAATGACACAGTTGGGAGACCCCGCAAAATACACTATAATAGTTAACTCCATACATAGGAAACATCTGTAAGATTTCAGTGGTCAATAAGCAAGTATCTTAAAATCATCTCAGCCAAAACAACGTCTAGGTTCTTTCCAATGATGGCAGAGGTATTTCTTCTCACTGTCTAGTTCTCCAACCTGCACTTGGTATATAAAATTAAGCCCAGTATTAACACTGGGTGTAAAACAGAGCCTGGTATTTTATATTAACTTTAAAATGACTGTTTTTAAGTTGAGGGAGAGTATACAGTTTCAGACTGGCAAGTTGCTTGTAACTGTTTATGATGCTCTCAATTATTTTACGTTCAAAAATAAAGATACGTAAAGATTTTGCCTAAGTTTATCCTTTTCTTTTTGGAATCCACATCCCTCTGGTTTTCCTGAACCCTCTGTGTAACCCCACTCATGCTTCCCATAACCCACATATATTAAATTTGTATATACATGTATATATATACACACATATATACATATACATATATAAGCTATACATATTATATATTATATATAATAGATATATACTGTACTATACTAACATATATACTATATATACGTATATGCTATATATACATATATACGTATATGCTATATATACATATATACGTATATACAATATATACATATATACGTATATGCTATATATACATATATACGTATATGCTATATATACATATATACGTATATACAATATATACATATATACGTATATGCTATATATACATATATACGTATATGCTATATATACATATATACGTATATACAATATATACATATATACGTATATGCTATATATACATATATACGTATATACTATATATACATATATACGTATATACTATATATATATACTATATATACATATATATACATACATATATACGTATATATATATATACATATATACATATATACATATATACATATATATATATACATACATATATACGTATATACTATATATATATACTATATATACGTATATATGTGTATATGTATATATATATATATATATATATATTATATGGGAGGGGAAACTTTGTCACCTGTTTAAATATGAACTGTGTCTCTAGAGATGAATTTCTAGTAGCAAAACCAGAGTACGAGGCAGAGTACAAGGCTACCGCAGGCAAGCGTTAACAACAGTAATAATTATGAATAACAATAGTAAAATAATGAGGGCGAGAAAGAGCTCTTTGCAGCAAAAACCGTATGGTTTGGCCCATGTTTCATCTTCAGCCCACCGCTCAGGACTCAAGAGGAGATACGGCATACTGTTTAGCAGTTTTGAATCCAACATCAAATTGCCTTTTTAACACCTGATAGCTATGCAAAATTGAGAAAATTACTTAGCTTCTTTGTGCCTCATCTTCCCCCCCAAAAAAAAAAATTTGAATCATCTCCCTCAAAGGTTCCATGAGAGGACGAAATGAATTAATATACATATGGCAATTCATAGTATGTCGGGAATATGATATATTCCATATGTGTTAGCGATTAACGTTTCTGTTATACAGCAAGCGCTCAATTTTTTTTTTAAAGAAGTGAATAAGTGGACGAATGAACCTGTACATAAACCAGATGGACAGAGAAGTTGAAACTGTCGAAACGCTTGAAAATATCCCTCACCTGAAATTGAAAAGGGACTGGGAATTTTTTTTTTAAATCTTTTTGTCATACAGCAAAAGTCTATACGATGCCTTAATATCCATCCTTTGCTTTGCTGAAAACAGTTGTCCGGCCATTTTGTCATTAATTGAACCTTTTCCAGCACTCCAGAAATTCTCCAATTACCACCATAACCCCTTCATAACCAACCAGGGCTGTGTTTCTCTATCCTTGTGGAAAACAGGCTTCCATTAGTTTCTCAGAAAGAGTGCAAGAAAGGCTGTCCTTTTGCCAAGCACTGAGTGCTTCCCCCAAAAGGATCCTGCTGGGAATAAAAATGGAGATTGGACTCACAACTCAACCACAGTCATTCACTTGAGAAGAGGTGTGCCATCAGCCTTCACATCACCACCACATCCATCGTGGCAGCTTCCACACCCAGCACAGTCTACACCCTGCTGGGCCCATGTTTGTTCCTTCCAGAAAGTTCTTAGCACTTTGGTGAATATATATGTGTATCTATTTAGAGATCACCCATAGAACTTCAGGTACTTATAGACAGACGCTCAGGGCTGTTTAAACGATACCTGGTAGATCTTCTGAATGGAAAGGAGAGAACATTCTGTAAAAGGGCATGTGGAAGAAATCAATTTGTTCTCCCCTTCCAAATTAATCCTAAGTCAAATTTTCTGTCTCTCAAGTAAGCTGTATAGAGCCCAACAGATTTCAGAAATGTCATTAAAATATACTACAGCTACCTTTTAGTTGCCCTAATTATACATAATATTAACTTTGATTTTGTTGAAATGTTGAGGTCTTCTATTGTCATAAGGAAATACTACCACTGAAGTGTAGCCTCTTGCTTTTTATAAAAAAAAAAATTAATGTAAATGTTGTCTTAAATAGCATGTCTATAAAATTCAAGTTCAAGTTAATTATCTGTCATGGTGAGCAATAAATATTTTGGATTTGGATACAAACAAAAAGTCTCTTAGGTCAAATTTCAATGATTTTTATAAACACGACAACAATCCATAATGCAATATATTTCCCTTTTTGTCTTAGCTGTCAGGAAACTCAGAACTAACCCGTTTGCAGTGACAAACTCCTTGCATACTTCCCCTGCTGCTTTTCAATAGTGGTTACTTTGATTTCTTCTGAATACCTTATGATGCTATCTATATGTGCAACTTAAAATTTTCTTAGGTCTGTATAACTTTTAAATAAGGAAATCCATTGTTTTTTGATAACTTGAAACTCCATGGCCAGCCTAAAAGACTCTGGTTATTTTTCACCATAAAAATCAACCAGCCATACCATTTCCAATATTTAAAAAGATAACATTTTTATACAATATGGCACCCTCAAGTCAATCTGTTTTTAAAAATATGTTCATAAATTTTAATGTAGTGGAACTTTCAAAATTATATCTATTTAGTTTAATGTTCTCTCTCATAATGCTTCAAGCCCAGGTCTTATTTAAGCAGGATCAATTTCCCATTGGTTAAACTCACAGAGACTGCTTTCATTCCATGACATAAGATGTCTGCCATATTTATTTACTAATCCTCAGGCCCTTCAGTAATAAAGGAAGGACAGTTGAGCTTAGTTTATGGATAAACCACAATGCCTTTCTTTCATTAATATTTTCCTTGTAGCATTCTTATTTTTTATTTTGTACAAATGGATTCTTGTAGGGTCTTTCTTCTTTACTTACAGACTTGTAGCTTTATATAAAAGCTTATTCTACTTTTAGCCAAGATCACCCCAAATTATCCTCACCTCATTCCCTCATAACCGCAGAGCCTTCCAGTCATTTTCTTAAAGAATCTCTGATATAATACAACTGACTAAACTTCCTAAGACCAGCTTTTAATACTTTCTGGCTCCAAAATACATAATATATATATAGACTATAATGGCTCGTTCTGACCTGTCACATTGAGCTAAAATCCCTCTGAAGGTCAAGTTTTGTCATATCCTAGACCCATTCTTCACAGCTGATCTCATTTCCTGCCATCACAAACATGTATCTAACTTCAAGGCTCACCAGGCCACACCCCCTCCCCGCCCCCATATGTGCCATGTTAATTCCTACAGTTGCCCAGACTTTTTCCACACACCTGAACTAAGGTTCTTACTTCCTTCTATTTACATAAAATCTACACATTCATCAAGACTTAATTTAAATTTTACTCCCTCCATACTTGGGAAATACACTAGACCCTAAATCCCCATTGGCTTTGAGCCTTTTTTCATCATTTAACAATACTATTGATAATAATAGTGGCCGTGTATTTGTGCACCAAAGATTCTGCTAAGTACATTTATGTGCAATATTTTCCTTAATATCCACACTAAAATTTCAAAGGAGAACATGTTATCACCCATACTCTATAGCATCCATGAGTTAAAGAAGGCTGCCTGAGACCCACTAGAATAGCTGAGACGCAAACCCACACGTGGCTGACACTCAAGGCAAAGCAGTTCACACACTACTCTTCTTTAAGACAGCACACGGCCCTTCCTGTCACCTCCTCCGCTTGAACCACCGCATCACCGCTGTCCGAGTAGAAAAGCCAACCTACTGCCTTGGGTGTGAAACATGAATCTAAAAACATAGTTTTATCCCATTCACTGTGGAGCAAACATTCAGGCAGATTTGGGGGGGGGGGGGAAGAAAGGATGAAATAAGAAAAACAAATCAAAACTGAACTCCAAATCACTTGATAATCCTAGATCTGGACAAAAACTCTACCATTTTACAGCACCTAACCCCTCAGAAATTTAGGTAAAACTGACCTGAGACCTCAAAATCATCCCCAATTCTCCGCATTATAGATATCAAGTCCTCCGGGAACTTTTCTGGAATTTTTGAAGGGGATGGGCAGTGGGGCAATTTACTGGCTAGTAAGGCCTTCTGTTTCTGGAGCTAAATTGCTGTATGTGCTCCTTCTACTCTTGAGTGTCTCACCTTGCATCAGAAAATCCCCTACTGCAAGCATTTGTGAACAGCGCAGACCTTTTTTTTTTTTTTTTTTTTTTTTTGAGGGAGAGACAGAGACAAAGCACAAGCGACAGAGGGGCAGAGAGAGGGGACACAGAATGTGAATGAAGGCTCCAGGCTTTGAAGCTGTCAGCACAGAGCCCGATACAGGGCTCGAACCCACGAACTGGGAGATGACGACCTGAGCCCAAGTCGGACACTTCAACGACTGAGCCACCCAGGTGCCCCCAGCGCAGACCTGAAGACAGGTGAAGAGAGACAGGGAGAGACTCAGTAACAGCCGGACCAACACGTTCCACCGGCAAAGAGGGGCTCTTCACAAAATCCCCAAATCTTTCCCTCCTCTTCTCTCCCCCTATCTTTCCCTTTAAGCAGCAGAACCACCCCCCTCCATGTCCGCAGCACCCCGTCCCTTGTATCAAGTGGCAAGGGGCTTCTCATGACGTGCCCTGAAACAAAATACACATGTCTGTATTAGCAGTTAATGTAATACATCTCTCATTATGTGTGTGCCCCGTGTGCAGGCGTGTCTGCACACGCTTTTGTGAACATTTTCAGGGATCCCAGGCACCGCTTTCATCGGGGCTGCTGCACCAAGGATATGTTTATTCTAGGTACGCTTCTAAGTGCAGAGCTACAAATAATTCCATAGAAAAACCTAAAGGCTCTCAATGCTGTGTGACAGACATTTCGAAGAGAAGCATATACCAGTCCTAACGCGCTGATGGCTCCTCCCTGAGTCATCCAGGCCATCTCCACTGAACCCTTCGCATGCGTCTGTATCACCCACCCACTCCCCTCTCCTGCTCCCAGCGCTGGCTCGGCTTCTGTCTCTAGTCTCTTCGGGGCCTACCTCCCTCCCCACCTTCCTCACTGGCCATACCTTTCTCGTGTTTGTTTCCTGGGCCCTTAGGATTTTAGTAGTTTGGCCCTCCGTCTACTACTCGCTTTTCTCTTCCTGTTTCTAGTCTCCCAAAAAGGCTGTAAAATGGAATTAAAATATATACCTAACATTGGAGACGATGAGTTCAATAAAATTTTATGTCGACATAAATTTTTTTACGATCAAAAGATATCCTTTTCTTTATAAAATGTCAGCACATGTAAGACCTGAATATAGATATTTTAAGAAGTCGCACCGATAGGGGCGCCTGGGTGGCTCAGTCGGTTGAGCGTCCGACGTGGGCTCAGGTCATGATCTCGCGATGCTTGAGTTCGAGCCCCGCGTTGGGCTTTGTGCTGACAGCTCAGAGCCTGGAGCCTGCTTCGGATTCTGAGTCTCCCCCTCTCTCTGACCCTCCTCTGCTCATGCTTGCTCTCTCTCTCTCTCTCTCTCTCTCTCTCTCTCTCAGAAATAAATAAGCATTTAAAAAAATTAAAAAAAAGAAATCACACTGATAGACCAATGATCCCTAATTTAAATTCTCTCTCTCTCTCTCTCTCTCTCTCTGTACATATAGTATTACATATGAGTATTAAGAAACGTTACATGGACCATGTGGTGTAAATAGGATATGTTCATATGAGAAAAAACAAGTGGGGTAATAGCCTGGGACTTGATACACTTTTACTTCTTGGCTTTTACTGTATTTTAAAAAGTAATACAGAGGATATTATTTCTATTGTTTCTGTTAATATTAGAATAACATTCTAGGAATATATAAAAATAGATATTATAGGTGTTAAAATCTGCCTTACTCTGTATCCAAAAGTACTCGATACTTTGCTGATCTATTTTCTATAAATACTTAGGACTTTTGTTTTGCAAAACTGAACTCTGAACTTTCATATACATGCAATTTTTGCAACTTCAACTGTGTACCTTCTGGTTTCACCGGGATCTTGGTGCTGTAGATTTACGTGGCAGATTGATTCACAGCTGGATTATCTGCACTAAAATACGTGGCCACATTAATTAGTATTGTTTGTGTTCTTAATGGACACTGGCTTAATTACCAGGGCAAATCCACAATATGTGGTATAATGGGGTATGGGGCAGCCATGCAGTATCCCAATTTATCAGGAAGCATATTCCTTTAACATTATCGTAGCTGATTAGAAATGTCACCTCCTGGGGCGCCTGGGTGGCTCAGTCGGTTAAGCGTCCACCTTCGGCTCAGGTCACGATCTCACGGTCCGTGGGTTCGAGCCCCGCATCGGGCTCTGGGCTGATGGCTCAGAGCCTGGAGCCTGTTTCCGATTCTGTGTCTCCCTCTCTCTCTGCCCCTCCCCCGTTCATGCTCTGTCTCTCTCTGTCCCCAAAATAAATAAATGTTAAAAAAAAAAAAAAAAAAGAAATGTCACCTCCTGAAATCAGATTCCTGAAATCTGATTCCTGAAATCAGAACACTCTGAGAGCACAGTAAGTCCTCAAGAGAAAAATGCTGTTGTGCTCTACTGAACATTCCCCAGGAAACAAAAGTTAAAGCCAAATGACATAGTTCACATAAGATATTTTTCCCCATTTTCATGAAAAACTTGTGTCGATTTTCAGGACAATATTTCCAAGCTTTCTGGAATGAGAACAATGACGCTAGGACTATAGGACTCATCTGACTCGTATTTGAGAAAAACTAGGAAAAATGTTATTGTCTTTATTATTGAGGGGTGAGAGCATCTACAGGAAACATTTTTTCTCGCATTTTCAGAAATAAGTATTTTAATGGATAATGAGGGGATATCTACTTAAATTACACACACACACACACACACACATATATATATAATTTATTACATCTCTAGAAACTCAAACATTCAACAAGAGTAATTCTCAACTTGAGTTGGAGACATAGCACCTATTTACAAAAACGCGTCTTTACGGACATTGTTACAAAGATTAACCAGCCTGGAAAACCAGAAGCGTAAAAGTGCCCTCCCTACATGGTCTTACTGAAAAAACATTCTTGTTTGCAACCTCAAACCCACAAACCTATTTTTCCTTATCTCTCCCTGAGGCTGGCAGTCCAAGTCATGCTACTGAATTGCATGCCACCTTGTCAGATTCATCTCATCTTCAGTACAGTGACTGAGCCATAGTAGATGCTCCCTAAGTATTTGTGGGCTGCAGTGAAGGGGGGGGGCATGACTATTGTGTTAATTTTTAGATATGAAACAGGACTTCCTGTGTCTGACCCTTGAACTTGGAATTATTTAACTAAAAATGTAATAAAACCAATTATTTTCATCTTGACGATAATGTAGCATTTGTAGGTTAAAAAATGAAAGAAAAATGCTAGACTCTCTAACATCTTTTTCTTTTGAATGTTAATTTATTTTTGAAGGAGAGAGAGTGCAAACAGGGAAGGGGCAGAGATTGGGGGACAGAGGATCTGAAGCAGGCTCAGCTCTGACAGCAGAGAGCCCAATGTGGGGCTGGAACTCACGAATCCCAAGATCATGAGCTGAGCAGAAGTCAACGCTTAACTGACTGAGCCACCCAGGTGCCCCTAGACTCTCTAATGTCTTATAAGTTAATTGGTAATAGCTAAAGGTAGCAACTATTCCCTCAGTAAAAATTTCTTTCAGTTAGGAAGAGTTTTCTTCTGGCAAACAAAAATTAAGATATTTTATTCTTTTCTTTTATTATTATTATTTTTTTTAACGTTTATTTTATTTTTGAGAGACAGAGCGTGAGCAGGGGAGGGGCAGAGAGAGAGGAGACACAGATTCCAAAGCAGGCTCCAGGCTCTGAGCTGTCAGTACAGAGCCCGACACAGGGCTCGAACCCACAAACCGTGAGATCACGACCTGAGCCAAAGTGGGACGCTCAACTGACTGAGTCACCCAGGCACCCTTATTTTATTTTTTTTAAAGTAATCCCTACACCCGACGCAGGGCTCGAACGCATGATCCCGAAATCAAGAGTCACATGCTCGGCTGACTGAGCCCTGAAGCTACTATTTTAATAGCTGAGTCCCACAATTGTACCTAAAAACAAAACTAATATATCCTATCTCAGTATGAGTGATAACATTCTGGAATCAATTCAAAACACAAAGAAATATTTAAACTATTAAATGTGAATACTTCAACCTTACATCAGTTTAATTCTCTACGGTTTGGGCTTTGTTCCTGGGTGTTAATCTAAAGATAAAAATCTCAAATGGTAGAAATGAGATACGTTTTGTCAGTCATAAATCAAACCAAAGACAAGCAAAATTACTCATCTCAATCTATAAAGGATGTACTGGGAGGAGACTGTTTGCAGGACACTGACAAGTACGTGGGGCTAACATCTTTGCAGGAGGTACAACCACAGGGTTTCCATAAGCAAGAAGCTGTCTGGAGATGGACCACTGGTACTGTCCTACTCAGGGTCCTTCCCTCTGAAGGAATGGTTGGTCTCTTACTGACTCCTCCTTCCCCAGACACATTTCCCAGAGGGCAAAGTCCAGATAGCCTCTGAACTCATTAATCTTTAGCACAGTCTGGCCCAAGTTGGCTCTCAGTGAAGTTTGCTCAAGTTCCTTGGTTCTGGACATCCCAGGAAGCTCTGAATTGTCAAGGATGCTTACAACGAACGACTGAATGTTCAATTTAATTTTGCAAAGCTTCCCCGCTTTGTGATTTTGTTGAACTGTTGGTGAACTCGAATCCCTGGCCACAGGAAAGTCCAGTCCAGAAAGAAAAGAAGTAAAGACCAGTCCCTGATGGGGCAGGTTTCTCTCTCGTTCTCATTATCTCTCTAGGAACTGGATCAGTGACCTCCCTAGCATCACTTTTTAGTTGTTACATATAGATAGTTTTGAAATAAATATATGGAAAATCTGAAATACATATTCATATATATTTCTATATGTATTGAACTGAATAATATATTGAATATACATAAATATTGAAATATATACTCAAATTTTTGAAATATATATATTCAATAAATATTGAAATATGTGTCTTTGAAATTTTGAAATATATAGAGGGAGACAGACAGAGGGAAAGGCTCTTTAAAGAGTCGATAAACAAAACCCTTTATACTTACAAATCTCATCACATTGCTGCTTTTTTTTACCCTTTTAATTCCTTTCAAACTATATATTATTTTTCCTTTAGCATTTGAGAGTATATATTTAACAGTAATTTTTTTCAAATTACAGAAATCAGAGGGAAAAAAGTAGCAAACACCAAGCCAAACCACACAGAAAAGAAAAATACAGAATAAAACAACAGCTGGAAAGTTTATATTCCTGTATTTGACAAAATTCTAGAGACAGATGGGATGGATTCAAAATTACTTTCTCCTAAGGGAAAATTCATGGTCTGAAGTAAAATGTACTAGTATATTTAATACATTTAGCAACTAACTGTTGATATATAATTAGAATATTGCTTCCAGAAGTATACCTCCATTACGAAGAGATTTGTCATTAGATACTTTGTATTACAGGTTATTTCCATGGTATTATTAACCAATTCTGGACTTGAACTCATAAGCAAACAATCATAGATCCCTAGGTCAAATAATCAATTAAATAGAACAATTTTCGTTTCCATTTTTATGAAGAGAAACGAAAGATAGAATTCAGTCAGATCTAAAATTGAAAAACTTCCCGAAGGAAGGGAGAAAGGGAGGAAGGGAAGGGAGGAAGGGAGGAAGGAAAGAAGGCCAACCTGACAGTTTTCACTGATTACAGTCTCATAAATTTAAAAGTTTCCCGTGTAAATTCCTTTTTTTTTTTAACGGTATTACAAATTTTATAAAGCAGTGATTGTGCTGGTCATTTATATATTAATTATTTTCACTGTTAACATTTTTTGCCTTTTTAAAAATTATATTTGTTCATTTCTCTAGTGAGAAAATAATCTGTGTTTTTACATATTCTTTCTGCCTTTACATACATATGTGCAGACCTGTATGCCACTTACCCAGGTGTTAAGATTTAATACAATCCCTGCCTTCAACTCTTTCCTGGCATTAGCAAACTTCTGTAAAGGTCTAAGTAGCAAATATTTCAGGCTTCGCTGGCCACATATGGTCTCTATGGCAGCCACTAAACTTTATAAAAGCAGTGTATATACAATGCATAAACAAATAGGTGTGGCTGCATTCCAATGAAATTTTATGGACATTAAAACATGAATTTCGTATGGTTTTCACGTGTCATAAAATATTATGCTCCTTTGATTTTCTAAAATCATTTAGAACACAGTTTTAGCTAGGGGCTATACAAAAACTGAACCTTGTGGGTTCTGGTACTTAAACCTGAGTGGCTCGGTCAGTTGGGCATCCTACTTCGGCTCAGGTCATGACCTCAACCATGAACTCACGGTTTATGAGTTCGAGCCGCACACCGGGCTCTCTGCTCTCAGTGCAGAGCCCGCTTTGGATCTTCTATCCTCCTCTCTCTCTGCCCCTTCCCTGCTTGCACACTCCCACTCTCTCTCTCTCTCTCTCTCTCTCTCTCTCTCTCTCTCAAAAGTAAAATAAATATTAAAAACAGAATCTTGTTGAATTTAGCCTTAGAGCTGTAGTTTACTGACCCTCGGTTCATAGTATTAAAAACATTTTTCTTACATGATTTGTATGTCTCTATAATATTTCCCTATCCTCTGAAGTCCCATAGACCTTTCTCTTACAAAATTTTTAAGGATTTATGGTCAAGTTTTTCTTTCACAGATTTTCATCATTTGCCATCTTAGTATACTTGGCTTCAGACGTATGGAACTGATCAGAGGAGATGGGGGGGGAAAAACAAAACAGAATAAAGTGGAACATTTTGTAGCTGGCAAGGGAACTCTACTGTAATTTTTGCTGTCTCTATTTGAAAAAGGAGTAGGGCAGAGTAAGAACAGCTTCCAAAACTAAGACAATGACTATGTCTCAATAAAACAAAGCTCAGCTCATTTGAGCAATTCTTTGCTACATACACCGGCAACATTCTTGGCATGGACTCTGAAATTAAGATATTTGAGTATACTAGGGGATACATACAGATGCTGTACATTTCATTTACATGAGCCATTAAATTCAGATCGGTCGGCTAACCCAAGTACTACACGCAGAAACCTGAGGTTTCGAACATTCAATAAGCTCACCCAAGAGCACACAGGTAGTTTCAGACTTGGTTTTTTGTGTTTTCCTTCTCCTGATTCCAAAGTACGTACTCTTTCTCCTATAAACGGACTCCAAGGATGGGGGGTGCACTCCTATTTTCTCAGAGGGAAGCAGGAAACTAAGCATCTCAGCTTCTGGTTCACAAGTAATTAGTGCCAACTTGATTGGAATTTAAAGTGTTTCCACTGCATTAATAAATAATTAACACCAATACAGAAACAGCTTTGCTCTGCTTGAGAATTGTGCGTAAGTCGTTCAGCTTTGCACAGAACCAGCTTAACAAGTGGCTGTGTCCTGCAGAAGAAGTTCTTAGTTCTGTCAGCATGGAAGCAGAGACACAGAATCCGAAGCAGGCTCCAGGCTCTGAGCCTTCAGCACAGAGCCCAACGCGGGGCTCGAACCCACAGACCGCGAGATCATGACCTGAGCCGAAGTCGGATGCTGAACCGACTGAGCCACCCAGGCGCCCCTTTTCTCCTCTCTTTAAACAGAGAAATTAGGTTATATGCGTAATTACTTGTTATTATAGCTTAAGTATTTTAAGGGAAGATTCTTATTCCTCTTACCGTATTCTGCCAGGTCACCTTTAAGGTTATGGTATAAAAACGCATCCATTTATTTGTTAAAATTGTAATAGCAAAGAAGCACAAGAGAAAAGAAAAAGTAGCAGTTCCGTGTTTTATGGCCAAACATAAAATATTAGAAATATTGAAATAATGAAATTGGCCCTCCTTTAGACTATCTGATTCTGCTCTGGAGTACAAAATGAGATAGTCTCCTGTAGTGAAATTTCTTTTTTTAATAAAACGGATTGTGGGTGCGAAATGTGTCTTCTCCTACGAAAAGGGTAAATGAAAATCATGACAAATGTTCATTATGACTTGGAATATAAATGTTCTCCTTCTGGAAGCCTGCGTCGCTCGTATGTAGTATTGAGGAACAATGCAGGCGGCAGCATTTAATGTGGTTTGAACTTGTTGATTTTTATATCACCGTGGTGAATAATGAAGATCACTAAGGACAGACTTATGCCTTTTATAATTTCTATCAAGATTTTAAAAGAAAAAAAAACGAATCAAGGCAGAAAAACATATTAAGATTGAAAGAGAAGGAAACATAGTCCGTACATTCACCATGTATTTAAAGTCCACGAATGCCTAAAATAAGTCACATGCCCGAGTGCAACCCTCTCCCTTCCACCTTCTGGTTTTATGTTTCCAATTAAGTTGATATTTTGTATCATTAATTAAGGGCCATGTGCTTTATAAATCTAGAAATCTGCCTGTCTTTGTTCTGGGAACTTTGCTCTTTCTGCAAGAATAGGGGAGAAAATCTGTACCAAGGTGAATGGGAATGAACAGCCTTTTCTCCTTAGACCACATCAGTTCCCATTTGTCTGAGTGAGTGGTGAGGTCTATAGCACAAAATGCATTAACTTCGCTCTATTATTTGTCTTTATGCTGTAGGCAGGTCAGAAGACTGATTAAATTATCCACAATTGTACCAAGTATAGGAGCACTTACGATTTCCTGATTTTATGAATACACAGTGTTTTAAGGTTCTGTATTCAGAAGCTTTATTCATTCAGGCAGTCAACAAATCTTAACATCCCTAAGAGTCATCTAGTTTTTCAAATACATATTCTAAAATCAGTAAAAAGTAAATCACGTCCCTATATCTTTCAACCTAATGTGCACCCTAGTGGCTGAGTCAAGGAAAATATAAATCCTTTATCACATAATTATTCGTGCCGGAATCAATTTTCTAAGTCTAAGAATAGGAGGGGAATTTAATATTCATTTACATATTTAGACTCAACTATTTTTGTATGTCTCCTTAAGCAGATGTAACATTAAAATTTCAGAGAGATCTTTTTACAGGTGAGAGGACACTAGCTTTTTACATGCGTTTTTAATTTTAAGTTGCAAATCTGGAAATTCTCTGTCCTGTTTACATTAACAAAACCTTTTCTCCAAGCAGCAAAATTCTGGCAAGTTTAAAAACAGCCCAGTTTGAGATTCTCGTCACATTACCTCTTGGTGATGAAACGAATGTATATGGAATCTCCCCATCTGAGGCAGTATCTGGGTCCCTATGTTCGTCTACATGGAAACACAGGATGAGAGGTCACAAGCCTTAAAACAAGATTAGCGTCTGCGGGAAGCTCTTCCCCCGTGGCATTCAGATTTTTTCTGAGGTCAACTCGGAGGTAAGAATGAGTTGGAAAATAAGCTCCTATCTTTGCCAACAAGGACTGTAGAGGGGAAAAAAAAAGAATATAGCTTCAGGACACTGGGGAGAAGGTGCCTCGACAGGCAACCTGTTAAGTTCAGCAGGCTTATCTGCCTCTCGGCACCTGCCGAAACCAGACTCCCTGTTTGCCAACCAAGCCTTCTCATGCTAATTCAACGTCCCGGTGGAGACACCTACCTTGAAGAGTTATTTCGAAATGTAAATCATTAAATTGATCGCATGGCCCACATATTGATCTCATGGGAGTTTCAGCACTGTGAGTCCGTCATTCCCCCCCCACCCCCTTGGGACAAGCAAATTCTGTTATTTTTTTAAAGGCAGAAAGAATCGTGTGAAAGCAATTCGTTCTTTAGGAGAAGGTGGCAACACATGAAATGCTCCCTTCTGCCTCACTTGTTTTTTTTTTCTTTAAATCCACATTAATGTTGCATTTGCCTGTATGTGACTCTTAGCCATACTTGCGGTTCCTATCGAGATTTTCCTATTTGTTTCAGATGGATGTTCTAATCACCATCTTAATGGTGTCATCTGTCCTCTGACCAGATGTTCTGATGATCACATATAGACTCACGGACGTGAATCGCGTAAAGACGGAAGGATGGTCACTAACTACCGTGGGGGTGGATGACAGCACATTCGGGAATTACTGCTCTATTCTGCACAGGCCGACAGGGTCAGACTACCTAGGCCCTTGAAGTTACATAAGGATTTGGGCTTTTATCCCAGAACAATAGGAAGTCATTCAAGGGTTTTTAGCAGGGAGCAACACAATCACATTTTTATTTGAAAAGCTCATTCTGGCTGAGTATGAAGAATGGCTGAGTGTCGAGAAAAGCAAAACTCTTAATGATTTGGGAAATTGCCTGGAGGGACAGAAAAAAAAATCAGGGTAGGCTGGTCTGTCCCTGCAGTGGTTTCTATTGAAAAGACTTTAGTGGCTAAGTGGCTTTACTTTGGTAAATTTATCACTGCCTAGCTTTACAGAGTCAGAAACAAGTTGATTGGACTCCATTCTTTTTTTTTAATTTTTTTTAAGTTTATTTATTTATTTTGAGAGGGAGAGAGAGAGCCTGAGCAGGGAGAGGGGGCAGAGAGAGAGAGAGAGAGAGAGAGAGAGAGAGAGAGAGAGAAAGAATCCCAAGCAGGTTTGTACTCTCAGCACAGAGCCTGACATGGGGCTAGATCTCATGAACTGTGATATCATGACCCAAGCTGAGATCAAGAGCCTGACACTTAACCGACTGAGCCACCCAGGTGCCCCTGGACTCCATTCTTTTTTTTTTTTTTTTTTTTTTTTTAGTTTTTTTTTTAAATGTTTATTTATTTTTGAGAGACAGAGACAGAGACAGAGCATAAGCGGGATAGGGACCGAGACAGAGAGGAAGCTGTCAGCACAGAGCCCGACGCGGGGCTCAAACCCATGAACCGTGAGATCATGACCTGAGCTACAGCCGGACACTTAACCGACTGAGCCACCCAGGGCCCCTGGACTCCATTCTTTTTTTTTTTTTTTTTTTTAATGTTTATTTATTTTTGAGAGACAGAGACAGAGCATAAGCGGGATAGGGACAGAGACAGAGAGGAAGCTGTCAGCACAGAGCCCGACGCGGGGCTCGAACCCGTGAACCATGAGATCATGACCTGAGCTACAGCCGGACACTTAACCGACTGAGCCACCCAGGCGCCCCTGGACTCCATTCTTATGCTAGAGGTTCCATGCAAAATCAATGAAATCTCAAAGCTTAAAAAAACAAGGAGGATATTATTGTTCCCATTTCACAGATGAGGAAATAAGGCTCAGATAAAGCAGTTTTTCCAAGCGACAAAATTAGGGGTTAAAATGAGAGTCAAATTTGCCCTGTATGATTCCAAACCAATGCTATTTTTACCTCAGCACACAGTCTCTCTGTTGAGAAATGCAACTGTGCATGGACTAGACAGTCTCCTGATAAACCAAATACTCAGGAAGTCTCAGCTCCTTAAAAAAAAAAAATCCTAGAGTATTTGGGAGATTAAATTCATGGGATCATTTTAGAATTTCTGAGAAAGCCTTTATGTGGTCAGCATAAAGGTAAACTCTTGTCTATTACTGACACTAACATGACAAAGGGAAATGTAACATTTTCTTCTCAAGAATCCCATTTTATCTACAAATGGTTGACTTCTAACTAAAACTCTCAATGTTTTCTCTTTGGTTTACAAATTTTACAATTTTCGCTCGCACAGAAGATCAGTGTTAACCAAACTGTGCCTAACTCAGATGTTTCTATATAATAAATACAGATTGAGCAGTTGCCACATCATGAAACATAAGGAGGTGGAAATGTGGATGTGCTCATGATATTCAACATTAATTAGGGGTTTACATTATACCTGCTTTCAAAGCTCATTTGAGATCACTGTTTTACATATTAATGCCCGTGTCTGTATCAAGTCAGTATCTGCAAGATGAACAATTAGCTTCTTTAGAGCTACTTTGCTTATAAAGAGAGGATAATTTTTAAGTATGTGCTAATATCATTTCTTTTTGTGGGCTTAACCTACAATATCTATTATAGGAAAATGAGTTAAATACGGTTCATTCTATAAATTTCCAAGAAAGGTCCACAGGCCTTGGATGGCTGTCAGAAGTGCTTCAGGGAATGTGAAACTTAGGGGAAAACTGGGTGAACATCATTCAGAAGCCAAGTGTCAAGGAGCTGCTAACACAACTCAGCAGTGAGCCATCAGCTGCAAGAGACATCTTCTGAGCCTGTTGGGAGGTAGGGTATGGAGCCTGGAAGGGAAATCATTTGCTAGTCCAGATGGCACAAATGAGTGTCTGCTCAGAAGACAAGCAGTGTTATCCCTCACCTACCGCACTCTGTTCAGTGATAAATTGAGTTGTCAAACTCCATCAGGCTCCCTCTATTGGAGGCGATGATCATCCTTTAGGAAGGTTAATCTCATGAATGGCTGCTGAATTTACTGTCGATACAATATTGACACTTTTATTACTTTTAAAAAGTAAAAATGGAGACCACCAGACAATACAAGGACTGTGTTTGGGCATCTTGGTTGCCAGTTAACTAGATTCAATTTTATCTGGGCACGTTGTTTGCAACTCAAACTGGAAGCCGGAAGAATACAGATTTTGAAATCAGAAGACAGGGGATCTGGTTATGGCTACTGCATTTATTAACTGTGCCCATGGACAGCTTGTAATCTTTCAGAACTCTGATGTCATGAAATGGGGGGAAAAGCGTCAGCCTTCACATAAGTGAACGTGTAATAAATACATTTGGAAAAAGCCTGATAAATTATAAAATGTATATAAATGCGTTTGGTGTTTCTAAAAAACTGCAGTATCTTGTACTTCTCCTCTACATCAGTCCCTCCAAATATTTTAGATCACTTGATCCTGTCAATAAAATAATTTTGAGTTTGCACCCCCCTCTAAAATGTGGATTTAAAAGACTAAAGTCTAGGGGCAGAGTTGCTTAGGCTTCCAACTACGGCTCGGGTCATGATCTCATGGTTCGTGAGTTCAAGCCCCATGTCAGGCTCTGTGCTGAGAGCTCAGAGCCTGGAGCCTGCTTCGGATTCTGTGTCTCCCTCTCTCTCTGCCCCTAACCCACACGCATTCTGTCTCTGTCTCTCTCAAAAATAAATAAACATTAAAAAAAAAAAAAGATGATGAATTAAAGATGTAAAATCTCCAGATTCACCACAGACCTCTCTAAGAGACAAACATCAGGGGCACCTGGGTGGCTCAGTGGGTTAAGCATCCGACTTTGGCTCAGGTCATGATCTCACAGTTCATGACTTTGAGCCCTGCATCGGGCTCTGTGCTGACAGCTCGGAGCCTGGAGCCTGCTTTGGATTCTGTGTCTCCCCTCTCTCTGCCCATCCCCCACTCATACTCTGTCTCTCTCTCAAAAATAAATAAACATTAAAAAATTTAAAAATAAAATCTCTATATGAACAATTATTACTAGGTTGTCATCAACAACGTAATAAAGTGGGGCTTACTACTAATGACAGCATACTTATCCACATTTCAAATTACTTTCTGGATAATATTTTGTCTCTGGCCAATTTCTTATCAGATGTGATCAAATCATCGATTTTTTTTTTTTTTTTTTTTTTTTTTTTTTTACACAGCATAAGGTGGCCAAGGAAGTGTAAATATCAACCTTTCCACTCTGTGGCTCTTTGCGCTTGAACTTGTAATGTAACATTCATGATGGAAGTTCTTTGTGAGACTCTTCCTTAGCCACCTTTTCATTTTAGGAGAGTTAACAGACACATAAAACGTCTTTTGTCAACCTATCTTCTCTTCTGCTAAGGAAATATTGGCACCAAAGGTAAAATATGATGAAATAAGGACAATTACAGACTCTTTTCTAAATTAAGTAAAGCTTTATTTCTATTTTTTAGATAAAAATAAACAAAGATAGGAGATGTAAATTTTTCTTCCCCTGTCTCATATTCCAAACTTAACGTACTACTCACATCTTTACGATAGGTACCACTCACCTGGGCAAGCCTCATAATTGCCAATAAAACAAATAACATAGATCTTAATTTTTTTAAAAATATCCAGAGCCCTTTATTTTTCTCACATGATTATTTTTACTCTATTTACAACTAAGGATTTTAGTATGATAAAAAGAAGATTCGGGGCGGCTGGGTGGCTCAGTCGGTTGAACGTCCAAGTTCGGCTCAGGTCACGATCTCACAGTTTGTGAGTTCGAGGCCCACGTTGGGCTCTGTGCTGTCAGCTCAGAGCCTGGAGCCTGTTTCGGATTCTGTGTCTCCCTCTCTCTCTGCTCCTCCCCTGTTCACGCTCTGTCCCTCTCCCTCTCAAAAATAAATAAACATTAAAAAAATATTTAAGAGACAAAAATCCCTAAAAACTTTCAGATATATTTGATGTTTTGAAATTTCACAATATTACCAAATTAAAAAGTATGTCGCTGAATTTATGAAGTACTCACCGAGGGGAAACTTATTTTGAATAGTAACCTAGTTGGAAATTTGTGTTAGCTTACACTAAAGAGAACACAGAAATCAAATTTCATGTGATGATTGGTAAGAGTCACATAAAGGTTTTTCTTGTCCATTTGCACAATCACAGGCAGAGTTATCTGTTTCATAAAAACTGATAATACCTAGCACATATGCATCTTATACGTATTCGAGGATTTAATATTCCAGTTTCAGAATCATGTGAGTATTTTTCAAAAGATTAAAATGTTAGTAATAAAATTGCTCATGGGATCCATGCACTGAATCTGGCCACACAGCAAGAGAAGTCCTGACTTCAGCTATGTGTGGTTCATACTTTTCTAGAACGTTTCAAAACTTCAAATATTCTGACCTCTTTCCAGACCATATTTTGTTTTGAGAGCGTGGCCAGTGTATCTACTGCTCATGAATCTTAAACATAAGATCTCATTTAAACAGTATAGCCTAGGGGCGCCTGGGTGGCTCAGTCATTCCAATGTCCAGCTCTTGGTTTCGGCTCAGGTCACGATCTCACGGTTTTGTGAGTTCGAGCTCCACGTCGGACTCCGTGCCGACAGCACGAAGCCTTCTTGGGATTCTCTCTTTCTCTCCCTCTCTCTCTGCCCCTCCCTTACTCGCGCTGTCTCTGTCTCTCCAGTAAACTTTAAAATAAACAAAAATAAAAAGTACAGCCTCCCGTTAGAGGCGGGAGGTTTTTCTGACCTGAAACACCTGGGAACTTCTCGGGAACTTCTCCCTAGTCTCTTAGAAACTGGCCTTTTCTTCCTTAAAACAGACCAACAGCACTCACGATACTCTTTTTAAAAATCCCATTAATATCAAATGAAAGAGTTTAAATGTATCACCCTGAATCTTTCTTCTGCACCCCGTGAGTCTCGATTTGGACTTATTACAGCAAACCTGCTCGGACGGGCATCAGACACACTCCTGACGTTGTATAGTGCATTCCAAAGGCGGGTGAGGTGAGCTGGGGTTGCATCTAATCTTTTGGATCAGAAGGGGAGACACACAAGGTAGCAGAGGAGTGAGTGGAGTGATGTCCCTAGTCAGTGTCTTCAAGCATCAGGAACCCTAACAGCTTTGGAGCTATCATGCGTTTTTGTTTTTGTTTTTTTCCCCTTGCGTTTCAATCAGTGCCACTTTGGGGGCAAAAGGCATAAAGCCCCCACTTAAGATCAAGAATGGGACAGGACCACGCAGGTGTAGAAACACTTTTCGCGAGCCTGCCCAGAATTGGCTTCTATTCATGGGTACAGAAATTATCAAGCCAAAAAAAAAAATTGGTTTATCAGGTAAGCCCTGTACCCGCATCTCAGGAGACTCAAACAGCAGTGCTAACATAAACGTTTCCTTCTCCATTTCTTTATGTTCAGGTTTGAGGGCTTTTAGATCTCTGTAACTGAAACAAAGCACATACACATATTGCATGGGATCCTTTACTCTGTATTGATACAGAATGCCCTATCTTTGTTACTGTCCCAGCAACTGTGTTACGAAATTTAACCTACATTATTGCATTTTATCCTTACTATAACCCTACGATATATGTACATTTATACGGGTAAGAGAACCTGAAGAAATTAGGTAATTTAAGCAAAATCATACAGGTAGTACAAAGCTAGTATATGAAAAGCTAGTGCAAAGACATACGTTTGGGTCTTATTTCAATGTGTTTCTGTCAAATGTTCAATTAGATAAAAATCATGATGACTAGGAAGGCCAAGAAGTTACCATCTCTACCTCATCGTCTTGCTGTTGCCTGAAATTCTACCATATAAGATATTTTCTTTAGCAGGAAGCTACTCGACCTTTATTAAAATGAAAAATGCTGCTGGTTTACGAAGCCATGTGAATGTCTTAGCCCCCAGTGTCGAGGAAAGTTGCATTGGTTAGAATGTTCTCATGCTGGCAGAAAACATCTCAAGTTTTCCTGAAATGATGCAAACCACGCATGATATTTTGGCTCAAATAACTTGAAACGTCCCGGCGCAGGGTGTGACCAGGCACGGTCCACGTAAACCTCTGATTCCTCTCTGTAATTCTTGTGTCCTTTCTATCTATAGTCTTCAGCCTCAGTGAGAATGCAGGATGGCCACACTTTTCAGCCAGAGTGACTGTCACTTGAGGCAACTTTCTCAAAGAGAAAGGAAGCTTCCCCACCCCTCTCCACACCCCTCAGAAACCCTCAGCCAATATCTGATGATATCTCATTGGCTCAAAGAATGTCTTAGCCTGCACTGAGGCTGGTCATTCACTGATTGGTTTATAGCTCCCTATCCCTGAAGACAGAACTCTGGCAAGGGCAAGAGCATTATACACACGGGATTAGACCAGAAATTGGCAAAACTGGCTGGGCCTTCAAACAACTCCGGGACCTTTGAAAACGTCTATGTCTGGACCACATCCCACACGGGAGAGATGAGAATCAAGGGGTGGGGAGGTGAAGAAATGCTTTGAGTGAACAGCTGATGGTCATATTCGTAACAGAAAAAAGAAAAAAAAAAAAAACACCTGTGGGGGATAAGTTTAGGAACCCCCCGGGGGTTACACCAATGGGTTAATAAGGCATAAAGAAATACAAAGTCATAAAATGCTCACACCCGAGTTTGGGTAACCAGACTGGCACTCCAAGAATAGGGGGGGTGCAAAGACACCCCAAGAATAGGAAGGCACAAAGGTGCCAGGAATAGGGGGGTACAAAGGCACCCCAAAATAGAGAGGGGGCACTGAGCTCCCGAAAATTGAGAAAGGCAAAGGACTGAAATAGAAACAGCGCAAAGGTTCCCAATACATAGGGATAACAAGATTAGATATTCAGGGTGAAAGCACCCCAAGTTTAGTACTATAGGAGAAAGCTGCTTTCATAGGAGAATAAGGCCAGGTTAGGTAAGTTGGTGATTTGGACTATGGACGGCCGCCCTGCAGGCAAAGCAGCCCAGAGTGAGATGGCTAACAAAAGAAAAGGTGCCTTGTTAACCCTGCAGTTATTCCCCAGTCTGTCTCTTCCCCTAGTCTGGCAAAGGTAAACAGGCACGGCGCCTCCTGTCTGCTGTTCACAACCATCTACCCATCTGCCTGGCGCCCGGATTCTGTTTTATATTGACCCCAACCCCAAACACTATATATCTTCAAAACCCCCTTTCCCCCCTTCACGTCCTCAAGTTCATGTTCCCAGTTTCTTCGTCTCTTTGTGCACGCCCATCACGTTTGCAAGCCTTCTGATCTGAATACATACGGGGCAAGGACCCTTAGTCGGGGCTCTTGTCTTTTCCTGGACATCAGCCATCTCTCGCTTCAATCCTGCGTCCGCTCTTTTGCTGGCCAAAAGAGAACTTTAGCCTGAGAGGCTACGACAAACACCTCCCCAAATGATGCTAAATGTACAGTCAGAATTTGAATCACTCTGATTCAGACTCTGGGAGAGGGATCATCTACCACTCCATCCATGTGGCTGCAGGAGAACAGGGAGGGATGGAGTGGAGGCAAGGAGAGGCTCAGACAGGGTACCAAGCCTTAATGTCAAAGAGCAAGGACTGAGGTCAGGAAGGAAGGGAGATTTTAATTTCTTCAGATGAAAAGAAGGCAGGCATCCAGGGACAGGGAGGAAGAACTACGGACAGAAGGAAAGGAGGAGAGAATATAAAAGTCCTATTCCCTGTTTCGCTTAAGGGCCATGCTGAATAATAGGAGTAATTATATTCCTATGTATATAATTTAATTTACATAATTATAATAACAATAATAACTATTATTATAACCTCCATCTACCTATTCTTAAAAAATGCTTTCTCATCTATTGTCATTTGCGTATGTCATCTTTTGGCTGCACTTGGGAGTTTCAGGCTTTGTCAAATTAATCATTCCTTGATAAAGACAATTATTTCCATAAAAAAAGAGGACATGGGTAAACTGAGATACAGTTCAAGTTTTAGAATTGTAAAAAAAAAAAAAAAAATCAAATCACAGGGGTGCCCGGGTGGCTCAGTCCGTTAAGCATCAGACGTCGGTTCAGGTCATGATCTCATGGTTCGTGAGCTCAAGTCCCACATCAGGCTCTGTGCTGACAGCTCAGAGCCTGGAGCCTGCTTGAGATTCTGTGTCTCCTTCTTTCTCTCTGCCCTTTCCCCACTCACACTCTGTCTCTCTCCCTCTCAAAAATAAATAAATATTAAAGAGAAATCAAATCACATTTAAGTCTACACTTGCTGCAATGCCCATGAAAAACTCACTGAGCCGTGCATGTGTGTGTCTTTAACCATATTAATCTAAAGACTAGCCGAAAGAACATATAGATAAGTCTAGCTAAAACAATTTTCACATATAAAAATAAGGCGGCAGAATTATTTCTGCATAATATTTAATACATTTTAAACACACAGTATTTAACAGGGCAGCATTCATGCAAGAATAGACAGGCAAAGGAGTAAAATGAAACATCTAGGCAAGAAATGAGCCTTATAAAATATCCAAGTATCAAAAGGGCCCTAAATAAAAAAGAGAAAATAGAGGAAATACTACAAAAAGACATTTTAAAACTATTTGGTATCTTCCTTGATTGTAAAAATGAATAAATACTTAAAAGATCACAGAAATATGTAATTTAGAAACTAAAAGCCCTCCTAGCTCATCCTCTGGGGATCAGCATGTTAACACATTGGTATATACTCTTCCAGATTTGTGTATTGTTATAAGATATTACTTCTCTTGTTTTTGCAACGCATGTTTTTCATCTAGATTTTTTTGGTCTTTAAACATTTAATTCATTTCTTGTAACAATAAGTTATTGCAGAATATATTTGACCAATCCCTAAGGGATGAACACGTATGTTGTTTAAAATTTATCATAATATAATGCTGTAATTAAGACCTCTGAACAGATAATGTTGTATTCTCCCATTCATACCCATATTTCCATAGGATTATTCAATTTTATTAGAGATTTCCAAGTTAAAAAGTAGTATTATTTTAAAAAGCAGTATTATTCAAATTGATGAGGAGAATAATTTGTTCATAATTTACACATGGAAAAGACATAAAAATAACTAAAAGAAAAATAAAAGTTGCTAAAATATGTTGCTAAAATTGAACTGTACTAATAATCAAAAAATGTTGATTTAAATACAGAGATGTAATTTTTCACTCAGCAAAACTTATATTCTTCTAAAAAGTGAACAGGCATCTCTAAAATGTTATCAGTCAATAATATCATAAATTTATAAGGAGGACATGAGACAGCTTCTAAAATAAATTCATGAAAATATATAATATAAAGTTTGATATAAGTGAAAAATATGAAATTATAATTATAATTATAAAAATGTTTAAACGAATGAGAGGAACTACACACACATGTTAACAGGGTTTGAGAATTAGCAACACGATTTTTTTTATTTATAAGCATAGGTGTGTGTTTATCTCCAAGTGTATTTCTTTTTTTTTTTTTATTAATGTTTATTTATTTTTGACACAGAGAGAGAGCATGAGCAGGGGAGGGGCAGAGAGAGAGGAAGACACAGAATCCAAAGCAGGCTCGGAGCTGTCAGCACAGAGCCCGACACGGAGCTCGAACTCACAAACCGTAAGATCATGACCTGAGCCGAAGTCAGAAGCTTAACTGACTGAGCCACCCAGGAGCCCCTCCAAGTGTTATTTCTTTTATGAACAAAAGTGTTATGATAAAGATGAATGATTTTCCCCTAATCAGTTTCTATACATTTACGTTGTTACCTATTGGTTTTTCAAAAGCTAACACATAACTCCGTTGTACTGGGACGCCGTTTCTATTTTAATGATACGATACAGTATTATAATTTGTGCGATAGCAATTTTTACCACAGATCTCAAGAATGACAAAAAAGAGCAGTTTTCATTATTTAGAGTAAGTGCAGAAAGTGATTTACTACAGCTTTCAAAATACAATGACAACAGGAGTTTCTCAAGAGGTTTGTATCCATTTCACAATGTTCTTCAGAAGGTTTAGAAAATTATTGTTTTTGAGATGTGGGAAGAAACCACATACTCCCAACATTCTTTGCTCCTTTCTTTTGGGACTCAGAACCCTTGAGGATACGAGTTTTGAAGTTATTGAAAATGATTTACCTTTAGCCATCCCATGCGTTACGACTACTAGCTTTGTGCCTTTCCTGTCCCCGACACAGTGGTCTAAACCTATCCTAATGCCGAACCAGAGCAAGAGGGCATTCATCTATCCTTTCTTATTTCGATGATGACTTTTAGCACTGTAATGAAAGTGAGCACCAAGTAGAAATATTGATTACTTCAATTTCCTTATCTTCATTTCTCTCTACATTCTGAGTTTATTAGATTTCTGCATCACCAGAAAATAAGATTAATCAATCACTATTTTCTGCGTTTTGCTCATACTGTCAGGCAAAATGATACCTTCAAAACACACCAAATTATAATTTATATATGGATGAAAACGCTCTCTTAGCCATCTTTTCATACTAAGGGTCTGGCACAGAGACGGGCACAGAGTGGAAGCCTAATAAATCGTGGCCAAAGAAATGAAACAGTATTGGGGGGATTCAAAGGGATTACAACCGAGGGGATCTCTATTTCATTAGATTCTTTTAAACATTTTTTCTTAATTTTTTTTTTTTTGGACTTCCAATCTCATGAGTAGTCTTCCTACTGATGCCACATGGCTACACAGAGGGCATTAACTCGAGTTCCAAAGGAAAAGAATAGAGAGCTTCATCCCCCTATCTTTAAAAGATACATGCTCTGTCTTAAAAATCAGGAAGGAAGGGCCAGAAATGACATCCGCCACCGGTACAAGGGACATCTAAGGGAAGAATGTCAAAAATATGGAGTTAGTAACTTTGAAATCATCTCATGGCAGGAGAACTACAGGAGCCCATCTAAAGCTACAGTCCCACCAATCGTCTCGAGAGGCTGTTTAGCATGAAGCCTAAAACGCTCTGCGGGAGAAAGTATTCTCATCTGCTGACTGCAATATTTCAGGGCCCTTGGCTTCTCTATCTCCCTCACGTGGTCACAACCTTGTCCTTCCAGCTCTTATCGGTCAGTTGAAAAGGACCTACTTAACTTTCAAAACTCGTCCGGGATGACTTAACAATTTCATCCACCAGACTTTCCTTGAAATTTCAAGGTGGGACTCAGAGTCCCTCTTAGGCATTCCCTTAGCATCCTGTACTTGTTTTCTGCTAAAGCGCTCAGCATTTCCTCTTGTGAGTTTCTACTCCTATTTCTTTGCAAAGAAATCTCGGAAGTAACAGGAAGTTTCCTGTAGGGATAAACAAACTCAGAAAATGCCGACCCAACCTGTGATACACTCTATGGGGATTATCTAATTATCTCCTTTAGAATTGATGTTTTGCTTAGCAAATAAATTTCGGATTCTGATTTGGCTCTTCATATAGCTTTCTAAAGGGAGGGAATATTTTCATTAGCAGACATCATTCTCTTGGTCCTCCTGACAGACGTAGTTCTCACTGCCAACTAATAACATGACACCACGACATTCCGGTATTTTATACATAAACATTGGTTTCCGGGAATATGCTTAGCATGTGTGCATTCATTTCCATGGGTACCACTGACATTTTAGAAGGAGGACTCTTGGCTGTCTTGTGTGTTACAGGATATTTGCTAGCATCGATGACTTTGACCCACCAGATGCCACTTCCTATAGCAAACAAAAATATCCCCAGATATTGCCAGATATACCCAGCTGAGCAACCAAAATTGCTCCCAGTTAAGAACCATTGCCCTGAGAGTAATTCTGGAAATCTGCAGTCCTGAATTAGGTGGTAATGACAAACACAAAACCTCCAGTTTTGTAAACAAGAGTCTTGGGTTAGTGTAACCTAGACTCATTGTGTGACCCCACCACATTCTTGTGGTTAGAAATGGATGCGTCCTTAGGTTGGATGGTATAGAGGCTCCTAGAAACCAACCTATAGGACCCTACTGGCTTATTGCTCTTATCCACAGCCAATTTGTCAGAAAGGGGACACTGGAACTTAATATACAGCCTGTGTACCAGGAGAATTTGGCTCACTGGCTTCCATTTCTTGGTTCATATAACAGCCTCTCAAGACGTATGGGATTTTTTGCACCCAACTAGAAGAAAGGGGTTTAAAACACACCATGCTCTAGGCATTTTACTGTAAAAGTGTGTGTGTGCGTGCATGTGTGTGCACATATGTGTGAATTTACCCTGATTTTCAGCTTTAGAAATAACTGTTACAGGGGCGCCTGGGTGGGTCAGTTGGCTAAGCATTCGACTTCAGCTCAGGTCACGATCTCACGGTTTGTGGGTTCGAGCCCTGTGCCGGGCTCTGTGCTGACAGCTCAGAGCCTGGAGCCTGCTTCAGATTCTGTCTTTCTGCCCCTCCCCCACTTGTGCTCTGTAATGTAATAATTTGTCATCCTGAATTAAAAAAAAAAGCAGATATTACTTTTTAAAAACAAACAACAGCGGTATGTGGAGTCAGAAGACCTGAGCTTCAATCCTCATTCAGTCTGGGTGCGGCCGCTGTCACATTAAGCCACTATTTTTAGCATCATTAGAAAAACCTGTAATTGAAAGACAAAAAATGAAACCTTATAAGTGGTGTCATGAATGTTCAAGGTGATGACTTTGAGCATCACAAAGGGACAACATGAAAAATTACATCTATCTGATACTGGACGTGAGAGCGAATGGAGACTAAGTGGTCAAGTGTATCTAGTACTTGACCCAACCTCTGATGCACGGCACGTGTAGCCTGGACATCCAGGCTTTATAAATACATGATGTCAGAAAGAAATCTACATGGAAGCCAGGGATTTAAAATTACAAAGACAAACGGCTTATTAACCACCAAAGACCTAATCATCACTGTCGCCGATAACAATGCTGCAAGTGAAGGTCCATGTTTCGAGAGCACTGCATGACGGCATCGGTGTTAATTCCCACTGATTTCAACGGAAGAGCCGCAGCTTAACATGGATTCATTTAAACAGCAAAGCAAAAAAAACAAAAAACAACAACAAAAAAGCCCACCCTCCCCTTAAAACGCGGGTTGACTCTTAGAGGGAATGCTTTTCCTTCTGATGAATCACACCTGACCACCGACGTTTCCTATCTACTTACTCAGAAGCGAGGCAGAATGGCACCTGCACTGCACGTTTCTCCCTCATTAAATCCTTCTTCATCCATGGAAAACGGACTGATGCTTACCCTGCCCCTCCTGTGTGGCCTGGAGAACTTTAATGGGGTGGAATCACATAATAACCAAGCATTCCCTGGTCTGGTGAACAAACTGCACATACTGAACAAATAGGGGCAAATGTTCCTCCAAAGGGCTGATGAGTACATTTGCGGTTTAATTTAAAGCTGCCCCGGGGTAGCCATGCTGTCTCATCTGGCCTCTTTATGTTTGTGTTACCATAGAATCAGACGGATTCCTTCTTTTTATTCTGGGACTGTGGCTTCCGAATCGCAGAAGAATGAAAACGCTCCCCTGATATCCATCTGAAAACTCAGATTCGGAGTCACTGGCCTCTATAGCAACTGTCAATATCCATTTTTTACACCATTTGCTACGCAGCCCAGGGAGGCTAATAGAAAGGGTTTTGTTGTAACTGCCCTGCCCGTGGATGACAATGCCAGCCTTGTACAGGAACAACTTGGCTTTGTCCTTGCAGGTGCTCAGTGTCAGAATCACTTGGCAATGTTGACGGTCTTTTAAAAAACTAGTAACGCCATTTGACATTTATTGAGCATGTACTATACGTCAGGCACTGAGGCTAAGCGCATACCTTCTTGTCTCATTTAATACCTACAAGGTTATGCGGCAGGGACTACATGTGACATGCCACGGTCTTACGTATGGGCACTGAAACAATTTTATTCTTATTTTAATGTTTATTTATATTTGACACAGAGAGAGACAGAGAATGAGGAGGGGAGGGGCAGAGAGAGAGGGAGAGACAGAGAATCTGAAGCAGGCTCCAGGCTCTGAGCTGTCAGCACAGAGCCCGACGCGGGGCTTGAACCCACGAACTGCGAGATCATGACCTGAGCCGAAGTCGGATGCTCAACCGACTGAGCCACCCAGGAGCCCCCGAAACCAACTTTAAACGATGGTGATTTTCTGATGTTTGAACCTGATAGTGATTTTCTGATGGTAGGTTGGAGCATTTACACACGTGTATGTTATCCTCATTACGATCTATGATGATTAACGACAGGGTCACTGCCCCATTTTCTAAAGGCAGGAACTAAGGCAAGAATTCCATTTTACAAAGTTAGGAGGAACTGTACAGTAGAAGTGGGAGGGCACTCACCACAAAACAGAGGCTCTTTCCCACGTCGTTATAAATGCAAGAAAATCTCAACACATAAAGTATACAATGACAATTCAGGCATGAGCTTAAAATATCCCGACAGAGCAAAGGCTTGATCTTACTACTGTGAATTCCTTCACTGGTTTGTGTTTTAGACCAGGAGTAGCAAACTATGGACTACTGGCCAAATTCGGCCCGCTACTTGTTTTTGTAAATAAAGTTTTATTGGAACACAACCACCTCTATTTGTTTAGGATGTGTCTATGGCTATTAAGTGCCATAACCACAATGGCAGAGTTATGTCACGACATAAATTGTATAGCTCGCAGAGTCTAAAATACTATCTGGCCCTTTACAGGAAAAAATACTAATTCCTGTTCTAGATGATAAAGGAATTCTCTTCTATTCTCATACCTGCCTTAGGTATGATTGCAAATAAACCTTTTTTTTTTTTATTCCTAGGTAACTTTAAAATAGTGTCAGTGTTTCTAATACAAATGGAATGCGTTCTGAAATATTTTGAATGTGAGCCATTTGTTATTAAAAATTCATTTCCCAGGAGAGCATTTGTGGCTTTGCCAACTGGTTAAATCCTCTGCCCCTCAAGGCTCCCTCCCTGGCGTCTCTCGCACCCACCCATCTGTGGCCAACGTCTTCCCAGCCAACGTCACAGGTACTCCCCTACCTGCACGATGGATGCTCAGTCTAATGCCTCTCAGTGACCTCCTCCATCAATGTCCCCGCTGTCTACTCCATTTTTTTGCTTATTGGTTTTTTCTCATTAATGGTTAAACAGGTTTAAATCTCCCCCAACATAAGTGATATTCTTCAGTCTTACTCTCTATGTAGCTACCAATCTGTTTTCTCTCCTGTCTTTCATATTGAGCTTCTTGGAAGCTAGTTCATCGAGCAATTGCTAAAATCACTGTCTTTGCTCCCATTTATTCCCCAGTCCATTGCCTTTGGCTTTTTTTCCCATACTGCAGCCCATGCGGGCATCTACATGTATGTGGATGTGTGTATGCATACCCACAAACACACATACATTCAGACACACACACACACACACACACAATCTTTGTAAGAAGGCCACTACTTTTTCAGGATTAATTCGAATTGCTGGAGTAAAGGGTATGTAACATTTTAAGCACTCCAGGAAAGCTGTGCGTGTACTTCTAACAATGGTGAGCAAGAATAACTTCTAGGTCCTTGCCGACAGTGGGATATCATCACTGTTTAAGCTGATTTGGTAAAGAAAGGAAATAATTTTGAAATGTTATATTAATTTTATTTGATCTGATTACTCATGAAGTTTTACCTATTTTTATAGATTTATTGGCAGGTTAAGATCCAATTTCCAGTGTGTTTTGAAAATTTTCAACTTTTCCAATATAAACACTTAAAATAAGCCATTATTTTAAGTAGTTGTAAAATATTTTTTGTTTTAACCCAATTTTAGCAATATTTTTTCGTATTTATTTACGTATTTATGTATTTTAATTCACATCCCAGTCAGTTAGCATATAGTGCAACAATGATTTCAGGAGTAGATTCCTTAATGGCCCTTACATTTAGCCCATCCCCCCTCCCACAACCCCTCCAGCAACCCTCTCCTTGTTCTCTATACTTAAGAGTCTCTTATGTTTAGTCCCCCTCCCTGTTTTTATATTATTTTTGCTTCCCTTCCCTTATGTTCATCTGTTTTGTATCTTAAAGTCCTCATATGAGTGAAGTCATATGATATTTGTCTTTCCCTGACTAATTTCACTTAGCATAATCCCCTCTAGTTCCATCCATGTATTTACAAATGGCAAAGATTTCATTCTTTCTGATTGCCGAGTAATACTCCATTGTATATATATATATATACCACTTCTTTATTCATTCATCCGTTGATGGACATTTGGGCTCCTTCCATACTTTGGCTATTGTTGATTATGCTGCTATAAACATTGGGGTGCATGTGCCCCTTCGAAACACCACAGCTGTATCCCTTGGATAAATACCTACAACCCAGGACAATTGCTGGGTTGTAGGGTAGTTCTATTTTTAATTCTTTGAGGAACCTCCATACTGTTCCAGACTGGCTGCACCAGTTTACCTTCCCACCAACAACGCAAAAGAGATCCTATTTCTCCACATCCTCTCTAACATCTGTTGTTGCCTGAACTGTTAATGTTAGCCATTCTGACAGGTGTGAGGTGGTATCTCATTGTGGTTTTGGTTTGTATTTCCCTGATGATGAGTGATGTTGAGCATTTTTTCATGTGTCGCTTGGCCATCTGGGTGTCTTCTTTGGAGAAGTGTCTATTCATGTCTTTTGCCCATTTCTTCACTGGACTCTTTGTTTTTTTGGGTGTTGAGTCTGATAAGTTCTTTATAAATTTTGGAGACTAACCCTTTATCTGCTATGCCATTTGCAAATATCTTCTCCCATTCCGTCAGTTGCCTTTTACTTTTGCTGATTGTTTCCTTCACTGTGTGGAAGCCTTTTATTTTGATGAGGTCCCAATAGTTCATTTTTGCTTTTGTTTCCCTTGCCTCTGGAGACATGTTGAATAAGAAGTTGCTGTGGCCAAGGTCAAAGAGGTTTTTGCCTACTTTCTCCTCGAGGATTTTGACGGCTTCCTGTCTTACGTTTATGTCTTTCATCCATTTTGAGTTTATTTTTGTGTATGGTGTAAGAAAATGGCCCAGGTTCATTCTTCTGCATGTCGCTGTCCACATTTCCTAGCACCATTTGCTAAAGAGACTGTCTTATTCCATTGGTTATTCTTTCCTGCTTTGTCAGATTAGTTGGTCATACGTTTGTGGGTCCATTTCTGGGTTCTCTATTCTGTTCCATTGATCTGGGTGTCTGTTTCATGTGCCAGTACCATCCTGTCTTGATGATTACAACTTTGTAACATGACTTGAAGTCTGTGATCGTCTTGCCTCCAGCTTCAGTTTTCTTTTCCAAGATTGCTTTGGCTCTTCGGGGTCTTTTCTGGTTGTAGCCAAATTTTAGGATTGTTTGTTCTAGCTCTGTGAAGAATGTTGCTGTTATTTTGATAAGGATTGAAGTAATATTTTTATAAGATTTCTTTCATTTTTTAATGTTTATTTTTGAGAGAGAGAGAGAGAGAGAGAGAAGAGCACGTGTGGGGGAGGGGCAAAGAAGAAGGGAGACACAGAATGCAAAGCAGACTCCAGTCTCTGCACTGTCAGCACAGCGCCCAATGCAGGGTTTGAACTCACAAACTGGAAGATCATGACCTAAGCCAAAGTCGGACACTTAACTGACTGAGCCACCCATGTGCCCCTTTATTTATTTTTTAAGTAATCTCTACACTCAGTGTGGAGCTTGAAATTACAACCCCAAGATCGAGAGTTACATGCTCTACAGGCTGAGCCAGCCAAGTGCCCCCAAATTTAGCAATAATCAAACTGATACAAAGATGAGCATGAAATGTGAATAAAAGTGATCTATCAAAATATCAAGAAATAACTTCCAATGTTACAGATCTGTAAACATCTTAATCCTAAAATATTATTATTCTAAAAGAATAATTCTAAAAGAAATGTGTAGAAATTATAAAAACGAATGGGCATATGTCATTTGACATTTCTCCTTGAAGAAGATAAACAAAACATATCACAAAAACTCAAACCTGAGAGGGAACAATTTACCTCAACACTTATGAAGTATGTGTTTGCAAAATCTTCCTGAGGATGTGGTTGAATAAAAGCAAATCTCTTACAAAAAAGCTAAAAACGTATTAAGCTACTTTTCATTATTTCTCACTCTTGTTGGGGTCCTTTGAAGCTAAGGAGTTACTTCCACTTACATAAGTAGAATCCTTTACATTGATAATTAAATAGTCTAAGATTAGAGCAAAACAATATCCTTCCGGTGTTTTTGTACCAACTACTTGAAACCACTGGTGTCATTTGATGCTGTTGAGATGTAAATAGAAACTGTAATTAAAATCCATAGAAATCGGTGGGTTTCAGCGCGAAGATTTGATAAATTTGGTCACGATGACTAACTAGGGCTTAAAAATGTCTTGTAGAAAAAGGTGTTAGGCTCCTTTTCCGAACCTGTGATGTCTGAAGTGAATCACAAGATAACACGTTCTGAGAAAGAATACTCAGCAAGTCCCAGCAGAGGCTAATGCTGAAGGAGACCACATTTGTGAAGCACAAAGCGGTCTTCTGTGATTCCAGATTAATTTATGTATATTTGTTGTTAATATAACCATGTTTTCCATTAAGCAGTAGTCCTTATATTTCGATTTACTTACCTAGGATGGTGTCTTATCTACGTTAGGTGTTCAAGAAATATTTATTGAATGATGAATCTTTCTTTTGCGACAACTCAGACGTCATACTTTTTTAAGAGAATAAGTTTAAATCTGCATTATGTGTAACAATGTAATTTTCTTTGTGACAATTAAATGTAGTGATCTGATTGTAACATTAAACATCTGGGTCTGAACCGATGTGGTTTTATAGAACCATGTTACAATATGCGTCTGAAGGCTTAACACTATGTAGTCTTAGGCCCTGGAATTCTGCTTCAATGAGCATGTTCTAATGACATAATCGATTCTACAACAACAACGTATTTTTGAAATATGAAAAAGTATCTAATACTAAATTGTCTTCCTTCCTTCTATATTAGTTATTAATACTAATTATTGATGATCATCATAGCAACTGAGGAAAATGGAATGGATTAATCAGAAGAATTAATGAAATTTCTCATCATTACGAAATTCTAATTTTTTTAATGTTTTTTTTTTTTTTTGAGAGAGATAGAGAGACAGAGCAAGCAGGGGGAGGGGCAGAGAGAGAGGGTGACGCAGAATCCAAATCAGGCTCCAGGCTCTGAGCTGTCAGCACAGAGCCCGACGCGGGGCTCGAATTCACGAACCCTGAGATCATGACCCGAGCCGAAGCCAGACACTTAACCCACTGAGTCACCCAGGCACCCCAAGAAATGAGATGTTGGGTTGAAAACTTTTAAAGTACTTTGCTAAAGACAAGCAAAGTTCATCTACTGCTAAGGAACAGGTCATGATTCCGTGAAAGGGACACTCAAATCACTCGCTGATCCCCAAACGCTCGTCCCACACACATTTTACCCCACGGACATTCGTCTACCAGGAGTCTGCTACGTGCCAGGCACTGTGCTAAGTGCGTAGGGACCAGAACCACTGATGTACGAATACAGAGGATCCTGGGTGCCATACAAAAGAGTTAGCAGTTTAGGGTGTACACAGTGGGGAAGAGTACCGCGATTAGGTTTATAATTTAAAGATGATCATTACCGTGACAGTGTGGAGGCTGAAGTGGATAATAGGCAAAGCAGCGTGAGAAAGGCCAGTCATAAGACTCTTGAAATGGCCCAAGGAAGGGTGACATGAGAGCCTGAAATAAAGACAGTAGCCATAGACACTGAAAGAGGAGACAGATAGGAATTCCAGAAAGCACGACATGTGTTGTGTCTCCTGTCCTTTAGGAGGACGACGGCATATAAAAGATATTACCGTGTTGAAAACTGGAAAGAATGAAAGGCAAAGGGGGGCTTCCCAAGGAAGGCCGGGAGAGACATGGAGCTGTCGGTGGGGCCGGCCAGCCACGGTTGCCTCTCATCCATCAGACAAAACAGCAAATGGTAAGTAGGTGAACAAGCAGGTGCAGCCACTGGATGGGGTGTACGGAGTCCGTCAGAATTAATCAGCTTACACTTGTTCACGTAATTGTGTAAATACGCACACCCTTTCAGTTGTTATTCGAAGAGTGACTTCCTTCTTCCGAATACTTAAGCCCAACGCAAAGACCTCAAGAGGGAAATGTTCTGTTACTGTGATCTTGTTTTTCAAGATTTGACCTACAGCATTATTTTTTTCTTCAACTCTGAAGTATGTAATAGAACCCTGGGACTGTTTTCCCATCACAAAACTGGCAAAATTTTGGAATAAAATTTCAAATTTGTAAAAGACTCAATTCGGTCACCCTTCTTGGCACGCATGAGTTGTTGCACCTATGTGCCAAATACATAAAGTCTCCCTTACCTTTCTGTAGGATGATGATCCTTTCCAAAGCATCTCAAGCTATGTTTTCCAGTTGCTATGAAGAGTCTCTATTATAAAGGCGGAAGACTTTGACCACTGGATAAACATGAGGTCTCTGAATCATGCTGGTCTCTCGTTGCTTTATAGATTTCCAACCAATTCATCCTAGTAGTGTTTCAGCGAAGTGTCACCCAAAATAGAGAGGTGGCTGTTCAACTGTCTTCTTGTGAATTTTTAGACCAATCAAATTAGGCAATTCAGTAGATTAGGCATGTGCTCCGGATAACTCAGTGAAATATTAATTTGTCTTCTGTTCTATCTTGAAAGAACATGAGCTATTTTCCCCCTTCCTTCTATTCCAAGAAAAGAACTAAATGAACTGTCCTCTCCTCTGGTGTCCTTCTGGATACAAGGTCTTCTTCCCAGGAGCTATTTTGGAGACGGATGTGGAGAAATAGATCTAGACAGAACTAAGCAAGAGAACTTTGAAAGAAGAGAGTTATAAGAGAAGAGGTTGTTGAACCAGAGGGAAAAAGGAGCCATGCCTCTCCACATCAGTCGTTACCTAGGTTTTTGTTGTTATTTGTTTTTAAATCCTGTTCACGGTGGGGAAAAATGAAAAATAAAAATTATCAATATCCAGGAATGAAAAGTGGGCATCACTGGACATCTTTGAGATGTTATAAAGATTCACTTATTCCAAAGATCTTCATAGGCGATAAGATTTATCTGTATTTTTCTTTAACAAAAATATAGGAATTCTTCATATATCTTGTACACAAGTGCTCTGTGGTTTCCTCTTCTCTCTCTCAAAGTGTCTTTTGAGTAATACGATTCTTAATTTTAAGTAAGTACAATTCATCAAACTTTAATTTCATAGGTAGTGCTTTTTGTATCTTGTTTAAAAAAGTCTTTGCATGGTAATTAATAGTGTCCTGGGACCAAATTCCGATGTGTGGGTGTACGTTTCCCACATCACCAACAAGAATTCTCTGGACACCAGCTGGGTGTTCGATTCAACTCAATTCTGACCCTGTCTACCTGAAGATGGCCTAAGATTCCATAGGTTAAGGGCTCGGTCCCACAGACTGTGTCCCCTCTTCCCACCTCACCCCCATATACTTCAGAAGTCAGTCGGAGGCACAGGTGACCACCTGGGGCTGGCTATAAATTAGAGGTTCCTAACAACCCCCTCCTTGGTTTGTTTAATTTGCTAGATCAACCCATAGGACTCAGCAAAACATTTTACTAAGTCACTGCTTTCCTATAAAAGGATATAACTCACAACAGTCAGATGGAAGAGGTGCAGGGGGAGAGGTATGCAGGAAGGGGCACAGAGCTTCCCTACCCTGTCCAGGGGTACCACTGTTTCAGATGCCCAAGGGCCGACCAGCCCAGAAACTCTCCAAACTGAGTCCTTCTGGATGTTTATGGAAGCTTCGTTATACTGGCATGACTGTTTAAGTCATTGGCATTAGCAACTGATTTAACCTCCAGCCCTTCCCTCTTCTCCAGAGGCCAGCGGGATGGGACTGAAAGCTACAATCCTCCAATCACATGGTTGGTTCTCTTAGCAACCAATCTCCATCCTTAGGTGCCTTCCAAAGTCAACTCGCTGATACATAAAAGACATGTTATCACTTTCTCCACTAAGGAGTTTCATCATCCGTGAGTTTTAGGAGTCCTGTGGCCAGAAACATAATGACCAAATAGATTTCTTAATACAAATCACAATATCGCATATGCCCAGAGTCATGGAGATATTATCGTATGTTTTCTTTCAGTAATGTTACTGATTTCCTCTTCACATTTAGTTTGATGGTCCTTTTCAAGTTATTTTTTTTTTGTATGCTGTGAAGTAACAGTCAATGTTCATTTCTTTCCATATTGAAAAGAATAATCTTTCCCACTGAACTGCAGTGAAAGAGACAGACAGATATGTATGTAAAATATTTGGAAGTGTCTTCTGGTCCACTGTTGCAATGTTCTATTTGTCTTTTCTTACGCTGATGCAAAACTGTCTTAATTATTACAGACTGACAGTAATGCTTAGAAACTGACAGCGTAATATAGACAACTTTGTTCTTCAAAAGAATCAATCAATCAAGATCTGTTTGACTGACTAGATAGTGAACTGGCTACAGAATGAGCACAAAAGGCAGGCATGGGGAGTTCTAGGGTCATGAGGAGGACTGCCTGGGGGATTAGAGTTTTAAAATATGAAGGAGGACCAGATTCAGCAACACTTGCAGCAGAACGAGCAAGGGTGATTCTGATGTTTTACCTTAGTCTGTGAAGGACCAGACCTTTCCTGTGTTCTGGGTACCACGTAAGTTTCCTGGATATTTATTCAACACTAGACAGAGTTGAAAGTGCTCCCAGGTCTCGATTAAATTCGAATGTCTTGCTATTTTATTTAGCTGGAGCTCTATACAAGATATAATATTATTATGATTAAGAACAACGAAATAACGTGGTGTCTTTCGCTGGAGTATTATGAAGCGAGTTTATAACCACAACACCCTTAGAAATCCCAACTTCTCTTGCTTCAAGCATCTTTGTGAGGGGAAGGACTTTGGTTTTCTCATGTCCCTATTCCTAGATGTTGGCACACAGTGTCATTAATCAAATGAATAAGCCCATTACATGTAACAGATTATGACTCCCTGCATCGTAACTCGCCTTTTATTGTGGTATCTTTGGCAAATCTGTGGGAGAGGATTTACACATCCTTGGTGTCAGCTATTGTTACGACAGTCCCTGGGATTCAAAGGTCTCATTCAGTTAGTACCTGTAGCAGTGCCAATCCACAAAGGGAAGACCATGTAAGTACTGAAATCATGCAGGGCCCGGAGGTAACGGGCCTCCAATTGATTACTTCTCTCTCCACTTTTTGCACAACTTAGAGCAAGTGTCAGCACTTTACAGCATCATCTGCTACCCAAATAAGATCTCACAAACCACGATGACCAGAGGAGATTTTAATGTCCCTCTGATGAGCCAGGGAGGGAGGGTTACGCTAAACAGTACTAAGCATTTCCCTCTGAGAAAATACTCATCTTCCTTTCTTTCCTGGTCCTTCCTCCCACCTGCCTCCACTTCCTGGTCTCCCCTCACCTTGTGTTTTGGAGAGCTATTTGCATTGGCCCAGACTCTTCCAATTGCATTGGCCCAGGCTCTTCCAATTTTGTTTTAAATATCTCTACATCGATCACCTTATATATTATCCGAGTATATGGAAAGCTATTATGTCGAAAGTAACTTTGAACCCAGCTAGAAAAAACCATCCAGCAAAATGGAACCTTCCTCAGAAGAGCATGTATGCGTGTGTTGATGTGTTGAAGTTCGGATACGGTGGGGTTTTGAGTAAAGAAACATTTTTCTCCCTGTCACAACATCTTTTATGTCACGTATGCAGCTGAAACCTAGGCTATATTTTTTGTTTTTCACACCAATCCTGTCAGATGTTCTTCAGAGCAGTGTTTTCCTTCTATTGTCTTGTTTTCTCTGTTTAGCAGGTTGTACTTTTTACCGCCTCACATTTTGCTGCAGGAAGCAATTGAAAATCCTTTTTTTTTCCTCTTTAACATTACAACTCACTTATGAATAGAGCTTGTAACAAAAACAATTTTTGAAGAGATGGAGAACATCAGTCTCTCCACAAGTTAAACTTCATTCCCAAAAATGAAAAATCAAGTTATAGTCCCAAACTATGCCTTATCTGCTATATTTGTCAAAGTTTTGAGTTGAAGGCAACAGAAACTAACTGCGGGATTTGAAGAGACAAGGAATTTCTGGAGACTAATTGTGTTAACTTCTAAAACATGCTAGGTGCTTTAAAATACCAGCTCAGGAGAACCCATGAATTCTAGATAGCAAAGATCAGAGTCAAAAACACGCTACATAACTGTCCAAGGAAGACACTGTTGGCACTGTTTGTCAGCATGAGACACATTCACTTGTTCCATCTTGGGCTCTGAAATACCAGAACTCTCTGTGAACTGTACCCTGAGGGGCCTTTGCTAGTCTCGTCTTCTGGCTTCCATGTTTTTTGGACTGATGCTTGAGATTGGCTGAGTTGAGGTTGTATGCTTATGTCCTCACTTTCCTCATCAATAAATTCAGATAATTGGCATATGACCCATAGAACTTTTATAATTTACTTGCCAGAGAAAAAAGGGAGAAGGTGTATTTGCCCTTTTAAGCTTGTATAGTCTTCTTAACTGCCAAGACCCCTTGGTAAGAGATCTCCAAACATAAGAAAAAGGCTCAGTTCTCATGAAGAAGCAAAACAAAACAAAACAGTAATGACAATACTGAGTGTCCCAATAATAGACTATCCAAAGTGAATCTGATTGAATTATATCTAATTCAGTGTTCTAGATTTGAAAATATGCCCAAATGATGGTGCAGTTAAAAAAGTTAAAACATTTGAAAATACGCCCAAATGATGATGCAGTTAAAAAAGTTTAAAAAAAAATTAAAATTAAAAAATATTTTTAAAATTTTTTTAAAGTTTAGAGAGATGCCTCAATAATATATTACCACATATAATGGTATTGTATATAACAATTTTATATGATAATATAATGAAATATTTATGTATAGCATAACATAATACTAATAAAATGTAATGATTTTGTATAAAATTGTGTGTGTGTGTGTGTGTGTATACACACACACACACACACACACACACACACACACACATTTTTTTGAAAACAAAGAAAAACAGGTCTTGGACATCTAGCATTCCCAGACTCACACTATGTTCACGTTCAATAAAGCCATTACAATTTTATAAACTTTGGTGTCTTCCTCCTTGCAGCCCCTCCTCTGTGCATTAAGATAAACAGTCACAATCTTCTATTTGACCTTGCTCTGAACATGGCTCTCAGTTGGTCTCCCCTTGAAAGCAATGTATAATTGGTCTTTGCCATATCTGTGATATAATGACAAGAACAGTATTTCTGGTAGGTGGGTCATGCAGCAATCACATGTGGACCATCATATTTTGGAATCACTCTATCTGCCTTTCTTTAATGTTTATTTATTTATTGGGAAGGAGAGAGAGAAAGACCGCACATGTGTAAGCAGGGGAAGGACAGACAGAGAGAGGGAGAGAAGCCCAAGCAGGCTCCACACTGTCAGCACAGAGCCCAACTCGGGGCTCGAACACATGAACTGTGAGGTTATGACTTGAGTTGCAATCAAGAGATGGACGCTTAAGCGACTCTGCCCCCCAGGCACCCCCCCCTCCATGTGCTCTGAATCCCTGTCTCTGCTCTCTTTGTAGCTTCCAAAATCATCAGCCCTTCTCACGTTCAATGTCATCAGTAACTGACACGTCCCTAATTTCAATTACTCTTGCCTCTTCTCTGTTGTTTCCTTGCTTCACTTGCCCCTGTGCCCTGTATTACCTCAGGTTTCCCTCCCAGCATCAGGTAATCCCTTGTGTCTTTTCCATTTGCTTGGGTCTCTCACGCCATTGTCACAGTTTGGATCACTCCCACTTTCGTCTGTGCCAAACATCAAACTAACGGATTTTGGTGGAGAAAGCCATAAAAACATATTCAGTGACTCACTTTTACTGGATAGACCCTACTTCTACTAAGCAATTATTTTATTCTTCTTAGTGGCTCACAGCCAATTGTCTTATATAAAAATTATTTATTAAAATTGTTTTATATATAAGGATTTTTTTATAGTTTGTATTGTTTCCTTTGCATTGGAAGCTCCCAAAATGAAACCACTTTCTTACTCCCTGATTCTCAATTTTGATTCCATAGATGACAAGGAATTCAGGAGGGAGGTCCCAATGTCCTAAAAAGGGCACAGTCTTTGAGTCAAAGCATCTGGCGAAGAATCTTCTCTCTCGCATTGTTAGCTCTGTGTCCACAGGCAACTCTGTTCACTTCTATGCCTTACTTTCCTTATCTATAAATTAAATTAATTGCATCGAACCCACACAGCTATTGTAATTGTATTTCAGGGAACTTCTCTGGCTTTAATTCATTTCCTTACTTTTAAATTAAGTGAACACTGACACTTTCTTTCCTGTTTTCCTTTTATATTTTCTTTTAGAGATCTGGCTTTAATTTTTTCTAGTTGGCTTCTCAAGTGCTATTTTATAGGTGACTCCTGATCCCAAAATTTATCCCTAAATCATTTTTGATCTTCTGTTCTCTAGAAAAATGGAGCCATCTCTGGTTTTGTCTGCACCTCCAGGAATAGCATAAGGAGTGCACTTATGGCACTTATAATTTATAAAGGCAGGGCTTTATAAATTATAATTTCAATATATTCTAGGAAAATGTAAGTTCTGATCTGCCTGTAAGGTTAGAAAAGCTTAACTGCTCTGACACAAAAACTTGAGATTACATTTTTCTATCATTTTTTTTTCTCCTGAGAGGTTAGGGTTGGAGAAGAGAAAAAATGGAAAGGAGGATATGAGCGAGGAGAAAAAAGGAGCATGCATAAGTCAGAAGAGAGAATAATTTTAAACATGAGTTTTAAAATTAGCATTTAATACGCATTTACCAGTCTCCCCAAACCGACAGTTGTCTTCTTTGAATGAATTCTGGGAGGCTCTAAAAAAAAGAACTGGTTTCCACTTCTAGATCAATATTTGTAGAACATGGGCAACCTGTGGACCAAAGTTCTGGGGCTGAACTGATTTACTGAAATGAAAAGTTTGTGGCAGAGATGAATGTAAGAGTAAAAAAAAAAAAAAAAAAAACCCTGGAAGTTAGTAGAAAATCTGAGGGAGTTCAGTAACCTCTCAACAAAGAGTGAGGTAGGTTTTCAGCCATTACTAGTAAGGTCTTAAGAATCAGATAGTTAAGGGGCGCCTGGGTGGCTCAGTCATTTAAGCATCGAACTCTTGATTTCGGCTCAGGTCATGCTCTCATGTTTCATGAGTTTGAGCCCCACATCAGGCTCTGAGCTGACAGCATGAAGCTCGCTTGGGGATCTTCCCTCTCTCTGCCCCTTCCCCACATGCTCACTTTCTCTGTCTCTTAAAATAAATAAACTTTAAAAAATCAGATAATCAAGGTGATTCCTACATATACCCCAACAACTTACCATATTTTATAAGCATATACCTCACTCTTACCTTAAACACAGTATTTCTAAATGTGAAACCACATTTCTTAAATAACGTCCAATATCAGAAGTCTATTATTTTATCACAGATACCAAAATGAGGACATTATCTTTAACCTTAATGTTCCCCCCTTTTCATGTTGTTACGAAGCTTCCATTTATTATGAAGTTTGTTCAACAGTAGTTAGCATCAGAAAATGTACTCCCTGCTGTTTGGCAAAATGTTTCATGAAAATAATTGTTAAAGTAATGCTTCCTTGTTGTTTCTTTACTTTAAAAAAATTATCAGTGAGAATCTTGATATTCCGTACACTGGACAATGACTACATGCATCGGAAAAGACGAAGTCATCTTTTCTTTCTGTATCTAGAAACACATACAGAGCTATCACTTTGCTCATCAGGATCGCATGGACTGTTCTAGGGGAAGAAAATGATCCAGAGCACTGTTAACTGAAGGCTTTATTCAAAATAAAGGCAAGCAAAGGTAAGCAAAGACTTTAAAGCAGTGTTGTGACTTGAAATGGAGAGGGCAAGCATTTTACAGAGGGTTCGCAAGAGGCTGAGGCAGTTTCCAGAACAGGTGGTCAAAATGGTGCCTGGAAAGGTTAGTAGCTGTTAGTAGCTGTTTCGTGGGCAGTCCGGGTTCATCAAGACGGGTGGGGAAAAGAGCTAAAGGCTAAGGTTCCACAAAGGGGTGAAACGGAACACCTGAGGGAAAGGACAGGAGAAGCCATTGCCACGAATTCCCACCTGCCTGGGTCTCTTCCATAACTTCGCAAACAGCACAGTGGAGAGGTTTTCTAACAACTGATATGGTAGAATATTTAATAATTATTGTTGCAGTCTTTCGGAGGGATTATTTGCTGACTGATCAGTCCAAATGTAGGTTTTTCTACCCCTAGAATCATGGGTCCTAAATGTCCTTCAAACATAAAATCCATCCCAAGACTTCTTAAAAAATATGCCCAGGTAAATAATGGGTCTTCATTTCAACACGAAATATAATACTCGTTTTATTGGTAAGAGGGTGGAGTTAGCCTCTCTCAGGTTATGTTTGAGCCGAAGACTTTCGAACTTACAGACCGAACTTCTGTCTTCCAGACACTGTTCAGTTAGCTTTAGATTCTGCAGGGTATGGTACGAAAGTTATCTGGATTTTGAGATTCTGTATTGGGGAGAAAAAGAAGCAGATATCCTAAAATATCTGCCAGATTGTGAGTAAAGTGATCTGGTAGCTGGCTGAGAGGAGGAAATTTTGAAAATGACCATATATAGGTAATGAGGACATTTAGGAAGCTTAATTGTGGGTACACTCACTCTCAACCCTTCAAAAAACCTTAGTAAAGTCTGCATTATTTATCAGAATTGCACTTGTCCACGAGGCGGCCTGGGGAGTTGAGAAACAGAGCGACCGAAATGAGAACAGCACAGCCACGGAGGCCAATTCGAAATGAATCATGCGTATAAAATTTGGGGGAAATAATATCGAGATTCTTAGGGACAAAATGATGTTGCTAGTGACTTATTGACTACTGATAATCTCAGTAGCTAAGTATTTTTAAATGATGAAGAAAAATTTTTCACTATACACCTATGATAATTGCGGTGTGATTTATACAATAAAACGCCATCAGAGATTGTGCAACCGGAGAAAGATCACTCCAAAGAAAGTAGCAATTATCAACAAAATATTTGATCTCTGATGCCTTTCCACTCGTACAACAGGAGACAGCGTATGTTACTGTGGGACAAGGTTTTAAGAGAATTAGTTTAGAGAGATTCCTCCCTTCAATGTATTCAGACTCCTGAAAAATAGCAAAGAAGTAAAATTTATACTTGATCTCAAGGCTCTGTGAGTATAGGATATTTTTTCCTACACAAAGGTATAGTAAATAAAATCTCAAAGCACCAACACTGAAACCACTTTAGCTGTTTTGTTAATGTTCTTTCAATAGTAGACATACAATAATTATAAATATTTGCAAAAATGAAGTACGAATTATATACTGTTGCATCTTTTAAAAATTATGATTGCTCTGTAGTTCTGTAGTTAGATAACTCAATAAAAGGTAAATTTGTTTTAGAACATTTTCTTTACTGTGTTTCAAAAATATATATTAATTTGAATAACGTACTGAAGATTTAGAATTCAGGCACAGAAGTAGACTGCATTTATGAAGGAACTAATTTTATGCATATACAAATTTTTATTTGCTTATATAGTAACTTCTCAATAAATGTTTAATAAATGAATTTAAAAAATAGCTGGATAATCCAAACAACTTAATAGCCCAACAAAGTGAAGTTAGCAAATTGTTGAAGTATTTTGTCCAATTCCTCTTGCTGATAACTCTACGGCCCTAGAGCATAACTAGTGCTTCTCAGAGTAAGGTCCCTAGACCAGCAATATTAGCATGATCTAAACATTTGTAGGGGTGCCCGGGTGGCTCAGTCAGTGAAGTGTCTGACTTAGGCTCAGATCGTGATCTCGCAGTTCGTCGGTTCAAGCCCCATGACGGGCTCTGTGCTGACAGCTCGGAGCCTGGAGCCTGCTTCAGATTCTGTGTCTCCCTCTCTCTCTCTGCCCCTCCCCTACTCATGCGCTCTCGCTCTCTCTCTCTCTCTCTCTCTCTCTCAAAAATAAACATTAAAAATTTTTTTAACAATAACATTTGTTAGAAATCTGTGCATTAATACTGCCTCCCATTGATTCTGACGCAGACTACTGTTTGAAAAACCTGAGTCTAGGCTAACTATTGGACTCCTGCTTGCCATCCTTATACTCTGCCCCTTCCTACTCAGAGAACAGAATACCATCCAACAGGACGCCTGGACCAATCAAATTCTCTCCCTCGAGAACTTAATCTAAGCGCTCAAAAGATAGGCAATCTAGAAGCAGGAAATCATTGTTTGAAGCCAGGCAGTCAGGCATACTTAATTAATGAAACTAGAACAGACATTCTGGGGTCTCGTGGAAAAGAGGGGGTGTTGGTATCCGGACAAAGGTATGAAAACAGAGCAGATGAGAAAAGGAAGACAGAAATGATTAAGTTGTCACGCCTGGTCCCATATTCTTGGTCTCAGTTCTGGTCACATGTATTTTCTGGCAGTATTTTTTTTTGTTCTTAGGTTTGGCGTGATATCTCTGTACACGTGTTATATCTCGCTCTTCCCTTTATTCCCAAGAGCTAGTTAATTTTCTCTCGCTTGAAACAAAATAATTCTAATACAAAATGTGTGCATAATAGCAATGGGTTAGCTGTTTAAATAAAGGAAAGTAAGAGTGATCAACTGCTGAATATGGCTAAGTGGATTGGCAAGTAATTGGTGGATGAGGTTATATAAACGAACCTTTTCAAACGCAGGTAAATTGCTAAAAGCAAAGTGAAGATAGACTTTGAAGCACTGTAGACAAATGTTTTCCCATTAGCTATTAAACTATCCGATGGATGCCATTTCTGGAACACATTCTGGTTGTTCTAGTTTAAATGAATCCCTTGATGCCCTGGGTATTTCTGGATGCAGCAGGAAAAAAAAAAATCCCTCAGACTTTTAACTTGCCATTTCTTTCTTTCCTGATTTTAGACATTTTACTTAACTCTTTACAGCTCAGTTTTTCCAGTGCAAGTTGAAGAAAATACTGCAGCATTTGTGGAACTGGGATTTTGTATGTGAATGAGTTTCTTAAGATATATCTTAAGAGGTTTTATTACATCTTCTGTCTTACATTTTCTTAAATTGGCATTTTATTGACACTAACACAAAGGCAGCAACCTTGATGGTTGCTCTTTGAAATATTAGTATTCTAAAACGTTGTTCTTTTGGGGGACACCTCAGTGGCTCAGCTAGTTGAGTGTCCGACTGTTGGTTTCAGCTCAGGTCATGATCTCATGGCTTGTGAGTTAGAGTCCCATGTTGGTCTCTGCACTGACAACATTGAACCTGCTTGGGATTCTGTCTCCCCCTCTCTCTGTCCCTCCCCTGCTCATTCATTCTCTCTCTCTCTCTCTCTCTCTCTCTCTCTCTTTCTCTCTCTCTCTCTCTCCCTCCCTCCCTCCCTCTCTGAAAATAAATAGACTTAAAATTATTTTAAATATTTTTTGTACATTTAGTGTTTCTTATTTTTCTTTACCTAGGCAATTTTCAAGACTTAGAGTTAGAAAGTTATGCTGATCCAGGGCACCTGGATGGCACAGAAGGTTAAGCATCTGACTCTGGCTCAAGCCATGATCTCATGGTTGGTGGGTTCGAGCCCCGCATCAGGCTCTGTGCTGACAGCTCAGAGCCTGGAGCCTGCTTCAGATTCTCTTTCTCTCTCTCTCTCTCTCTCTCTCTCTCTCTCTCTCTCTCTCTCTCTCTCCCCCTCCCCCACTCATGCTCTCTTTCTCTCTGTCTCAAAAATAAACAAACATAAAAAATCACTTAAGAATAATAAAAATAAAAAGAAAGTTATGCTGATCTGCTGAAGCTGCAGGACTAAAAAGGCCAGAAAGACCTATGTCCCAAACAGGCCTCCAGTAAGGTTTATTTGCCCCAACACAGTTTAGGCACGCATGAATTCCTTCCTTCTTGACTCTTTCAAACCACCTCTGCTGCTGAATTTCAGCCAATAAAATAAGCTAATATCTCCCTTTTCATCCCCAACTGATACAATCCATAATGGTCTTTCTTTTGTCCACAAGTTTTACACACGGTCAAAATTAAAGAAGAGACGATACAAATTCCACTGAAGTGGGTTTGTCCATCTTTTCTTTTGGTTTTCCCTTTTATTCCTCTGTACAGGCTTCACTGTTTCAAATCCAGGATCTTGTTATCACAATGGGTTGCGCCAGTGCGACATCTGGAGCCTTGATCTCAAGCTTTCCGGCCACATCAAGCTACACCTCGTCCAGCCGGTACCCACAGTAAGTCACAAAGGCACACTGTCCCTCCTTCGCGCCGGACCGCCTCCCAGTGAAGTCAGCACAGTGCTCAAATTACCCATTACTCAGTTCTGCACTCAGGAAGCCTGCTTTGAACTGTTCATGACAAATGCCCCAGATGCTTTTTTCATAACTCTCTGGGTGTTCTACTCATCTGCTGTGGCCAACATCTTATGCTAATTCAGATCCTAGCTAACCCGTGTTACTGAGGAAAACCACACCAACGTACGTTTTAGCTCACTACTTGTCTTATATCAAATCAGCCTCTCTACTGCTTGTCATCACTGTTGACCCCTAGTATGCAATCCTAATCTACGTTCCTAAACTTCGGCAAAAAAAAGTGAAGTTTGGCCAATTCATTTTACCTCCTGTATTTTGTGGCTCTAGCCTGAATATGCCACATGCTGAATCAGTGAAACTCAAGTTTCTGACTATCTCTTTCTCTCTTCATAAGTATTTGTTGGATCTTTATTTTTAAGACCTTGATTCATCTAGCATGCACTTAATTTTTCAAATTATTTTTTTTTAATATTACTAATATTATTGAATTCAACCCCAGAAAGAGGTATAATACATTGTTTCCCTAAATTTGGCATGTACTTCCCTGGATGCACTCAGCTTGCCCTAAAATAACCTTGCCCATCTACCCCTAACCAGTATGTCATCATTCATCTGAATCCATCTGACTGGTCACCTCTCGGAAGCCATAATGCCAAATCTAAATGACATCTCCCACTTGCTTCCTTCCAGCTCTCACTTTCATGTTTTATCATTTTGACTTGGTGTAGGACATGTAAGAGTGCAACTGTGGTGGGAGGAAAAACAATGTTTATTAGGAACTTATTTGCCAAGTACACTAAGCATTTTTCATCCAAATTCATGACCTTATTATTCCCTTATCCATGTAACATTAGATGTACTATTTTTACAATAAAAGGAACCAGGCTCCTTGGGCAGGGAAAACACAAGTGGAGCCTGGAGCATCTTGCAATCCCAGAAAGAAAATGACCCCACCTCAACAACCCAACCTCCCAACTCTGTAAAAAAAAATTAAAAAAAAAAAAAAAGGAGAGGTATTGAAGACATACGAACCAATTAAAAACAAAAACAAAACAAAACAAAACAAAAAAACCTCAATGGTCAAAGTTGGATGGTTTGAATAAATAAACATTAGTATTGGATTATAACCCAAAGAATAAAATAAATACCCATGTAATTAGTCTCTCTCTCTCCCACCGTCCCCCTCGTTCTCCTCCCTCTCTGTACATATATGTGCAATATATATATGGCCATAGTTTATACTGACTGAATTAATGGATTATGGACAAAAAGGTCAAATCTTCTTTGATAAAGAATTACAAATAATAAGCTTAGGAAGAATGAGAGAAATTGAAAATTACCAATAAAATACTATAGTAATAATTGCTGTAGGAAGATCCACTGATAAATGGTAAAATTAATGAGCAGAACTTTAAGGAAAAACAGGATATTTAGAGTGTCAAAGTTTCTCCCCCAGGGGTTGATTAATTACTCTAACAATTTTAACATGTATTCACAAGTTCTTTGACACTCCTCCCTCCTAGAGGTCTAATAATGAGCAAACCTCCAGCAGATCCAAATTGAAGGATGCTATACAAAAGTACTCTTCAAAAAACCATGGAAAATAGGGGTGCCTGGGTGGCTCAGTCAGTTAAGCATCCGACTTCAGCTCAGGTCATGATCTCAAGGTCTGTGAGTTTGAGCCCCATGTTGGGCTCTGTGCTGGCAGCTCAGCTTTGGATTCTGGAGCCTGCTTTGGATTCTGTGTGTGTGTCTCTCTTTCTCTCTCTCCTTCTCTCTCTCTACCCCTGCCCCATTCATGCTCTTTCTCTCAAAGATGAAAAAACATTAAAAGAATTTTTTTTAAAAAACCATGAAAAACAAAGACAACTCTCACAAATCCAATAAGATAGGGAAGATGTGATAATTAAATGAAATGGGATCCTAGAAAAGCAACAACAAAAGGATGCTATTAAAAAAATGGTGAAATCCAAATAAATCTATAGTTTAGTTAATAGATTACCCAGCATAATTTTGATAAATAATTTGATAAATATGCCATGGTTATGTCCAATGTTAACATCAGGGGAAACTGGATGAAAAGTATATGGGAACTCCTTGCACTGTCTGCAATCCTTCCATAAATCTAAAAGCATTTAAAAATAAAAATAAGAATCTTTTACTCTATCTTATAATGAGGAATCCAATTCTGAAAACCTACTTCCATGACTACAGCCATTCAGAAGCACATTTGACTAAAAGGTTTCTTTTCCAAAATGATCTACCCTATTTGGAAAACTAAGTTCTTGATTGGTTTTTATTTTTTTAATCCCTGTTACATTTGAATTCTATTTTGTGACAAAGCACAGCCATGAAGAGGTAAGTAAATACTATTAATTGCTGAAAAAATCTGAATAATTTGTATTAAGTTTTTAGACTGTACACAAAGAATTCAATCTCTTCCCAAAAGGTTAAGGGGAGAGGGCAGTTTTAGTTCTGTGAATTACTCATTACGGATGCATATTTTCATAATGGTCAGCACATAACTGTTTAGCTTCCTATATTTATTTTCAAGGTAGACACAAAATTTCGGATACGTTACTTAGGTTCTATTGACAACGGGATTCTTTTACATCTTATTAGACTCTGTCTCCTCCATCACTAATGTAGTACTACTCCAAATAAGAGATTTTTGTTCTGTAAAATCATGCCAGCTACTTCACAAGTCAAATCACAGGAGTTTGTTTTTTTTTTTTTCCTCAGTACAATGAAGTAAATATTTATGCATTTGTGATGCCTGGTTTTCATCCTGAAATATTTCAGGAAGAGTTCATTAACATATAAAAGTTGTGTGACTACCTCCCCTGTGATAAGAGCAATATATATTTTAGAGTTTGGATGCTTGATTTAACAGCTAAATTCCTTGATTTTTTTTTATTTTGAAAAGATGAAATGTGTATGCAATCTTTCAATGCCCTTAGGAGAAATGACATGTACTTGAAGGAAGTGAAATATTATATTTATACACATTGGTATATGTAGAAAGTGGAATATTATATTTCAGCTTCATTAGGGTTTTGTTTCTTTGAGGATTCTGATAAGGGGGTTGCTTAAAATTTATTTTTTATGGATATCACAGTAAATATTAACTATGATATCTGATTATCTCAGATCAAATCCATAAAATTTTCTTTTATTATTTTCTAATTCTTTGCCAACTCTTCATTTTATTTTAATGTTCATTTATTTTTGAGAGAGAGAGACAGAGCATAAGCAGGATAGACAGAAAGACAGAGGGAGCTGTCAGCACAGAGCCCGACATGGGGCTCGAACCCACGAACCATTGAGATCATGACCTAGGCCCAAGTCAGATGTTTAACCAAACGAGCCACCCGGGTGCCCCATTCCAACTCTTTTAAAGTTAACTATTAAAAATACACAGCAAAAACTCATGCTGGCTATTGGGATTTCCATCCAAATTACTTGAATAAGTTAAGTTCTAGAACAGGCACTCTAATATTAAAATAGGATAGCAATGGGGCGCCTGGGTGGTGCAGTCGGTTAAGCGTCCGACTTCAGCCAGGTCACGATCTCGCGGTCCGTGAGTTCGAGCCCCGCGTCGGGCTCTGGGCTGATGGCTCAGAGCCTGGAGCCTGTTTCTGATTCTGTGTCTCCCTCTCTCTCTGCCCCTCCCCTGTTCATGCTCTGTCTCTCTCTGTCCCAAAAATAAATAAACGTTGAAAAAAAAAATTAAAAAAAATAGGATAGCAATAAATAGGATCGCTAAAATGTTCCCACCTGGGGAAGGGCAGAACACTTGGGTGAGCCAAGGAAAAGACTGGCATGTACAGACAAGCCCAGAACCCCGTGTACACAGTGATAACAGTGTGTCTTAGAGAAGGTTAACTGTGCCTTCCTAGAGCAGGCGGTCTAAGGACTATCTCCTAGAGAGGAGCAGAACTCATCAGGTTGCAGGGAAAAGCAACGTGGCTGGAAAAGATATCCGAAATGGAGAAGTTCTTATATGCAGAGCCACAGAGCCAGGAACAGAATGGGAGCATAAGGCTGTGGGTTTGTAGTTCAGTGTATAAATCGCAGAGGGGAAGGCAAGAAATGAATTGGGGAGGACGGAAAGGACAAAAACCACGAAAGCACATTATTACACATTTTTAAGGTATGGTGGTGGTTAAGAGAAAGGACTTTTATTAACTATGTGAGTCTGGTAAAGTTATTTTTCTCATATTTATTGTGAGGCATGAGACCTGCATTTAAAGTTTGTAGCATAAAGCACAGCACTTAATGGGCAAACAGTAAATGGTAAAAATAGTTGTTATTGCTTTCATTTTTGTTGCTATCATTATCATCATTATCATGTAGCAGTAAGACTCGATGGACACATTTTAAGCAGGAAATTAACATGATCAGATCCCTGGTCTGAACAGCTATGTTTTTATCCCATTGACTCTGTTATTGGCTATTAAATGTTTTCTTTTACTTTTTTTCCCTTCTTTTTAAAAAGATAGGGCCGTGGAAGGCACGAAACTTAATCTGCCCAACTCTGCACTCTGGAAAAGGGTGAATGTTTTGGAGAAAATGTTCCCTATCCTGGTCCTGAGCAGCATCTGCTCTACAAACTCGTTTCCAGATTCTTCCTTATCTCCCTACCCTTGACATGCTGTAAGAGTTCAGGTCCCCTTATCTCTGCTGTCTCCGTGTTCTCTGCATTTTTTAAACCAGCTATTTCCAAAAACAAAATGGCTTGCGACAGGCAGTCAAGTTATAAATCTGTTGTTTAGAGTTTGGGCAAATGAAGAAGGTCTGAAGTTGGGGGTTCAGGTTGTAAGAGAAGTAAAATTTGAAATGAATACCATCATGTTCTGTCCTTGTGTTTGCCACACAAAATTCAAATGTACGTGGTAGGCGGAGGGGAACAGTTGTCATAGAAAATAAAGAGTGACTGAGAAGGGCCCTAGATTTCTGGTAAAAACCCTCTTTGGAAAGTTTGTGAAGAGCCACCTTTGGACTGTGATTTGAGGTTGGTGATTTGGATTTGGTGTGTGTGAGACGAGATGACTGTTCCCAACTATCTACTTGGTCCCCGCAGTAAGGTCGCTGGAAATCAGCTACAATCATGAGAATTCCTGGGCATTCTGTGAAGGGAGGAAGTATCTGGTCCTCACGGACTCGTGCCTGGTCATGTGACATGCGTTGGCCAATGGATATGAGCAGCCATGACATCTGCTATGATTAATAAGCACCTCTAAATGTGATTGTTTGCTTCACCTCTGCCTCCCCCCCTCTCTCTCCCTCTTTCTCTCCCTCTCTCTCTCTCCAGTTCTGCCCCCACCCTGAGAACTGTATGATGCAACTATTTTCACTCTGAGGCCTGGAATAGGAAGTCAAGTAAAACTGAGCCCAGCAGAGCCCAGGCAACCTGAACTCACCCTGCGGTCCTCATGTGAACAAGAAACAAATGTTCTCGGCACCTGCTTCTGAGACCTGAGGGCTGTGTGGTATTCCAGCCACAAAAGCTGACTGATACAGAACGAATGTGCCCCATGAGAAGATCGGAAATCACACTGTCAAATCAACTCTGAATTTCTTCATGAGTGCCAGAAATATTTACTTTCTCTGGAAATTAAAATCCACGTGAAAATGCGTAATGCGGAGTCTATAGTTTCTGAATTATTTACTGGGGTTTGAAAAACACTTTGGGAATCACAACTGAGTATCAATCAAGTTAGAACAGTGTGGTCTCTCTAGCCTAAACTTCGAGTTACTATTTCTGATTTACATTCCCCTCCCATTTCATTTTTCAGTTGAAATCATGACGTTAATTAAATGCTCACCCCTTGTATGTTGGAAGTGAGTTATACAATTATTTTGCTATACACAGCTAAGTAGGAATATCAATCTTCAAAATGAAATTCTTTCTTATTTTATACTTCCTACTTTTTATTTCATTCTAAATGTTACGAGGAAAAGAGGGAAGTTTTAACATTTCGGGTAATACCATGTCTATTTTTGTTTTATATTTGTGCGTAAGTTTATATATATTTGTGCATGTGCAAGGCAAAAAAAAAAATCCTGGAAACTACCTTGTAATTAAGACATATTTTTAAAGTCATCTATTTTTTTCCTTCTATAGAAAAAAATAAACATCCTCAATGTTATGCCATATAATAGAAAAAATAAGATAGAGCAAAAAATAAGTAAATAAATAAAAATTAAAAATAAGAGGGAATTATTCAGTCTGATATCTGTCATTCATATGAAAGTCATAATTTGTGTGAAACTAAGATAATGGGTCTTACTTATAATCACAAAAAGTAACATTTTACAGGCCAAAGTTTGAATGAGGAAGGATAATTTGGTTATATCTTTATGGCTCAAATATTTTTGTAATCTGTAGGTATTTGTCTAAGATGATGTTTTGTATCATTGTGTCATTGTGATGGGTTTGCTATTTCATCAGATAGTCATACAAACTAGATAGAACATTCCGGTTTATATTGCCCCTTATTTCAAATTCATGTGTAAGAAAGACTATATTAACCAAGAACATCTGGGGAGGAAGACTCGTCACCCCTACAAACAATAAACTGAATGACCCTTACTATAAGAAAATACGTATTTTTGTACCACCTCGCTATGTTACTGAAAGACAGTATGCGTGGTAATTGTATACTTTTTTACATGCTGGTTGGGCATACTGTTCTCCCAGACAAATGCTATCCTCCTCACTCTAGAATGAAACAATGTCTTCTAATATCATAAATTCGAGGCCATTAAATATGATTAACATCAACCTACCACCAGCACGGCCACCCACACAGGGCAGGCAGGCTGGATACTGGGTACCTAGTAAATTACCTGTCCGAGCAAAGGCAGTGAGCACAGTGATGCAATAAACAGAAGCCACGGCCACAGGTAGGCAGAAGCCATGGGGTAAGGGGTCGCAGACTGTCAGGAGGTTGGCATTTGTAAGAGAGATAATAAAGCCACGTGCTAACTGAGGCACCGCCATACCAGGACAGGCTGGAGACAGAGGTTGGCCATATGCAAATCTTGCCCCCTATCTGTAAGAATTGAGATTATAATCACTAAGTCTTGTCCTTCCTAGAGGTCAGTTCCATGGTATAAACCCCAGGGGTGAGTAGGATACTCACAACTGTTGAGGAACACGTAGGCTGACCTACATGACAGTGATTCTTTTCTAGACCAAAAATGCTAGAATGTTAGTAACGTGTTCCAGTTCAACCTTATGTGCAGTATGAGAAGCTTCACATGTGCTGACTCACATACTTCTCACAACATGCCTCGGACAAAGGCATTATCATCCTCTCTCTCTCTCTCTCTCTTTTTTTTTTAATAGCTGCTGAAATTTATAATGCATGATGTTAAGTAACCTTGCTGATAATAGTTTAGATTCACCTTGGTGTAGTTTGTTTTTGGTACCTAACAGATTTCATTTATGTAGCTGGTGTTCTGGAATGACTACCATATTTTATATCTTCTAATGAATAAGATGGCCTGAAGTTTGATAATAAAATATAAATCTTTCCAAATAATGAAGAGAAAGCTTTTCACCAAAGAGCACCTTCACACGCAAGTCTTCGACTCCAGTAGTATTTAAAATTAAAATTTCCTATTTTTTCCTTTTCTTTTGCCAAGAAAGATCTATCATTCCTTTTAATAAAAATGAGTACAGTCTAAATCTTTCTTGACATTTCTAATCTAATGAAGGGACAAGGAAATAAAATGCTATGTTTCTTGTCATTTTTCCCAAAAGGTTTTGAAATAAACTTGTTCAGTGATGACAGAATAATAATGAAAAGCGTATAATGAAAACAGCACTCTGACAGGTTTTCAAATACCTATGTGGAAACGGGAACAGCAACTCATTGCGTGGCAGGACTGAATGGACCAAGCCCAAAGTTAGAAATAGAAAATAACACCGAAGCAGCATACAATGACTGAGATTTGGAATAAAAGTAACTTGTGAATAATTAACAGACATTTTGCGGCCATGAACTCAAAGCCAAGGCACATACCACCGGGCGAGAGATACGTGTGAGGTCGGATGAGTCCTTTCCATACGTTTGCTCTAGCCGACATAGGATAAAACGAGAAACAAAAAACAGTTATGTGTTCTGAGATTCATGGTTAGGGGAGAGGAGGAACATACTTTCCTCATTTCAGTTATGAGATAAATGGTAATTTGGAGACTTATTTTTGAGCAATGAAATTAGGAACAATGTTTTCCAGATTAGAAAACATAAAGATCTCCAGAATATTCTACACCGATAGTATTTCTAACAATTGTCCTAGCTAAATTTATGCAGCCATTTCTATCAACGTTTTTATTTATTTTTGGGACAGAGAGAGACAGAGCATGAACGGGCGAGGGGCAGAGAGAGAGGGAGACACAGAATCGGAAACAGGCTCCAGGCTCCGAGCCATCAGCCCCGAGCCCAACGCGGGGCTCGAACCCACGGACCGCGAGATCGTGACCTGGCTGAAGTCGGACGCTCAACCGACTGAGCCACCCAGGCGCCCCATGCAGCCATTACTATCAAAACAGAACAATGCTTTCCTTGTCCCTCTACCGTCTTAGTTAGGACTCATTCTAAGCTGATGACATCTGGAAAGGTAATCTCATTTGCTAGGAAGGAGCCTCAGAGAATTGAAGCAATTTAACCACAAATGAAATAGCCATTGTTACAAAGTTCAAATTTGAATCTACATCGACCTCACTCCAAAATTCATCATTCCATTCATTAAATGTATTTCTTTTGAATGCTAATAACTGATATTTTAAACAAGCATCACACACACAAGGACAATTATTTTGCTTTTCAGACCATATCATTCATCAAGTCATGCAACATATAACCCTCCCCTCTTTTTAAAAAATTTTCGCTCTTTTCACATCAGTAAGTGTGACAGAAAGAGAAGATCGGGGCGCCTGGGTGGCGCAGTCGGTTAAGCGTCCGACTTCAGCCAGGTCACGATCTCGCGGTCCGTGAGTTCGAGCCCCGCGTCGGGCTCTGGGCTGATGGCTCAGAGCCTGGAGCCTGTTTCCGATTCTGTGTCTCCCTCTCTCTCTGCCCCTCCCCCGTTCATGCTCTGTCTCTCTCTGTCCCAAAAATAAATAAATGTTGAAAAAAAAAAAAAAAGAAAGATAAGATCAAAATTTAACGATATAATGAAGCAGGTCTGATACTGACGTAAAAATAAACATACAGATCAATAAATCAAAAAGTGTAGTCCAGAAATAATCCTATTGAAAATAAGGACTTAATATAAATAACAGAGGAATAACAAAACAATGAATAAATATATTTATTTCAGACTAACAATAATTGATGTTAGGATAATGGAGCAAATTATTTGAAAAGCCATTTTGCCCCTCACTTCACACAAGTGAAGAAAGCAATTTCTCATAGGTTTTTGACAGATTTGATAGATTTTGATAGATTTTTGATAAATAATAGTTAAATATAACTATATAAATTATGACATACAAAAGAAAATAGATTACTAAATACCCTTAGTGAAAGAAGACAGCTAAATAATAGAAGAAATGTATTCTTTTAATGAAGAATTTAATAAATTCCTTGAAAGTATTACCTAACATTAAAATATTTTGTGGCCAAAAATAGCAAAAACAAAAGATAAATAAAAAACTGTACACTTCTTGCAAATATGAATTTCTACTCTTAACCCATTTTTAAAGCTCATACAAATGTAAAAACGTAACTTAAATATCTAAATCGCACACAAGATGAATATTGAATTTACAAAGGACTAACAATCAAATTTGTCTAAGTTCATACCTTTTACTCTTAAACATAACTGTATCTCCTTAGAGTATCCAAAATTGATAGACAATTAAACATCTTAATGTTCCTTATGATTTACATTTATGTTACCTATGTGAACACTTTATCAGAAACAGACATGCACGGAAATCCTTTTCCTTTATAAAGAGACTTAAAAAATAAGTAATCCCTATTAAAAAAATGAAAGTTAAATTGCCCAGTGATTTTGTGAACCAATCAAAACGATAGTTAAGAGGGGAGCCTGGGTGGCTCAGTTGGTTAAGCGTCTGATTCTCGATTTCAGCTTAGGTCTCAGGGTCCTGTCATGGCGACCCGTGTCAAGACTGCTTAAGATTCTCTCTCACCCTCTCCCTTTCCTCTCCTCTAACAGGCGCCCTTGTGCTCATGTGTGTTCGCTTGCTCTCTCAATCAGTCAATCAATCAATCAGTCAATCAATAAATAAATAAATACATGGTTTCTAAGTGTCACATCCTTGTTGGCAGAGGGTAGAGACAATTCCGAGTTTATCATAGCAGGATGAGTAAGTACATCTTACATTAGAGTCTAAATCAGAGACTAAGGCGTTCTTGGGAATATTATTATTAGTTTTCAATTTCAGGAATGGAAATACAATTCTACAAAAGTACACTTACTTCATTTCTTCGCTACCCTCTTCACTTGCTGTCAGAGATACAACATAACCTAAATTATTCATTGACTAGAAATCGCTGCATCTTTACAAAACCATAAGTTGGTCACATATCATCATCATATGCCGAAATTCCAGTGGTGAAAAGTGAGGACTATGCAGGAGAAGACAACTTAGACAATTCAGGTGTACATCTGCTCCAGGGAAAACGTTCTCTTGCATTTGTTCCTCAGATCGTAATTCAAATAAGTACCCACGTGTGTGTGCACACATATGCACACACACACACACACACACACACACACACACACACTCTCTCTCTCTCTCTCTCTCTCTCTCTCTCTCTCTCACTCTTAGGATGCTACTTGATAGTCAATACCTTTTGGATAATAAATGGATGAATGTAATTTCTCATATTCTAGTCTTCTTGTTAATCAACTCATAAGTAAAAGTCTCCTTCCCTTGTCTCCCAAGACATAAATCAAAAGAGAAATTTTCAACAGAGAAAAGCAGAGACTGAGTGAAAAGGGGCAATAAAATTAAACATGTCAAAGTTTTTGTCCTGTTACCTTGGAGGAAGACCTCGAAGGTTTGTTTTTTTTTTTCAAATGTTAAATTAATGACTGAAAACGTTATGAAAGAAAGTATCACGAAACCCTTCTTGACATTCTTCACAAGGAAAGAGTATCTTGAAATCACAGATAGAAAATGTATATTGCAATGTGCAAATAGTAATGTCTTATTAAATGTAAAGTGCTTAAGATCAGGTGGTTAGCCACTGATTGGCAGCAAGTGATAAATACATGTTTGGTTTTGGTTCTGATTAATTTAATTTCCTTAGACAAAGTCAACCTCCAATTTGTACAATGCAGCAATATTGCTTCAAATTAATTTTTGGATGCAGACAAAACATACTACCAACATATAAACTAAACTACAGAGTAATATTATCAACTGTTATAGCTACTCTTTAGTAGTTTGATCCTTAAGTATTTTATCCCACAAAATGTACAGATTTTTAAATTCAGTTGTTCAATATACGTAATAAAACCATTGCTATAGAAAATTATTTGAACCTGTGCTTTACATTTAGGATTTCTTCAATCAATTGTGCAAATGTTTTGAGTATGTGCTCTGTTTCCGAGCTGAGGATAATAATGGTCAACTTTCATTGAATGGCCACAAAGACCCCACGTTACACTTTTTACATGCCTGGTCATATTTCATCCTCAAGACAATCCCAGGAGATAGGTTCTGTTACTGTCCCCATTTTATAGCTCAAGAAACGGGTATTTAAAGAGGTTAAATTGTTTCCCCAGCCAAATCTCAAACCTATTTGTTTCCATTTTAGCGCAAGCAAGCATAACCATTTGTTGTACATCAGGCTTCCAGGAGGGGCTGCCTTGTTATGCGAGTCACAGTTTCAAATTTTCGAGAGGTCCCTGAATTCTTCTTAAAATTATGGATTGCCATTAGAGTCACATTGCTCGGAAACATGCTGTAAGTCTTACCCCACAAGAAAAAGTTATGGGTCGTGATTATATACTGCATATCAATAATATTTTCAATTTCCTCTGAGATTTAGAAATGGGTTTGTGGAAGGCTGTCTTTCTAAAAATATGTCAGACTAACATTTTAGACATCCTCACGAAATGAGTTATACTATATCTCCTGAACTGTCTTTTTAAATTAGTCTAGTGAAGAGTTGAGCCAGTTTTCAAGGTAATTTGGTGGCTGGAAGAAAGAAAATTTTACTACTGAGCAAACAGTTATGCTCGTGTGTGTGTGTGTGTGTGTGTGTGTGTGTGTGTGTATTTTCCTGAACACAATAATTACTGTTGTCTGGATAAATAGTGCTGATTTTTATGTGACAGCCTAAGTAGAATAATTAAGTCCTTATCAACATAAATTATAATTTCCACAAGAGAACAGGTTTCCACAATGAAACTTTTGCTTCTGCAAATACACCTCATTTTGGTGAATTGAAGATATACAGCATTAAGATTTTAAAGTCTAAGTACCTATGGAAATGCTTTACCCAGCAACATTCATTTCATCTTCAAATCATATGTGAATAACAAATATAAGTTTTAAAACCCCAAATATTAGGGATATACTACTTTATATAGCCTTAAATGTCTTAGGTTCAAACCCTGGAATTTCAGTTTTCTCATCTTTAAGTCAAGAAAAAATATATCTGTTTTGTCTATGCCCTAAGGTTATTGTGAGATAATGAGGCAATATACATATTTTAATATACATAAATATAAGGCATTATTAATGAATTATTAACTGATGACTATGATAATGAGTAATATTTCTCATTAGAGGAAGAGTTCTTCCTTGAAAAATGACTCATTAAGCTTTATTTCAAGTTAATTAATTTTTCAGTATTACACCCAGCTTTTATTTATTCATTTATGACTTACAGTCCACTTTATTTCTTCAAAGGCTTATAATGCAGCTTACAATGTTAAAAGCATATAAAACAGAATAGGAAATAAAATGTAGATTTTACTTTAAGTAAGATAGAGTTAGATGTACTCTCATGTTGATATCCTAAATAAATAAATCTCTGTATCTGAGCATAAATTTAGGCCAGAGCTTCCGGGAAGCTAAGGGGGAAAAACGTAGAACCTGGCAGTTAAAAACAGTTTCCATGTTTGAAAGGACATAAAACTATCAAGGACTATACACAATAGGGGCTCCATAAACATTTACTTAAAATGTCTAAGTGATTGAATAAGTTAACCTAGAAAGATTCTCCTCCATCTCAAGACTCTTGGCATTAAATATTAGGTATAACCTATCATGTAGATCATTATATAAAGGCCGTTGGGTGACATAATTGTTACTCTAATAGGCTACATCAAACTGTTCTATTTTATACTGCCCGTTTGTAAATCTAAGTAAAGCACAAGCCAATGAAGACATTTCTATGAGAGTGTATATGATATCCTAGATTTTTAAAACTTTGTTTCCATGTATCCAACTTGGAGAACTTAACGAGAAAGATGAATGTTTCCCCGAGACTTGTGGCATGTCATTTTGGCAAATATTTGAAAATCGCCTGGTTTAGTTTACGGTATGGTTTCCAGTGCTTGCTTGATGCTCTTTACAAGGTTGATTCGTGAACTGCTCACCAACTTTGACTGAAAGACAAAAGTGTCCCATGTACCACCCTTGATGAGAAAATGAGGAATCTGAGCTGAAATGCTCTTCATAACAGGATCACAAAATAGAGAGAGGCAGGCTGGAAGGAAGCAGGGTGGTTCCAAGTAGATTGCTTCCGTGTCCGTATGATTAACCGTTAAGAGGTTTCCTGAGGTTATCCCATGGCTACATCTTCGTATTTTACTACACAGAACTGTGCCTAAGGGTTGACTGTGACTGTTTCAAGGTCACATGGCTGGACATCCTTTGGGTGAAGCTACTGGCATTTTAATTATTACATTTCACTGGGAAGTGGGACTTCACCTTTTCTCCATGACACATCAGACACCAACAGAAAATGAGAAAGAATTCTGAATTGAAAATGGGTCACCAAGGATCACTGTTATCCGTTTACGTACAAAGCTGGTGCTAGAGAAAAACAAAGGCAAGGGGAAGAAAAAGCTGTTGACACAAAGACTAGAAGGCGGAATTTATAATACCTGTATTCTATCACTACTACTTTAAATGGAATCATTGTTGCTACTCTCAGGATTCTTTTATTTTTGTACCAAAATCACTCCAGGCACCTATCTACTCTAATAAATCTAGAGCATTTTCCCGGAGATACTACGACCAACGTTAGCTTCATACACTCACCCTTTTTTCTAACGCTCAAAGCACATTTTCTCCATAGCAGGTTCTGATCATAGGGTCTTTTATTCTCACCAATGGAAAATAATCATTGCTTATTGCCAACCAGTTATCCCCTTTCTCTAACTGAAGAACAACACTGTTTGTGCCTTTCCATGGTTTTCTCTTCCATCTCCTAATTTTGAAAATCCCTCCCCCCCCACTTTGTTTCTTACTTTCCAACCTTCAGGCATTTTTGCAGATGTCATTCTGTTGCCACGCTTTTCATTTTGCACTTCAGTTTTTGATGCCAAATTAGAACAGGCATTTTAACGACAGTAAAACTGTGTGTTGACATAGTTATCTCCTTACTCCTGTAACTGTTCTGTTGAACCATTTCCACATTACACGTTAAAAACTACCCTTCATTCCTTACTCTGACTTTCTAGAGATGATGAGCTGCATTCTCAGTCGAGAACCGCCTTTTGAAACTATCTCCTGCAGGAGATAGACATTTGCCACAGGCACAAGGATGATTCCTTCGCAACACAATGCAGGGTCTTTATCATGCCAGAGTAGGGCCTGGGGGATCATTCATGTAGAGGTAGATTTTACATTTCTCTCCTTTTGTATATCCCCACAGGAGGTAAAAACAATTATATACCTAACCATGCTTTCCGGGGCAAAGACAGCCACTTAGATTTGAAACTGTAATTGATCTCTATTGCTTTGTAGAGTTACTCTTTATTCTTCCCTAAGTATCTGGTATCTCAAACACGGTTGGTTTTTCAGAAATGTCCGTATATTTTCATGATCAAATAAGTTTGGGAAATGCTGGGTTTAACAGACAGGCAAGAATGGGTTATGTCAGAGCTCTCAGGATGCTCACGTGTTTTGAGAAGCACCAGAGGTGTTTAGGTTGCTCTGATATTGGTATTTCTCAAATGCATTGCACCTCGTACCTTCATGGCCCCAATTCGCCCTAGTGCGTGCTTTGGAAAATGCTATTCGAGACACTTCTTAGGCCTAGAAGAGTAATTTCTCTTTGATCTCTCTTTTAAGTGGATGGCCTTAGCCCGCATATGAGGATCATGTAATTTAAGATTTGCTCCAAAGCACTCAAAGTGCAAAGTATGTCAGATTCCATTATTTTTTCTAACTCAGATTACTTAGCACAAACTACTCATTCGATGCAATTAGCGAGAATCCCAGAATTTCTTATTTTTCATGGTTCTCTTTGTCTTGTGATGTGTGAGACCTGACAGGCCACGGGTCAAGAAGTCTCTGACAAGGTGCTGTTCTTTCATTTACAGGGGTGACTTCTTTGACAACACCCCCCTCTCTCAGGATCCACTCTGATGACAGGGATCTTTGGCTCCAGAGTCGAAGTCCCAGAAGGCCACAAAGCTACCTCTTCCAAGGCCATGCCTTCTACATAACTATGTGAATGGCTGCCATTTGCAGCCAGCTGGGTCTCATCACCAAAGGCATCAAATCATTTTTCTCCCTCTTGCTTTGGGTCCTTTCTCTCTTTTTCTCGAAGTATCAGCCTTAATATTAACCTTCACTTTGGACAATCGGCTTGTCAAAAATACAGAAACAAAGACCCTCAAATGAGATTGTGATCTCTTGCTTACACTTAACTGTCCATCCCTGAAATATGAAGAACTTATTAACTCCTTGAAGAAGCAAGGTAACTCAGAACTTCTTCCTGCGAGGTGAAAACAGAAAATCACACAGTAGGTGTGCCTGGCTCAGTTGGTTAAGTGTCTGCCTTCAGCTCAAGTCATGATCTCACGATTTGTTAAGTTTGAGCCCCACATCAGGGATTCTCTCTCTCTCTCTCCCTCTCTGCTCCTCCTCCAATTGTACTCTCTCTCTCTCTCTCTCTCTCTCTCAAATAAACAAACATTAAATAAAAACAAAACCACACAGTAAAATACATGAGACCAATTAATTTATTAATAACTTACAGTGTATGGATAAAAAATCTACCTAATGGGCAGTCGACATAAAATTTGATGTTTGTTTTCTTTAAGAGGTTTTGATCTTAGTTTATATTTATTTGTTTAAAGAGTTTAGGTAGTGGTTTAAAGAAAAGACTTTTGCTAAAAGCAACTAGCAATAAGACCATGGTTATCAAACCAGTTTCTCACACAGAAAGTAGCCATTCCTTTATTTCTGAAAATATCTTGGGACAGTATAAAATCACTCCGAAATCATTTGTTGTCATGTAAAAACCTTCGGGGGGGGGGGGGGAATCACTAATAAACAAAAAGACAATAGTTAAAAAAACAAACAAACAAAAAAAAACACCCAGCCTTGATCAGTTCAATAAATACTGAAGGTTGGTAGAGACCACTCTCTGTATTACCTCTACCTTTTCTATAACTGAAGCAGAGAGTAAAGAAGGAGACTGGGACAGTCCCTCCCTGCCAAATGCAATGCCTGTGCTCCAAAATTAAAAGAAAAACAAGGACAAAAAGGCAGAATAAGTGAAACGATATTAACCCTCAGCCTTTTTCTTCTGCCTCTCTTCTAGCTTTGATCTCTGATTTCCTTAGCATTATTTTTCTCACTTAAGTATGGCTGACACACAGCGTTACACTCATTTCAGGTGGACATCTCTGATCTCTTCAGACATATTTTCTATCTACAGCCATTGCACGGTATCCCAGTGAAAGAGTGTGTTCCTTATCTTAACTTCCTGCTTTAAGTCTTCAGCCCTGTAAACAGATCATACTGAACGATGGCCATATTTTGGCCCAGGTACTTGAAAATACTTACTGTATACAACTCCAACCCCCCAAGGAATAAATAAAATTATTAAGCGATTTCAGTGTTACTCACAGCCACGCTGAATATGAAGTCAGGCAGAAGGACAATTTGAATCTTTTCCCAAATCAGGTGCTAAAGTGTTCAGTTTCTCAAGGGAAAACATTACCATTCATTTGTGGCAGGGGTACTTGGTGAGGCTTCTAATGTGGGGACACGTCTGATATTTCACACTGTTCAGTATCAAGTGAGGTGCGAGTTTTCAACTCTTGCAGACTCGAACGCAGTCACAGATTACGCTCTGAAGATGTTTCTATTTCTTATTTAGTAAATCATTGCTTTACATTTCAGGGTGATACTCTGCTTGTCATCAGATTGAAAAGCCACTGTCTAAGCTACAATCTGAGAGCTTTAAGTTGTTTTTGATGCAAACAGGTTTCTGACCATTTGTTGCCCTCTGAGGAATAATTCTAAGACTAGTGCATTCTGGAAGAGTCAAAGCTATGTGGAAAGTCTTCCTTCTCTATGTTATACTCAGCCAAATTGAAACCAATTTGGGGGGACAATTTTTTTTTTAATTTTAACATACTACATTAGTGTTGACAACATTTTATGACATGTTTTGGTAGGATTTTTATTAAAATATTTGCAGGATGATTCAGGATTTTACACCCTAACAGGTGTAGATTAAGTTCTAGAACATATAACCCCCAAACTGATTCCATTATTATTATTATGTGATAGAGTGTGGGATGAAGTAACTAATTTTACTCTCATCGGTCTGCCCCCACTGGACTCTGAGGATCGGTGGTGTTCAGCAGCAGAATCCTAGAAACAATAGACTCTTACCAGCAAATATCAGAGACACCTAGTCTTACTCCCAAAGAGGAGGGATTCTGACCCAAAGACTCAAGGGCCTGTTAACAGTAATCCCGATAGTTATAGACAAAACATCTGAACTACACACATTTTTCAACTTCAAATTCATCAACAAATCTATAGGTTTTAATCTCATTTTCTATTTACCTTTTCCACAGGAAAACTGTACAAGTCGTACAAAACTATAGGCTGATAGTGGTTTTTTCTTGTAACTTGTCTTTTTTCCTTTATAATATTAAGCTTCTTTTTAACTTGGACCCTGTGAGTCCTTTCATGAAGAAAACGGTCTTCCTTAAGTCTAAGTAAACGCTCAGATATGAATCTGTAGAACTGACATCCAGACCTAGGGCTGTGGAAAGAATCTCTCTTGGGAAGCTCCTGAGAGATGGCCAGCCTCTTTTATAGTTACTTGGACCTCAGCGTGGGTAATAAAAACCACCACAGAATGACAACTATTTAACCTGAAGGATACTGGAAAAGGTAAGAATTCAGAAATAAATGTGTTTGTTCTAGCATTAACCTAGCTCTTTTTCTGAATCAGTTCTCTTCCTTCCTGCAGAAATGGGAAGGAGAACTGTAACAATGCTAAGCCTAAAAATGTGTGCTTCATGAACAGCCCCTTTCCAGGAAGTTCCTTCAGCATAAATGGCTATGATAAGTACCACTTGACCCCAACCCTCCCTCCATCCCCAGATACACTGAATCAGAGCAATTAAAGCCTGGTCAGTAGCCCATGATGTGATCTAGTAAACAGCTTTGCTTGAAAGGTTTCCTCCTATGGCGCCTGGGTGGCTCAGTCGGTCAAGCTTTCGACTCTTGATTTCGACTCGGGTCATGATCTCATGGTTTGTTTGTGGGTTCCAGCCGTTTGTCGGGCTTTGCACTGGCAGTGAAGAGCCTACTTGGAATTCTCTCTCTCTCTCTCTCTCTCTCTCTCTCTCTCTCTCTCTCTCTCTCTGCCCCTCCTCTGCTGAGGCTCTATCTCTCAAAATAAATAGACATTAAAAAAATAACATTAAAAAGATCTTGTCTTGATGGGTTCCAATAGGATACAAAGAAAGAGTCATTTAGCTCGGAGTAGCTTCCCTAAACAAAAGGGGATATTTCCTGCTAATTATACTTTAACTTAGTTCTATTTTCTTCCCACTTTCTATATTCACGCGTCTGTGCCTTGCCTTTTCTCTAAATCAGCAGATATATGAGTAAGCAGATGTTCAAGACTGGAAAGTGTCAGAGGATGAGGTAAATGGCTCCTAGAGAAAGAACTGGGAGAGACTGAACGGAGCCAGTCATAAAAATAACAAAAAACAGGTTCACACCCATGGTTTACTACAAAGATGTGGTGCCTCTAGTTTCTAAACTGAGATCTAGACATATCCGGCTTCCGTGTTTCCATACAAACCTGCTTCGGGGTCAGAATTCGTAGCTTCCTTCATCTGTAGCCTCAAAATAATTCCCCCCTTATCAGGTGAGACAACCTCAGGGGATCTATTTCCTGTGATCCTAAGAGCTTGAAGGACAAGCTCACTGCCAACTCCCGGATGCCCACAATGCTCCAGGTCTTTTTCTAGGATCTTCAAAGCATAGCAAACGCAGAAAGTTATTAAATATTGCCCATATATGAACTATTGAATGTTCACAACCACACTGCCAGATGGCAGTCACTTTATATGACTTGTCTGGATTTATACAGATGACACCTAACAGAGGCAGCTTTCACATCTAGGGTGACATCACTCTCAGGTCCAGCTAGGTTCACTCACCAGTTACACCCAATTGCTGTCACAGCTTTAGAATGTTCCTTTCCATTTACTAGCGCTCTTCGTTCTTCATCCCTCCGACACAAGAAAAATGTAAAGCGCCTTCACTATCTAGAAGGTGCCACACAACGTGCAAATGATCGCGGGGAGAGGAAAAGGGACATTTTCTGTCATTCTGTAACGCGGCAAGGGAGAATTCTAGACAGATGCCAGGTTACTCCGCAGTCAAGAAAGTCACTTGCCTCTGAGGTTGTTCAGTGACATTTATGCTCTTTTGCTCCTGCTGGGGACTGCTCTTAAGTCGAGTAGAATCCTTGTGAGAATTCCAAGTTAGAACAAAATCTCTGGTGCCAGACAGACTTGTACCCTCCCCTCCCTTAGTTTTAGGGCCTAGAATGTCCACAGCTTTAAAGGAGGGTGTCCTTTGACTCGAAGTGGGTACCAGTCCTAACACAGCAAGTTTTATCCCAATTTTCATTAGATCAAAACTCAGAAAGATACTTCATAACTGAGGAAGTTTCACTTAGTCTCTTCAGTGGAAATCTACATTTGGAAAAATGCCCATTACTCTTTCCGCCATTTACTATGTTTATTTGTGCCAAATGCCTGAGAGAATTCTTTTGCTTAATAACGTAGTAAGCCACATCCAAACTATTCACATTTAACCTTTACTTGCTTAATCATGTTGAAATTTATTTCCCTTGTGAGAGGGATGCAGGGAAGCAGCAATGATTGTCCAAAGTATTTTTTTTAAGAATAAGAACTTCAACCAAACAAACTTAAATGCTCACTGTACCTGTCTCATTTTTTTTTTAATTTTTAACATTTATTTATTTTTCAGAGAGACAGAGTGTGAGCATGGGAGGGGCAGAGAGAGAGGGAGACAAAGAATCCAGGCAGGCCCCAGGCTCTGAGCTGTCAGCACAGAGCCTGACACGGGGCTCAAACTCACGAACCGTGAGATCATGCCCTGAGCCGAAGCCGGACGCTGAACGGGCTGAGCCACCCAGGCGCCCCTCATTTTTATTTTTGAATTGAGAATTTTTCTAACTAAAAAAAAAAATCCTCATAGGCTGAAAAACTCCATCACAGAGAGATTTTCTAGAGAAAGACGAATACATTATGTAGCAGTAGTCATTTGGAAAAACAGAAGCAATTTTCAGATGTTCCCATGGTAGAGACTGTATACAAAAGTATAATAAATTTTTTTTTCAGGGCACACGATGCATCAGGACGCCGTTATTGGGTGTTATCTTGTGTAACCCTATAACCCTGGCTGTATCACTGCTTCTCACCGGTCTCTTAAAAGACAGTGCTTAGATTAGGTTGATGTTATTCAAACCACGACGGGCAGCTGAGGGATCCAGCTGGACGGCTTCAGAAGACAGTGCCTGGAGTTGTGCCCCCACCACGCCCCTCACCTCCACACCCCCCAATTGCTCAACCTCCCCACCCCCCAACTCCCTCATCTGCTCTCCACCGTAGTTATTTATTTCAGGAATTAGACCCTCGAGAAGAACTTGTCTGGAAAATGAAGTCGAGACAAAAGTTTGCACATCATTAAGACGAATGTTTTTAGTCTTGTCTAACATTCCGGCTCTTACAACCCACAGTGACTTTTCTGCTTCAGGACCCTGCCTTTTTTATTAAGAAGGAAAAAGATGGTGTTACCGTGACTATTTGCGGAATTTTTCTTAGTCCCCCCATTATCTTGGTGCTCTGTTTTGCTGGTCTATTTTGTTTTTCTTTAAGAAAGTCTATCATGGGGAGAAAGGCTGAGAGATATATAAATTTTATATGAATATTAATCTTTTTAAAATCATGTGAAATGGTTCAGTGATCTAATAGATAGTTTTATTGTGCCGATGCATGCGTGATTTGAAAGATAATTACATAAGATTAAATTCCTTTTCTCAGCCAATCAGAAAGGAGAGCCTATTCATTTTTACAACCCATAATAAACTTTGTGGATGAAAAATCATGCTGTTAATCTCAGGCACAATGACAGAAATAAAATATTATGAAAAAAATTTTCCTTGTGCTTCACGGGCAAAAAAAAAATATGGTCTCTATTTACTAGAATCATTAAAATGGTGTATCCATTATTTATAGAATAGAGCAATAGGAAAATGGCAGAAAAATGATAAAACAATAAGGAAATTACATAAAGAGATGAAATGTGAATCACATTTATCTAAGAGGGGAATTAATGTTGGTAATATTTCTATAAGCAAGAGAATGCTATAGTACAACGCAGAACAGATTTTAATTCTTAGCAAGACTGGTGCTAACCTAGGACGTGAGCACCGCTGCTTTGCGGAAACAAAAATATAATGAAAATATCACCCAGCGTTTATGTGGTATTTACGAGGTGCCAAGCTGTGATCTAAGTACTTGTCACATATGAATTCACGAAACTTGTACTCTAACTCTTTGGCGATTGTACTATCATCATTTCTGTGTTGCAGAGGAGAAAACAGAGGCTTGATGAGATTAAGGAACTTGTGCAGGACACAGTTCAGAGGTTCTGGAGCTGGGGGCTCCGTCTGAGCCATCCACGCTCCTGCGCGACACTCTGGACCATTCCCTCCAGACTCTCCGCATTCCTCATCCGTGTCGGACACGTGTCCTCGATCCTGCCCTGATGTCTGCAAGCTGCACACCGGAGGCCCTCTGCATGCTGCCTCCCTCCAAAGGAGTCCTACGGAATTCCTCTTCTCTCTGCTTTGGCACGCGGGGGGCGGGCCACGGCGGTGGGAACAGGTGTCCTCCGGTGCGCGGGACGATGGAGTACAGGGATTGCAGGACGCGCCGACAGATCAAAACCGAGGTCTATTTTCCTCCGACCGTCACCACGTGCGGGCGACTCTCGACCGTGGCAGTGACAAAGCCTCCTCTCATCTGAGACCGACGGCTCCCACAGCCAACCTCCCCTCCACTTACGACACCCACTTGTCACCTTTGCTGGGCCTTCTCCCACGTGGCTGGTTTCATCACCAGCCGGGCCAGCCATTCGGCCGAGAGCCCGAGTTGTCACAGAAGCTCCCTTCCTCTCCGTGTGATGCCTGCACATTCGACGATAAAGAAAAGAAATTGACCCTTTTTCTCTCTCTGCCTTCCCCCCCTCGTGCATGCGTGCACTCTCTCTCTTTCTCTCTCTCTCTAAGAAGAGAAATGGACCCTTGTGCTATTTCAAGCACCAGTTCTCTGCCCTCTTCTAGTTACTTTCACTGATAGGCACCCATCAACACGATCTTCAAGGAAACTTAATTTTCTCCTTGTTAAAAAAGAAATACGCATCAACTACACGTCCTGAATTTTAACAGCGTAGGAAACAAAATACAAACCCTGTGTGAGGTCAATGACGAGAGCTGACCGAGGAAGGTTTTGGGTATCTGCCTCCGGCTTGCTTCTCTTCTCCCCTCTGCCCGCCAACCCCTGTTATCTGTCGGTCTGCTCTCTATGCACAAGCTTACTGTATAAAATCAGGCTTTATATGCAGTTTTACTGGCTGCATTTTTCGTCCATTTCGTGTAAATAGTAAGAGCATTGTGAGGCCAAAGGATGTAACTGGGTTTTATGTTTGCTTCACAAGTTACATTTCTTACAACAATAAAATGAACGTGTGCTTACTGTAAAAACAATTTGGGAACTGCAAAATAAAAGGGGAAAAATAAGAATCACTCAGGATCCGCCGGCCATTTGACAAAACTGGCCCTCGCAGCTTCTCACCTGTTTTCCTGCTGATCCTGTCCAATTCGCGTCCCTGTCTCAGTCAACTTCACCCTCCCCTCTCAACCTACCCTCCTACTGCTTCTGGGAAGATTCTACTGTAAATTTCACAAACGTGATGCGGTCACACTCTCACACTGCCATCCTCTCCCCTCTGACTTTACCATGCTATACAAATTACCCCCACGCTGCAAGCTTTTGCACAAGGTACTTGTCCCACTTCGCTTAATTGGCTTCGCTCCGGTCCAGGAGAAGCTAAGGAAGTTATGTATTAGGTAAGGCGAGGAGCCCCGACAGGACCGAGGCAGAACGGGGGTGCGATGGAGTTGAGTTGCCACAGCAGAGTAGAGGGGAACTGCCTACATTTCCTGGTTCGGGTCCGGATGGTTCTGAGAAATGAGGTTTGGCCCTAAACCCTCAGCGAAGGGAGAGATCTGGGAACGTGCAGAAATTCAGGTCGGCTAGGAGGAATGGGACTACCTTGTAACAGCTAGACCGTCAAAGATGGCACAGAAAGAAGGCCAAGTGTAGGACAGCAATGAACGTGTGAGCAGGATTCTGACGAGGGAGAGATGATATAAAGCACAAGCCTAACGAGGTCACGGCAGATTCGGTCAGAAGGAAGAGGCAGGATTCAGGCAGATGAGCAGCGTGCTGCTGTGGGGCTCAAACTGGATGATGAGGACAGGGGACAGCACAGCACTATAAGAGGTCCTAGAACACACATCCCACCAGCTGTCACCGGTGTCAGAGACTGAGCTGCGCCTGCTCACTGCCAATGCCCAGCATCATCCCGGCGCACAGTAGGTACGCAGGAGCTGGGTCCCCACTTGATTGTATTGGCTTACATGTTCCCTTTTCTCGGCTTTTCAAGGTAACTGCTGACTCTCATTTCTCTATGTGTTCTAGGATTCCTACCGGGTATGTGGTTTGCAAACTGGAACCCAGTTTCCCGTCCCCAGTAATCAGAGCCATGAGACAGGACATTTGCCACCTTGAAGAATTTATACACAGTAAAATAATTTTACTCGAGTTAAAAAAAAAATGTCCTGGGTGCCATGTTGTTTTGATGATTTTTCTCTGTACCTTCTTTAAAAAGACTAGCTTACTTGTTTTTGCCATTATTTAGTGTAGTTTACTGGGAGAACCTGCTTGGAAAAACTATTACTCATGGTTGTTTGGAGATGTATTTTTGTTTAGATCTGTTTAGTTTATTTCATTGTTGCTGACTTTGTTTAAAAGCATTGTGTACTTTTTTGAATAGTGTTACCAGAGATCTAAAGTAATTTTCAGGTTTCAAAGTGCCTTTTTAAAAGCTATTCTTATTAATTTTCTCTCCACACAATTTTCTGATATTTTTATACTTCTTTCGTGTGTGTGTGTGTGTGTGTGTGCGTGTGTAAAAAAAATTAATGAGATCCCTTAGCTTTTCCTTTCCATGGAGAATTTAATTGAGTGATCAATCACCAATACAAAATGTACTTATTCCCGCCAGAGTACATTTATGCTACTTTACACACAGGCCTAGCCAATTTGAAGTCAAACTTGGCTTTATATATATATATATATATATATATATATATATATATATATATATATATATATCTTTTGATAAAGAAACACTACAGAGACCAAGATAAAAGACAGATGAATTATCTAATTCTTTTTTTTAATTTTTTTTTCAACGTTTTTATTTATTTTTGGGACAGAGAGAGACAGAGCATGAACGGGGGAGGGGCAGAGAGAGAGGGAGACACAGAATCAGAAACAGGCTCCAGGCTCCGAGCCATCAGCCCAGAGCCTGACACGGGGCTCGAACTCACGGACCGCGAGATCGTGACCTGGCTGAAGCCGGACGCTTAACCGACTGCGCCACCCAGGCACCCCTGAATTATCTAATTCTTAAAGAGAAACAAACATTTTCCTCTTTAAAAAAAAAAAAGGTTACCTGTTACAACACAAAAAAATTAGGGCTAGGAATAACATGGGATGTTTTTATTGTGTTACAATTAAAACTGTTAATTATGACAGCCTATAAGAATAATAAGTAACACTTCATACTTCCATTCTTCTCCTGCCACAAAACTGTTCACTTCCTGACTTCCTGACCAGAACATGGTCTCCCCTAACAGGATGTTGTACAGCAGATAAAGATGTATGAAATTTGCTGAAGGTCTGACCTTGCCATAATCAAAATAATGAGTGTATTTAATGGAATGTGAGTTTCCAATCAGCCGAAAGCATCTGGCTACCTATACCCTCTGAGGGGGGGAAAAAAAAGAAAAAAAGCCAGGACTCCCAATAAAATCTTGAGTAAAATTCTACTGGCCCCAAACTAGATTTTTAAAAGGACAATTTGTGCCCAAGTATGTTATTTTCCGGCTACTGATGCTAATGGAAGGAGAATGCTTTTTAAATGCTTAGCAGATGTTTAGTGGTTTTATCATTATCATTACCCACAAGTTATGCTACATTATGTAAATCTGCCTTGGAATTTAAGGCTTATCTATACTTAATACACTTTACAACTATTTCTCTCCACTTGGTAGTAACCTCTTTAGGGTAAGAAGTAGGTGTTTATTTTTTATTAATAGGAATACTTTACTGCAAAGGTTGCTTAATTCCCCTCTTTGCGTATTTTTCAGAGACACGTTATAATAACTAAAATAAAAGCGGAAATGTGAATTCCTCACAGTTTTATTTGCCCTTTATTTCTACTTACACCTGTTAAGACAGCCTTCACACCTTTGTCTCTAGTTCAAGATTGCCAAAGTTACATTCCTCCGTATCCCAGCCTTGTTCAGTAAGAAACTCAAGCTCAGTGCACCCCAAATGGAGTTAATTACCCTTGCCTGGAAACATCCTCCCTCACTCTCACCCATGTACCCACGCCAGACATGGGAATAAGCTAACCTCTCCCAGGTTCACCTCTCCCTGAACTAACTAATCTGGTCCAGACACTCTACTGCTTTTTTTTTTTTAATTTTTTTTCCAACGTTTATTTATTTTTGGGACAGAGAGAGACAGAGCATGAACGGGGGAGGGGCAGAGAGAGAGGGAGACACAGAATCGGAAACAGGCTCCAGGCTCCGAGCCATCAGCCCAGAGCCCAGCGTGGGGCTCGAACTCACGGACCGCGAGATCGTGACCTGGCTGAAGTCGGATGCTTAACCGACTGCGCCACCCAGGCGCCCCGACACTCTACTTCTTAAAAAGTTTCTTCCTTGACCATCCGTTGCCATCTTGAGCTGCTGCGTTTCTTCTCAGAAGAAGGCTGTTGGCCCAAGTCCTACGCAAACTAGGTCAGAATCTGCGATGTCGGTCGCATCATAAACGCCTTGGCACAGAATGTGATCTTCTAACGGATCTAGATAGACGCCCTAACTCTGAATGGGTCTTCCTGGAGCACAATGGCATGTGTATTACACTCAGATAAAACAAAACAAAACAAAAAAATTTACTAGAAATCTCTGAATCATGTTTTTGTTTTCATAATGATTAACATAGAGTCATTCATGACTTACAAAATATATATATATTTTAAATCAATTTGCCTCAAGATGGTTGTTTCGAAGGTAAATCAAAGTCAAGGCAAAGCACTGAATTTTTCATCGGTATTAGACCCTTAATTGACATGGAAAAAAAACTTTACAAATCACATAAGTAATAACTGTTCAAATGCCTATTTAATACTAATTATCTGCTGGGTGTATTACATACACACACATAATGCATGCATATTTATTTTTAATTGCCTCCTTCACCCCACTGACCCTCAACTGACATAAGCTGTATCAGTAGAGCAGTTTTTTCTCTTCTATCCATGAATGCACTCCCAATCTGAAACAGTTCCTAAAATACACCAAGCACTCAATAAGCATTTGTCACGTTAATATTTTTTAAATTTAAATAGATACCTTACGTGATCACATGTAAATCAAAATACTGTCTCCGGTGTGAAAACATCTTAAATAGGATCTATAAATCTATTGAGTTTTACTATGTATTTACTCACTCTATAAGTTAAGCACTGTACTAGATGCTTTATATATTCTGTACCTTTTTTAATCCCTTTATTTCAAGAACAAACTAAGCCTTGAACAGTTAAGGAAGTGGTATGGCTGAACTCTTGAACGTGCTCTACTCAACTCCAGTTGTGTCTTTCCCATAATTATTTTACTTTAAACGGTACAGGTGGCAGATGTAAATGATTTCGAGATAATTTTGTGTAAATTGATGTGAGGCTTATCTACATAATGTCACTAACAGCTAGTATGTCTTGAGGTTTCATCCTTAATCTTTTAAGACTCTCATCAAGGATAAACATTTCATACATGTGTTGTTCAAGGCCAAAAGTCACAAAAAATAGTGGATTATGTGAAATTTTGTCTTGACAAAGTTGTCACTCTTTACAGAATCAGAAAGCATAAATGGCGATTAAGATATCATTCGAAGAGGCAGAAGTCAGAACAGCAAGATGTGTTGGTTTGGGCTCACTGACAGCACGCTCGGGATCGGCAGACTGGGGGTCTAGTCTCAGCTCGGCCACTAATTAGATGTTGTGACCTTGAGCAAATCAGTTTGCCTCTCTTGGGCTTTTGTCTTTTCAGCTGTAGAATGAGGAGGCCGGACTGGATATTCTCTGAAGTTCCCTCCATCTCTGAAATTCTGTGACCTACAATCTTTAGAGAGTAGTAGTTGCACCATTATAACTTATTTTATAAAATTTAGAAACCGAGCTACAAGACTGACTATATGCCAGAGTTCAAAGGTACCTTATTAGCAAATGCTAAGTCACTGACTGTGGCCATTACTGGTCACGGTGTGTAGAAACATCCCTGAAAAGATCCTTTGAGTAATTTGAGAGTGCCCCAAAAAGTCCCATCATTAATTATGCGAAGTTATGACTCCAGGCACGTTGCATTTACGGGAGACTTTGGCAAGTTAACTGGACGGATCCTGAGAAAATTGTCAAGTCTCCTCCTTTCCTACCACTCTGAAGGTACCAAGGCTGTCCCTGTAGATTTATTCCAGTTTCCATTTCTATTAAAGATGGAAAGGTTTACAACACTCAGCCATATGTATTTATTAGGTATTTGGTCTTTAGAGAATTGGGAACAACAACCTCAACCGCGTATTTGCATTTTAGGCTTCTTTTCCCAAAGAGTGGGGGAAAGAGCGGTTTACTTCATTAAAGGTCATTTCAAAGGGTGACATCTAAAGGAGAATCTGTCTGTAGTGACTGACAGAGGGCTGTGCAATTCAGGAGGTCACATCTCCGAATCCCAAGGGCAGGGGGAAGTCAGCCCTAAAGAGCTCTCCAGTTCCCTCAGGGCTCTCTTTTCTCATTTCTCGTTTTCTTTGCTCCTTGGCCACCTGACTCACTCTCCTACACCTGTGTTGTCTGACAGGTCAGCGACCAGCCACACACATAGCTATTTTAACTTCAATGAATTAAAATTAAATACAATTTAAGTTGTTCGGCTCCCCGGCTGCATCGGTCACATTTTAAGCGCTCGACCCACCTTCTGCACAAAGCAAAAGAACCGCTTGTCAGCAAGTAGGATCCGTGTCCTGACATAACTGTCATCCCAGGAAAACAAGGCAGTTTTTGAGACCACGTCGCTCAAGGTTTGGAAGTCCTCGGGAAGGATTGTGACTGGCTGGACAGGATCATGGGCATGATGCTTGACCTGTCCTGTGGGCCGGGAGGCAGGATAAGGGAAACTGACCGTTTCCACTCACATGCCAGAGCTAGAGTCATGGGGAGCAGACACCTTGAAAAGGTGCGTCTGAATCCTCTGCCTTCGGCCCGTGCTTCAATCTTAGGTGTTACCTTTGAATGCCTTCTGACACATGCGTATCCCCATATAATCCACATTAACCACGTGCCTGGTACGACACCGTATTTCAACCACCCTAAAAAGTTCCCCATGCCCCTTCCCAATCTCCATCCCCCACCCAGAGGTCACTCCTACTGTGCTATTTTCCATCACAGGTGAATTTCGTCTCTCGCTCTATTTTACTCCGGAGCACGTGTTATTTCATAAAGCAGGAGAACAAAATGCTTCAAAGCATCATTTCTTCTACAGAAATGTGGGTTTAATTCCCAGCTCCTACCTTAAGGAGTCACTAAACTTCCCTAAGCCTCAGGGTTCTCCAAGTAAATAGTAAGAGGAGTAATTGTGTCACATGATCATCATGAAGTGGAATGGAGGCAACGGATGTAAACAATGGAGTCATGAGTCGCTGTGGTTCTCGCCACCATGCCTCTGTTCAGCGCATGTTGCTTTCTGTCGTGACAGAATGAGAAGAAGTTTCAAGGTTCTCATTCTGTGACTGGCCTGCAAACCCCTGTTTGTAACAGAAGGTTCATCTGGTTCTTCTGTGATCCAGTGTGAAGAGAAAGGACGGGTCTCGTTTTCTCATACTCCCAAAAAGAAGATCCGCAGTATGGAAGGGGAAGTGCAAAATCAAAGTCCCTAAAAAGCAAATTAAAATGGAGTACCGATAATGATTCCGTTTCTTCTGATAAAATGTTTGAGCACGTCACCCAGTTTTATGAGCCTTAGAAGAACTTCACAACTGCCATTCTGCACGTTTTAGTCTGCCGGTTTTATGGGTGACTCATCACCACTCAGATGTTCAATGAAACAGTTGATGACATAAACCAACCTCCTATAAAACAACCTTAGTGCAATTCCCATTTTTACATAATGCAATTTAATAGAACTGCTATTTTAGGGAAAAACAGTCCCTGGTAGCTTATGATTTCATGTGTTTACTCCAGAGTGAGAGGCAGGCCCTTGGTTTCCCGGCTTTGAGTAAAAGGGAAACAGATTTTCAATAAGCAGGGATGCAATGCATGGGGGTCAGAGCCTGCCTTGGCTCTGAGGTCATTCTGGAACTGGCCCTCTGGGAGAAAGGGATGATCCATGCTAATGGGCAGGTGCTTCTGAAAAGGGCTTCAGGGAGCACAAAGGGAAGCCTAGGCAGGCTTCTGATGCAACCATTTAGTGTTGTATCAAAATGGTTCTGGGGCGCCTGGGTGGCTCAGTCGGTAGGGCACCTGACTTCGGCTCAGGTCATGATCTCACCGCTCACACGTTCAAGCCTCACGTCGGGCTCTGTGCTGACAACTCAGAGCTTGGAGCCTGCTCCCAGTTCTGTGTCTCCCTCTCTCTCTGCCCCTCCCCCGTTCATGCTCTCTCTCTCTCTCTCAAAAATAAACATTTTAAAAAATGGTTCTGTCATAATATGAAAACATTTTTTAAAAACCTGTTCTACTCACTATCCCCAAAATATCTTATAATATTCTGTACACACACACACACACACACACACACACACACACACACACGCACATATATTTAATGTCCCGGAAGAATGGTCAGCAACGGATACCATTGCAGCAGGTGCTTCAGCTACCCACTCACACCCCCATTCCTTTACCATCCTGGAAGGGCCAGGAATTAACGCTCCTAGGAGCAGCCCTCATGGAAAACATCCAAAGACGGATGGGAACTGATGGACAGATGGCCCAGCAGCCCCGCCCTCCCGCCCTCCAGTTGCTAGAGCTCTGAGTGCTGGTGCCTCGAGTATCCCCCAGGGGATTAAGGGTCCCAAACGAGATTTTGTGGACTCTCCTCCCTTCTTTGTCCCACTTCCCTCCACCCCTGACAGCGTTTCCCTTCAACTCCCAAAGAAACTGCTTCTATTTGAATCCTCTTTAAGGATCTGCTTCTGTGGGAACTCAAACTAAGGCAGTCATGAAACCAACTGGGAAAATGAAATATCCTTTATAAAAGCAAGTATGGGGGCGCCTGGGTGGCTCGGTCGGTTAAGTGTCCGACTTCGGCTCAGGTCATGATCTCACGGTTTGTGGGTTCAAGCCCTGCGTCGGCCTCTGTGCTGGCAGCTGGAGATTGCTTTCAATTCTGTATCTCGCTCTCTCTCTGCTCCTCCCCCACTCATGCTCTGTCTCTCCCTCTCTGTCAAAAATTAATTAAACAAATAAATAAATAAATTTTAAAAAGTATAATATTGGCCAAAGGGAGAGAACAGGGAAAGAATTTGAGAACTACCCTCTCACAAAATGCCTCTGGCCTTCTTTGCCTGAATTCAATTCAGTTCAACAAACCAAATTTATCAAGTGCCTTCTACCCAAAAAGCATTTTTCCTAGATATTTATCAAGTACCTTCTACATCGAAAACATTTTTCCTATTGAATAAGATTAGGAAAGTATTAGATAACTCATTCTGCACTGGAACTTTAACAAATTTGACAAAGTTCCTTGCAAATGTAAATAATATTTTTCATTTTCACAAGGAGAAGCTTTCGTGGAATGGCATTCATCCTGATCAATTCCGTAAAGTGGCAATTTCATCAGAATCACTTATCTTGTGATGAAGTTCAACTGTGTAATGATTTTCAGCTTATGATGGCTTAGAATTACCTTGAACTAACCCTGAGAACATGGAGGGGTTAATTTTATTTTGAAGAAATCATAAGATTGTGCGATGTGTATACAGCTCAATATGTCCTACCAGAGGAAATGCTACTTTTAGCAGAATGATTGCTTTTTTTCATTAGGATGGTAACTTCAGGAGAGGACAGCTTTGAAAGCAAAACAGATATGTGGTAAAAATTGTTTCCAAGTTAAATTGGCAGTTGAATTATTTGAGAACTATGGATTATTTTTACATGAGTTTCTTCTTGCAGCCAAAATTTAAGAATGTACTCCAAGTTTACCCACCAGAAGATTCTATGCATTTGATGGCTGGAAATCTGCTTTCCACGTACGTAATATTTATGTATCTATGACATGCATCATTTGACTTGACATTTGCTTAACTGAAATGTGATGGGTCGACATTATCAAGCTGAGCAGATTTTCTAGAACCTTAAACCGAATGTTTCTGTGTACGTATGGAATGAGTGGCAAATGGGTACATAAAAACAGCAGATGCTACCACACAGGGTTAGTCCCATATTATCATTAACGTGTATTTGACGAGCACGGATAAATTAGAAGACCGTGATCACTTATATGAATATTTAATTATATTATTTATATGAATGCCATTTTCCTGGGGTTATGAGGACAACGCACTATAGCCTGTTTCTTGGAGGAATATATGTACATGAATTTTATAAAATCCATGAAAATTGAGACAAATTTTTAAAAATTTTTCTAATGTTTATTTTCAAGAGAGAGAAAGAGCGAGCTGGGGAGGGGCAGAGAAAGAGAGGGAGACACAGAATCTGAAGGAGGCTCTAGGCTCAGCACAGAGTCTGATGCGGGGCTCAAACTCACGAACTGTGAGATCATGACCTGAGCATAAGTCGGACGCTTCACCGACAGAGCCACCCAGCTGCCCCAAGACAAATTTTCTGATCAACTATTATAGAGTGAAGTAGGGCAAGACATTGGGTAAGTAACTGCACAAATGGAGGGCCAATGGTATCTTTAAAGTAACAATTCTTCTGGGGCACCTGGGTGGCTCAGTTGGTTGGGGGTCTGACTTCCGCTCAGGTCACGACCTCAAGGTTTGTGAGTTCAATACCCACATCTGGATCACTGCCGTCAGCACACGGTCTGCTTCAGATCCTCTGTCTCCCTCTCTCTGCCCCTCCCCTGCTTGCGCTCTCTCAAAAGTAAAACATTAAAAAAAAAAAATAAAGTGACAATTCTGATTCTTAAGCTATTGTATTCCACAATCTGAGCATTATTTCTGAAGTGCTAAGTCATGTTCAATAGGCACGGATACAGAAATATTTATTATATCTTAGTGCATGGTATTTTTGGTATGCCCAGTGCCAAGAACCATGCTAGTGGCTATGACTGAAAGGCAAACAAGACCAACTCAGATTTTCCCTTCTGGAAAATAACAAAGCCAGATGTGTAAATGACAACAATGCTGGGCGGTAAGTACAGTGATAGTTGCGGTAGCAAATGAGTATTTTGCCTCACAAGTTACATGTGTATTACTGTGTCATAAATGTTACAATGTTAATAGTTTAGCACATGCTGGGCATGGCACTGGGCACAAGGCCCTACATGATCTCATGGAAGCCTCACAGTATCCTTATGAAGTACATGCAGAAATTGATCTAGGTTGTACGACTGTGGTGGTGAATTTGCATGGGTCCTTGCAAATGAAGCCTTGAAGCTGAAGTCTTGTTGGCTTCATAATAAATCTTTTCCTCACCACCATTATTGTACCAGCTTTCCAGATGAGGAAACTGAGACAACAAAGGCAATGTAAACTTTAAAAGGAAGTGAAATCTGTATGGAAACTGACAGAGAGTATAGGTTATTGGGTAGAAGGATTTTCACTGTAGCCCCCACCAGGCAAATCCTCCAGACTCTGTGAGACAGGAATGAGGACCCCATGTTGGCCAACTGAGTTGATGGGTGGAATCAGGTTCTTTCCAGAGATGAAGACATGAATATTATAAAGCATTCATGCATCCTCAGTGTTTAATAATCATCTGTGAATTAGGGAATATGCTCTGGGAACTGGGATATCTGAATCGAAAGTCATTGGATTAAAGTAGTTCAACTACGTCCTTTCCAAGGAACAGTGTTCTACAAACCTGAATAGTCAAAGCAGTCACAGTATTTAATTTCCAGCATTCGTGTTTGGATAGATTAATTCACGGATTGCTCATTACCCAACAATGTCACATACTGTGATAAAGCAGCTAAAAGTAATCTGACAGTTGATTGATTTCAAGTGTCATTATGTAGATAAAGGAAAATATTAGCGTCCCTGGGTTAAGTAAAGTATGTTTTACAATTCCACCTATTTGGTTTTCAACACTAATATTTTTATGATATTTAACTCCACGGCAGAGGATGAAAACATTGATCAACAGCCAGGGCTTACGTTCAGAGAAGTGCACCAAGATTTATAGCTGGCGTGAAAGCATGATTTAAAATTATAAAGAAAATTCCTTCTTAATTTTGAGGCTTGGCAACAAATTCAGACGTGTATTGAAATTTCACTTTAAAAAATGATACCTTTATATGCACATAAACAATTCTGCTGAAATGAAATTAGCCTGAGAATGGCAATTTCGATGTACAGAAACAGGTATGTTAAAAATTAATCACTCATTCCCCACTCTTTGATAAAATTCACTGTTTTCCAAGGGCATTTCCGCAGCAGCTGTTCAGGGGTGCGGGGGCTCTGCTGGCTGTTGAGATGACTTCCATGTTTTTACATTAAACAGTGAGGAACTCCGTGGAACCCAAGACAGCTCTGGCCACCATGGGCGTGTCAGATTAACTTCAGTTAAGAGGGAGATATTGGCAGACATCACCAAATGATCAATTTTCATCACCCGGAATGACACAATGTGCTACAGAGAAACCAAGAATTCTCTGTGAAGAGCATTTTGTTTCTAGAGGGTTCCCATGCCCTAGATGTGTTGGGTGGTCTATATTTGCTAACTGTGTTATGCTATTACTTCAGGCCCATTTTGCCTACGATCTCATCATTCAAGGTTAAACTAAAATTCCATTGTTCTATGCATGGGAAATTGGATGTTTTCTTGCTCTAAGATGACTTCATTATTTAAATAAATGCACACACGGGGGCGCCTGGGTGGCGCAGTCGGTTAAGCGTCCGACTTCAGCCAGGTCACGATCTCGCGGTCCGTGAGTTCGAGCCCCGCGTCAGGCTCTGGGCTGATGGCTCAGAGCCTGGAGCCTGTTTCCGATTCTGTGTCTCCCTCTCTCTCTGCCCCTCCCCCGTTCATGCTCTGTCTCTCTCTGTCCCAAAAATAAACGTTGAAAAAAAAATTTAAAAATAAATAAATAAATGCACACGCACACATGCACACCCACATACACACAGAGGGAAAACTCTTGGCAATATCATGACAAAATACTCTGGTCAGTTCTGAAATCTTTTTGGTTGTCTTTTAACCGGATTGATGACTTCAAACATTTAAGGTTCAAAATCAGAGAAGTCCTGAAGTATCAAGGCAGATTACCCTTGGTAATTATGGTCTTGCCCAGTTCTGTGATTGCAAGGTTGCACATTTATAGATGGTAAAATCATCTTCAGGTTTCACAAAATTTTGAGTTTACCAGGCTAACGTTTATACCCAGAACAGGAATGCTTATGGATGATTTTGTTTTGTTGCTGCAGACAGAATAAAGTAGAAATCTTTCACGAAAGTCAAAGGCAAAGGATTTTTGTGTCAACGCCCAGAATAAAGAAAATTTTCTAAATATGGGGAAATTTACCCAAAATCTACGTATAAAACTCAACCTTGTTTTATACAAAACTTCTGTCTATATTGCAGGTTTCTTTTCATGAATAAAGTCATCAACTAAAGCATTATTTTAAACATGAATATATGTATGGAACTAATCCAGCTGAAAGACAGATTTGAATGCAATTCTTGACCAGTCAGGATAAGTAATGCAGCACCTTGGACAACAGGTTGCGCACTGCAAAAAAAAGAAAACTCAGTGCACACGGCCGGGCTGGTGTGTGCTCCCTGAGATGCCTGAAGGTTCTATTCTCAAATAGACTATTCTCACATCCTCCTCCTCTCCCCTAGATCTAATCTGTTAGTGTTTTGAAAGGTCCAAAAGTTTCAACTTTTCACTAGATATTTTAAATATGTCCTGTCCAAAAAAGGCACTGTTAGATGGGGGGACATATGACCTCCGGAATCATAGTATCTGGATTCAAAAGATGCTCTGCCAGGTACTGAGGGTAACATCTACCCTCACGGTGGCACATGACTTGACCTCCTCAACCCTGCCTTTCCATATATGCAATGAGATGATTATCTTCCTCATACGGCCGTGTGAAGTATTAAACGAACGCACTCATCACATAGCATTTAGCACAAGCCCTTAACACATTCGGGGAAGATATTAGAATGAAGACTTTTTATTTTTCCATGAAACATTCTCCCCTCCCAGGCTTTCACCTTCAAGGGACAGTCAGGAAGCACACCGCCCCAGGAAGGAAAGGACCTAGAACAAAGAGGGCACTGATTGGCTTTGACCATTAAAGCTCCTCACCCAGCAGCAAGAGCCGCGTCTCGAAAGCCAGGCCTCACCTGTAGAAGATGACTTTCTAAACTCCTTTGATTCAATGTAACATATGAAACACTAAGCCTGCCTGATCAAATCAGAGTCCAGGGTAGAAAAGAAATAGAAATTCCATCCCTTCTTGTCCAGGTGGGTCTCAGGGGGAAGGGAAGCAGAGATAAGATTTAGTGAGGAGGACCTGCATCTTCGTATTTCTTCTCTGTGCTAGAGAGAGAGGTGGGGAATTAGACTAGAAAGTACTCTTAGAGAAGAGGGGATATATGCCCTTCTTTCCTGCCCAGGTGTCTGGGAGAGAGTCACCTCATGCGCCCTCCTCCTCTTGGGGCCTCCCGGCTAGACTAGGAGTAAGACAGTAAAGACAGTAAAAGTCAACACGGTTGTCAAGAGAGACTGCCTGAGGTCTCTCTCCGTGAGCAGCCCGAGACGCGTTTATAGTGTGAGGGGGCTGGGAGTCCCTAAGGTGCAGGAGACGAAAGCAGCATCCTCCAAAGCTGGATTTGAGTCTGAGTGGGGAGCCCCCCCACGGAAAGGGCTGCCACTTCCTGGGAAACAGACACTAGCTGACAGCCATTCAACGGGAACCTGGCTGAAGTCATTCGGGGGAGACCTACTGGAATAGGCAATACAACTGAGAATCGGGGTGGGACCCAGGCAGCCACGGGAGACAGCCGACACTTCGTGGAGCCATTGTCTACGACTAGGAAATCAGGCCCAGGGCCACCACCATTGACCTCTTTAGCTACTGCCGGCAGAAAGGGGAGACACTAGACCAGACAGTACCTCAACTGAGAGCAGCCAGCCCATCCCTGGGTCACACCAGCCAGTCATGAGTGCCAGCTTGAGGTCACAGGCTCTGATCCTGTTCAAGGAGGTCATATATGCATAGAGAGGAGCGGGAGAAGGGGGAGATTTGAAAGTATCCAACCTTAAGCGAGTTAATCTAACATACATGAATGACTTGGTGGGTTAGGTTCAGGCTTCCCCACCTGATACCTCCGGGAGAGAGGGAGGAGCTCGCCAGGGAGATTAAACGGTTTAAGGAAAACCTGAGGGTACTGTTGACAGAGCCTTCCCCTACTGGTCCAAACCCAGACAACATCTCAAATAATCCTTGCAGGAACCTTCTTTTCAGAAAACATGGCTGTTATCCCCACTAACCACTGGCAGACGGACAGAAGCCCAATGTTTATCAGAGCACATTAGGCAAGGGGCCAAGTTCACTGCTGCACCTGTGAATGAGTTCGGGGGAGGCAGGCAAGCCTGCTTCAATTTTTGTTTCTCACAGTCCTACGTCACTTGTGTAACTCTAGACAGCCATCTCACTTCCCTGAGATTTTGTTCAAACGTGAGAAGGCTAAACGGTCCGGAACTAATCGACTATCCTTACGTGAAACCACGCGCTCCGGATTTTGGTTCAACAGTGGCACAAAGTACATGAATAAACACAAAGTTGAACCGAATGCTGCTTTGGAAGCAAAGAAAGGACAATAAAGCATATATACAGGCCTCACTAACACAAACCAATTTTAACCAGTAAACAATTTGAGGGCCCTTTCTACCCAGCAATACAAAAGAAAATTGATTATGTGGTCTAACCAGAAAAGCTGCACGCATCTACTTTATGTAAAGTTGCTTAAATATTAAGAAGTCAGTCACTCTGCATGAAGCTGACTTTCACTTTAGACACCTGAAAAAATACAGGTTTAAGTTGGGATGATAATAATTTTCCTCAGGCAATTCTGAGGGAGATATAATTTTGTAGCTAAAGTAGAAATCTTGGAAAAAATGTCTACCTTTCAAATATCAATTCCTAAATCAATCATCTCCTTGATGTAAAATCAATGACCATCACCAGACAAAAATTGGTTGTTATTTTTGTGTGTCTGTGTGTGTGTGTGTGTGTGTGTGTGTGTATGAAGGTGACATTGGTCTTTTAATGCTCTAATTTTTATTATCTCGTTTTTGCTTTATATTGTTTCTATGTAGGTGTTACTGTCTTTTTTCTCTCGTAACTGGTCCATATTTTAGTAATAGTTTTATCCCCTGGTCCAGGTCTTGATAAATTTATATTAATTCTTACAGAAAAATGTTAAGTGATATTACCTTGAAATTACTGCAGTTCCACAAAGGTATTCTGACCACATATTCCAGAAACTTGAAGAGCTATAATGGAACGGCTTGGCCACTTCAGGATTAGTGGGTCAAACATAGAGAAACATTGCAAATGAAATAAAAGCCTATGATTTATAGATTATTTATTCAAACCTAATAGCACTGGGGCGCCTGGATGGCTCACTCGGTTAAGTGTCCGACTTTGGCTGAGGTCATGATCTCACAGTTCATGGGTTCGAGCCTGCGTCAGGCTGGCTCTGTGCTGTCAGCTGGGAGCCTGGAGCCTGCTTCAGATTCTGTTTCTCCCTCTCGCTCTCTGCCCCTCCCCCACTCGCTGGCGCGCGCGCTCGCTCTCTCTCTCTCAAAAATAAACATTGAAAGAATTCTCAAATCTAATAGCACTATTTTTTTTTCAACGTTTATTTATTTTTTGGGGGACAGAGAGAGACAGAGCATGAACAGGGGAGGGGCAGAGAGAGAGGGAGACACAGAATCGGAAACAGGCTCCAGGCTCCGAGCCATCAGCCCAGAGCCTGACACGGGGCTCGAACTCACGGACCGCGAGATCGTGACCTGGCTGAAGTCGGATGCTTAACCGACTGTGCCACCCAGGCGCCCCAAATAGCACTATTTTTAATAGCACTAATTATTAATAAATATTTTAGACGGCTCACAACTGCTCTTAAGAACTTTCAAGGATATACATACCATATGTATTTATATAATAGGAACTTGTATGTTCAGAACGGTGATAAGCTGTAGTGTGTAAAAACACATAGATTTCTAGATTTTCAAGTTTATTAGTAGTGCATATTAAAATTACTAGTCACAGAATGACTAATGAATTTGTCTGTGACAATGCTTTGCCTATATATTTTTTCTTGTCTTTGTGACTTAACAAACTGCACTGAGTTTGTATCCTGCAAACTTCTGTTGTAACCATACCATAATACTCATTCAACTATATTAGGATTTTGATAAATCATTTTTAAAATCAAAATTATGTAGATTTTAAAATCAAATAAATAATATATAGTTGTATATATTATAGGTTAATATATGAATTGTTTCTTTCTTAAAAATATACCCAGATAGGGGCACCTGGGTGGCCCAGTCGGTTAAGCGTCCGACTTCGGCTCAGGTCATGATCTTGCGGTTCGTGGGTTCAAGCCCCGCATCGGGCTGTGGGCTGACAGCTCAGAGCCTGGAGACTGCTTCGGGTTCTGTGTCTCCCTCTGTATCTGTCCCTCCTCCTTTCCCCTTCTCTCTCTCTCTCTCTCTCTCTCTCTCTCTCTCTCTCTCTCAAAAACAAACATTAATTTTTTTAATAAAAAAAATACACCCAGATAGAAAAGTTTTCCTAAAATAACAGACCACAGAGTAGTGATGAAAATCACAGGATTTGGTGATTTAAAATTTATCATTAACTAACAGTGTGCATCATATGAAACATTTGACTCCTGGGGGTCTGGGGTGATGCTAGAAGCACATGACTTTACGAAGCCACTATTAAGATCCTATGAATTTCTGTACCCTTTTTTAACTTTGATTTTGTTTCTGTGGTAAGAACACTTAATACGAGACTTAGTTTCTTAAATTTGTAAGTGCACAACACTTTCTTGTTAATGACAGACATTATATTGTACATCACGTCTCTGGAAACTCTGGGGGGTGATTGGATATGTTTATTACTTTGCAGTTATGGTACCACTGGTGTATCCATATATCCAAACTCATCAAATTGTAAACATTAAATGTGTGAATTTTTTTGTTTGTTTATCAATTTTACTTCAATAAAGCTGTAAAAAAAAATCTATGAACTATCTGACTTACTGAACAGAGAGCAGAAGATTTAGGGTTCATCAAAAGTCCCAAGGATACTAAAAGCAATAACTCTTTTGCCAAACTGGACCAACTGGAAGTCTAGAGCTTTTCTATCTCAGAATGTTAGCCAGTAGGCACAGAACAGTCAAGTTTGTACTACACCATGAGGTAATGGACTAGTGAGGCTTGAAATGTAGTTGATATTAAGTAAGAACAGGATAATCCAGGAGGGGTGAAGCCAATGCCAGATCTAAGTAGAGTGAGGGAACTATTTCATGGGTCCCAACAAGAAACACGGGGATCCTGTGGACGTAGTGTAGAGTGGATGGGTGTAGAGACACAGCTGATGTGTATCTCTTAAGCCAGTCTGACTGTGATTTGTCAAGGGCCAAGGCAAGGCTGAAGCCTCTGCTACTTGTGTTCTAACGCCGGCCCTGCACTCCCTTCACATGCCTCATTCCCAGTATTTAAATGGGGACAATGTCCCCCGCAGAGAGAGGCATCCAAACGGCTGAAGTTCTAGGGGATCATGATTAAGCCCCTCGACACGTGGTGAACGTGTACACCAGGCTGAGGTGGTCTTCTGAGCACTGACCTGAAATAACAACCCGGAAGTCTGAAATCCCTGTTTGTTAAAAGATGGAACACATGGTACCAAGGACAATGGCAAGTTTCAACCGTAATGGCGGTGTCCCAACTCCATCCTAGAGTTTCGTGTTCTAGGGGTGAATGAATAATTCAATCTTCATGAGCCATCAATTGTAGTCCTCCTTCAAAAATTTGGCAATGGTCCCAGCTAATTTCATTTATGATGTGAATTTTTTTTTGGAGACCGTGAGCATTCAGAAAGCGAAAAAGGGCAACCATCACCTCATTATAGGAGTGTGCTTCTGTTCTTTATTTTCCTTCCAGTAATACTTTATTGATTTATTAATCAGCAACAAATCAAAGGGTAAGGACACGTCATTTCCTCATTAATTAGTCATAGGAACAAGCAACACTAACTAATCAGTCTAACTTCAACTATAAATAATTAGTCTTTATTTCTCTTGAGAGAAGAGAGTGAAGTATAGACATTTTATTATGCTTCGTAATTTTCACTGAATGAAGATTTATATATTGAGTATTAAATGTATGATTCAAATATTGAAAAATGTATAATCAGGAAGTAGCTTTTTATGCAAACAGGTTTTATTAATAATTTGACAAAGTTGCTCTGTCTTCAGTTGGCACAATTGTTTGGCTTTCGTGTTTTGGATTTAGTGCATCCTAGTGGATAAAATGCCACCGCCCTCTGCTCCCAAATTAGTCTGCTAAAGTGAGAAATAGGATAGTAAAAACAGATTTTAGCAAATATAAAAAAAAAAAGGCAGTCCTACTTATTTGTTTCTGAATTTTAGTAACTTTTCCGACATGAAAACAGACGTTTTTCTATCATCCATGCAACCATTCACTCATTCATTCCAGCTCCATCCCATAGTTACCTGGCAACCACCGTGTACCTGGCACCGCGTTCCATGTGATATTTACTTTATCACGCTGTACGAAAAGCATATGGTTCTTGCAAGCATGGCCTATCCTCATATGGGGGACACAAACGGTAAACGAATAAAAATACACATAAATGCACTATTACAAATGGAGGAAATTTCCAAGTTGGAAATACTTCCTTCTACGTCTTAATTCTGCAGTTGTGATGATTTCAATCACCCTGTGCTGGGGAACTCTGACAAGTCAGATCACAATACACACATTCCTTCTCACTAAAACACATCTTCTGTGAAGAGATCTCTTCCCCATCCTGTTACTTTCCATACAGAAGAACAGACCATTCTTCTGGCTGGCTTTTCCACTGCTAAATCCTCATTGTATTTATCCTAAAGGATAATTCCTGAATTATTCCCAAAAGGAATTCCTACCAATTCCTAAAGGAATTTTCCCAATTCAGGAAAACCACCAACTATTTATTTATAGGACACATAATTGTGAATAACCTCTGAGTTAATGTGACACATACTTGGATCTTTATTTTTATTTAAACTCATTTCTTAATAATATCTCTATGACAGAAACTAATCTGGCAGGGTCTGTACTGGAACATTAAGCTTTACTTCTGCCTAAAGTTTTAAAAAATACTTTCTCAACTCCCAGGTTACTTGTTCTCATATTTTGAGTTCCGTCTGAAATTGTTAAGTAATTTGAACTATATTCAAATTAGACTTTTGTCTTAATCACTATTGTTAGACTGCCTCTATCTACTATATGAACCAACCAAACCATGAAGAGTAGGCTCCTTTATCTATCTACATTTGTATATCTACCTACTTATGTTTTATGTCTTTTTTTTTCTTTGCAGATAATCATGACTCAAAAACTGCTTGTTACAGAAATGAAAAACATGCTTTCCTATCATGTGTTAAAAAAATGATAAACCAAAAAATTTCTATTGTCTGGCACCTTGGTATGATTAATAAATGAAAGGAAGGATAGAAGGAAGCCAAGACAAACTGTTGGGAACTTACTATGAACCGAGAATATTATTTGGATGTTATTTTAAACGCAGGACACCTTGAACGGAAAGCATTTTAATTCCCAATTATATACAAGAAAACCACCGCTCCAACAGATTAAAGAAGACTTTAGGTAGGATTTAAATTAATGGCTTCAAACCCGATCTTTTCCCTACTATATTACATAATACATTCTACTATGCCACTAGTTGCTATGTTGGTCTAAAAGCTTTAATAAAAATCCAATTACACATATAAATATATGAGGTTACAATAAATCAGAATGAGGAATTGGACTCCTTTAAAGTACCCCACTGGGAAGGGGCAAAAGGGTCTGACATTTTGACACTGACATTCCCAGTGTTACTTGGTCAAACGGCAATCATGTGGTAAAGTTTTAGGTGAATATTCGAGGTCAACATTGCTTTTGGGCCTTTGACCTTGAGAGCTTTACTGGTGAATACCTGGTGTTAGTTGAGAAGCTACATAGAGTATATGAATAAAAATCAAGTAAATATAGCATAAAAAAATCTAAATATGCATTTTGATTATAGACAAAAGGCCCTATTAACTCAGCGATATTAGAAGAAATTAGAAGTTAGATTTAAAGATTATGCTGTCACAGCCTCACGTCAGTGATTAAATTGCAAATTTGACTGGCGAGGTCTAGCATTTATGGAACATAAGTACATAAAGTGACTAATTATATTTTTAATAAGTTGTATATTTAATGCTTTAATGTATTTCATTATTTCCACCTTGCAGCACAAAATGTTGACAAGGAACACCTCTTTAAAGTGCTGCTTATAAAAAGAGAAATGGTGGATTATATTCCATGACACTTAAGGTCAAGTACCCAAGATGCATTGTATATTAATGTATCCAATATATCAGACAAGAAGTTAATGTCTACCCTCCCTTTCGGGTCTAGACTATTTCAAAAACCTATTTTTACTTTCTTCAGTCTGATTAATAGTATCCCAAAAATATCTGTCCTAACAGCACATGAAGACAGCTTTGACGTTATATGAGAATCATGAAGGAACTAATTCTCATTACATTTGAAATGATACATTTCAGAAACTGAAAATAATTTCACGTACCTATAGGTTTTGTTAAACACAAGGTAGTCTGTTGTTTTACTTTAGGAACTTATTCAAAGCTAATGGTTAATTGTTACAATTTCCAATTAATTACTCAATGGATTCTCCCCCCAAAAAGAACTTTGCTAGACTGGTTCGACGTACCTTTTCCTTAACAGGTCAGTTAGTTTCCTTAACAGGTCACTTTTTACAGCTATGATTGACATTCATAACACAAACCCTCTTTTACCTTTTTTCCAACTAGATGAACAGTTTTAGTTTGTGATATGTCCTTGAGAAACAGTGTTGTCAATGTTTCAAACCTGCTAAAATAGAATTTACCTAAAACCAAACGCAGATAACAAATACTTAAGAGTTCGCGCTTGTAGTAAATAGGTCTGATTATAGGACGGGAGGCTGATTTCCAGTTTTTCTACCTACTGTCTGTACAACCTTAAATAGATTACTTAAATTGCTTGTCCCTTAGCATCTACACGATTTGCTTTTAGGTTGATTTATTTATTTGGGGGGGGTGGGGGTGGGAAGGGCAGAGAGAGAAGGAGGGAGAGAGAATTCCAGGCAGGCTCCGTACTGTCAGTGCAGAGCTCGACACGGGGCTAGAATTCACAGTGTGATCAATATCTGAGCTGAAACCCAGAGTTGGATGCTTAACCAACTGAGCCATCCAGGTGCCCCCACACCTTAATCTTAAACCAGAAATCTTAATCAGAAAAGATATCCTTTGGGGTGCTTGGGTGGCTCAGTCAGTTAAGCATCTGACCTCGGCTCAGGTCATGATCTCACAGTTCGTGGGTTCAAGCCCCGTATCAGGCTCTGTGCTGACAGCTCAGAGCCTGGAGCCTGCTTCAGATTCTGTCTCCCTCTCTGTCTCTCCTCTGCTCACACTCTCTCTCTCTCTCTCAAAATAAATAAACATTTTTTTAAAATGATATTCTTTGAACGTATTTTCACTAGCCTTAAACATTAAAAAATATTTTGAAAGATGCAAGTTGCTGGGTTAAAATTTCATCAATTACATATATATTATGGTTGGATACATGCATATGGGAAATTTCATATGTAACTTACTCTGCAGGGAGAAGAGTGCATGGTCTGATGTGTAGGAATTTAATGTTTTCCCTAGAAACAAATGCTTCTCCTTTCTTATATACTTTTTTTAACATCTTAATTTCTCATATTGTTTTTCCTAAGTGGTTCTAATTTCAAAATTGCTGTGCTAATGCATTAAAGATTCTTAAAATGGAAAAAGCAGTAATGGGTGCTATTACCAGTTTCCACTCTCCTAAAACATTGTCCTATTCAAACAGTTTTTAAAAAGTCGACAGATGTCAGTTTCAAACATTCAAAAGTTTCTAGAACAGTCTTTCACAGAATACATAAATATGTTTATCTGAAGTGGTTCTGCTCAGCAATTTAATAAATTGCCCAGTCCACAGGGAATACCATTAATTATGTAAAGACTGATGGGGATTCATTTCCTTGGTTTCTTTCTGAACCACTTGACTTGTCACTATTTGATTAAACAATAATAAATGTGATGGTAGGAGAAATGGACGCTGCCAGTGCACAATACTAAATAGGTCTCTGGAATCGAGAAGAGGCTTTGAGACGTCTTCATATTCAGAGAGAGAAGCAGAGGAAGAGAATGATACACACTTGCATTCATGCCTACATCGTACTGACCTATGTCTCCAATCATATCCTTCCTCACGTTTCCTGTTATGGAGGACACTGCAGAGACAAATAACTATCCGTTCATCAGCGCATTCTTTTATTGCATCTCTTGAAGGGTCCATTTTCTTCCCGGGGAATAGATTTTATGCATTTTATATCATGGCCACATGTGTTTGTTCAATGGGAAAATACAGCATTGTGCACACTGCCCATTTCATTACATGGTGAAAATTACAACATCAGGATATCAAAGACAGGCTGCTGAGGGATGGGGCGCCGTTAGCTGTACCCAATAATCACTTGCAGAAAGTCGAAGTCGCAAATTGTGAGCTGATATTTTCAGTGTAAATTATAAACAGAGTTGCAATATTATAAATTATATCCAATAATCACTCGCAAAAAACAAAAATGAAATCACAAATGGTGAGTTGTTATTTTCAATGTAAATTGTAAGTAGAGTTGCAATACTTGAAAGTTTTCAAACTACATGAAACCTGGCCACGTTACGCTGCAGGCTCTGAAGAACCAGAAAGAGACACCACATATTGATGGCAACCTGTCAATTCTCTGGCTTTGGGAACTCAGGCAGGTCACGTACCTCTTGGAGTTTTGTTTCCTAAGTAGGCATTTGAATATTTACATTGGAATAGATACAGGTCTACTTATAGATATAACAGGGGCACAGCATCCACACCAGTACGTCTTGCAAGGACACCTATTATAAAAAGGCATCGTAATCTTTTCTCTGATTTTACATTTAAGAACAATTTTAATGCTCAGAGTCAGGAGAATCAAAGGACGGTTGTGTCACCCTAACAGTGTTAATGGACTTAACCAACTCACTAGTAGATGCATAGTTCATTTTGACTTTACCATATTTTTTTCCTTAAGGTGTTACTGGACCAGAAAATCTTTGGATAGATAATACAGCTCTCCCCTGAGACATAAATCAAATACTGCGCAAAGCGAAGTTGAAAAAATTGTTTTCACCATAGATACATTTGACTTAGCTTGGAGAATGTCCTAAGATTGATGATGAGCCAACATGGAAACGTTTAAAACTATGGTTTCATTTTTATCATGGAAACGTATATGACAATAATATTAAACATTTTAGTAGAACCTCATTGTATGTTACTATAAACATTTTATTAATGCAGTTTGAATAGCTACATAGCATTACAGCTAGTAGCATTATATCTAGTAGGCTTTTCATTATTTGGATAGTCATTCTCCTTTGTTAAATATTTTGGCAATTTTAAATATCTATATTTAAAATAATATGTAACATAAGTAAACATGCAACAAGTAACTTTTTTGGTGGGACATAGGTTTCTTTATATCTTGTGTGGTTTTTTTTTTTCTTTTTTTGAGTTTATTTATTTTGGGAAAGAGAGAGAGCACACATACAAGTAGGGGAGGGGCAGACAGAAACGGAGAGTGAGAGAATCCCAAGCCCCAATCCCAGTGTGGGGCTCAGACTCACAAACTGCGGGATCATGACCTGAGCCAAAATCAAGAGTCAGTTGCTTAACCATATGAACCACCCAGGTGCCCCATATATTTCGCTTTTTTCTCAGGCTTGATTGTTAGGAATGGAATTACTGGGTCAATGTTGAGATTCTCTATGGCTCTTGACACGCAGGCGCTGAGTCTTTAACCAAAAAAATTAGAGCTACCTGAATACATTTTCTGCAAATCAATCAGAGGGCCTCACTCAGGGAGACTGCTTTTGCTCTTGATAGGAAAACCGTTCCCAGTAAAACTGACCCGTTAGTAAAAATTAAAACATCTCTTGGTCGAAGTCAGAGAATATGGGTTATGCCTGGTGGCTAGAAAAGATTCTTCTACACCGTTAGTGGTGTCTTTACAGGTAAACATGTAATATCTGTGGCAGCTCAAAAGAATGACTTGATGTGGTATAAACTCCACGTAATTTCCATCAGCAACCCCTCCAAACACCCACAAATAAGCCCGCAGCCTAAATGAAGACAGTGTTTCTTCTGAGACAAATAAGATCTCCATCCACCACCATCAGAATTCGTTACCCAAAGTCTCTACTACCCAGCCTGGAAGCCACAAGTGAGCCTTATTCTGGTCTATTTTTTTCCTCTTCTGTATCACCGCCCTCATTTCAGCTTCTCTAAAGGGAGCTGACCGATTTCTTTGTGTATTATTTATCTGGGGATTCATGAATATGGCAAAATAACTGACAACCAAAAACACAGGAACAGAATTATCTATATTCTACTAAGGATTAACTGAAACAAAACTATAAATAATTCCCAACATAATCTAGTTGACCTCAGATATCAGTTCTCAATTATTCCTTAATAGAAATTCTGCTCCAAACACACATACTCACTCATACAACTAATGTGGATTCAAAAATGGCTGTTTCCTTTTCTGCTCTAATTTGAGTTTTTCTTCTTCCAGGACCTGTCGGTCTTCTTTTTCGGTGTTGTTATTGTTTTTCAACTGTAATGTATTCTGGAAAGTCCGGTCGGTTAAACTTGTTGAAGGGAGGCTCAGGTCTGTATCGCCTCCAACTGTACTAACATATGTCAAACACCCGACAGAGTGAGCAGCACTTAGTAGGTACTAATAAATATTTACCGAATGCTTTATCTGAATGTGACATTCCTTCTTCACATGCGCATCCTTCGAACTATTTTCAGAATACTCTGACATGCCTCATCGCACTCCCAAAGTTCACACTATATGTAGTCCTTGGTAACTGTGTTCTCCAAATCTATACTTCTCCCCTGGAAAGCTCAGGTCATGCTGTGTGCTTGAAACTGTTATTTTTCCTTTTATTTAACACAAATGACCCGGGCATTTGTGCTTTCTGTCTCACTGATGCCATGAGAACACTCATAATCCTCTAAGGAGTGAACGTCTCCGATGAGGTCCAACAAAAACATGGAAAAGCCCACTTTGGAGGAGTATGGATTTGGCAAGTCCTCCTGACTAACATCAGGAAACATCCCTTTTGGTTTCAGCCATTCAGGGTTTGTTCCCACTGACACATTTTTTTTTTTAACCTAAACTTTGCAGGCTACAAAAAGTCTTTTAATTACTCCTTTTTTAGTACACAAATTCTCTTTTAGTTCCATTCAGAGGCCACGGTACTATTTGGTTGAGTGACAAAGTCTGTGCGTCTCCTGAAGCAGAAGGATTAGAAGAGGAAATGCATAGAAGCACATCTTAGTAATCATAACTCTGGTCTCGGAAAAGAAGAGAGAAAGCACTATGGAAGGGTCTGGAAGGATTCCATTTCTTGGTACTCCCGAAAGCTGCTACCCATAAACTGAACTATCTTTGGACTAGTTTCCAGATTCCATCCACTGGGACTGCTGAGGAATAAACTCAGAACTTTTTTGACTGGCTTATCTGAGCGAGCCAGTGCTTATATAGGGCAGAGGAGCAAGAGGGGCAAGCGGAAGGAAGGCCTTTCTGCCAAGCGGAGGAAGAGAAATATCCAAAGTGCCGCTCACAACCCTTCAGAAAAAAGCAACGGTGAGAAGTTTCGCAGATCTGATGTTACAGCATCTGAGGAATTCTCTCACAGTTAGGTTAGGTCAGCTTTCAGATCCCCACCAGTTTCTTCCGTGCCCTCTCTCTCTCTCTCTAATGCCATAATTGGCCCAAAGCATTGAGGTGGGCACCCTTTGCAAAGGAGACAAAGTGTTTCCAAACAGAAATTGGATGCTTAGGGCAACAGTAAATTATTAGAGCTAAAATTTTTATCCACAGGAAAAGAAGGGCAAAACAGGATATTTTTTCTTGCCAGTCTTGCACCCTGATAGAATTAGAACCCTGATTATTTAATCAATGTATGTAGTCACTGATCCTCCTTTTCATTTTTGGTAAGTGCCAGGAGTTCTTCCTATCTTCAGTCTCCATATTTCCTCCCTGGTATCTCCTCTCCCGCCCTGCCCCGGGCAGCTGTGCCTCTCATCTTTTCTGTTCCACCCACCTGTACTGGCCCATTCCTATGACCCAACCCACTGCCTGCCTGCCAGCTCTTCGTCTCTGACGTCTTCGATCCCATTGACCTTTGGTGATCAATTCTTACCCAGAATCTCTCCTAGATAAGAGAAAAGCAGGCTGATATTTCAAGACATAATCAGACAGCCTCCCATTTGCCGGAATCCATCTCTGAGAGATTACGTGTTCCCAACAAGTGGCAGAGAGGAGAGAATTTCCAGAGATGTTTTTAAGGAAGAATGAAAAGGTATACTTGCTGATCAGATGGGTATTAAAGGGAATCACACTTCTACAATCATCACCGTTTGGAGAAGGGAGTACTGGAAAATGAAGAGGTCTTTCTTTGGCAGTAATCCACATGCATGGTTATCGAAGATGACGTATTTGTGCAAATGAATGTATAAGGCAAAGGTCGGGAAAAGATAATATGTTTTGGTGCGTTGAGATAATGTTTGACGTTACAGAAATGACTCTGGAATTTAAGTATGTACTACTGAAAAAGTGTCGAGAGACCGACGAAATTATTGTCATGAAACAAGTTCCTCACCAAAATACTTCCTTGGAATTCACGTACAGGAGCAAAAAAAAAAAAAAAAAAAAAAAAAAATAGTCCATATTACCATGATAAATGCAGAGTCTAGTTTGAAAAAAACAAAAGATGTTCTGAACCAGTCGTTTTTCTACTGAGGAAGATTCACACCTAGGGTACCACAAAAAGGAATATATATATGCGGCAGTATTGTGAGTTTTTCCTCCAAAATGAAGATAGGTTCAGTGGAGATCTCACACACTTGATGTCAAATTTAAGGTAGAAAACATAAGGGAATGCATTAATGTAGTTGGCTGAACTCATAAAAAAAGGGAGACGCTGGGAGTCAGGCACATAAAGTATGTTAAAGCTAGTATGACTGCTGCTTCTCTAGCAACATCTACTAAACAAATCCTGGGGTTTACGTGGTTTAGGATAGGTCTTTATTTTGGGACTCAGGCTTTCAATTTTTTAATATAGCAACTAAGCTGTTCACTTTTAAATTACTCAGTCATTTAAGTCATATATCTATCTGTCAAAACTTCCATCATAAATATTTAAGTCATCAATATTTTCCTCTTTCTCTCTCTCTAAAAAAAGGTGGGCGGGGTGCACTGGAGTGGTTCAGTCGGTTGAGCATCCGACTCTTGATTTCGACTCAGGTTATGATCCCGGGGTTGTGGGATCGAGCCTCACATTGGGCTCTGTGCTGAGCGTGAAGCGTGCTTGAGATTCTCTCTCTCTCTCTCTCTCTCTCTCTCTCTCTCTCTCTCTCTCTCTCCCCTTTCCCCCTGCTTGTGCACTCTCTCAAATAAAATCCATCAATCAACCATCAACATTTTCTGAATCTTCGATTTAAAAACTGACATCTTGCGGCAGACTGCCCTCAGAGAGGTCATTGTTTTTCCTAGCTCCAAATTCTACCCATGAAGTGCACATTTTCAAGCTGGAAGTAAGAAGTGTTTGGGGGATACCAGACAATCTGAAAAACCCACTTTCCCTTGGAGGCACGTTTTTCAAACTTGAAGAAATATTTGGTTTGTATGCAAGTTTAATGCTTTACGTAAAGCAATGAAGTCAACACGCTGTCTGACTGGATGAGTCATTTTTCCTCCCAATGCATCAAAACGCAGATGCATGTTTTGAAGAACAAGTTAAGAATTAAAAATTGTGTTAACATCACACTTAAACTTTAAGCCTAATAGATGTGGAAACAAATTAGCAAGGTTGTAATTAAACCTTCGAGTCCCCTTTAAAATAGAATCATAAAACAAAAAATCTACAGGTAGTTTTAAAGCTAAGACGCTCAGCCTAACACCTTGAATTGAAATTCTAATCACCTTGTCAGACCTTAATTAAAAAAAAAAATCATCAATTACATACCTGCTTTTGAGGTCAGTTTAACTACCTCTCAGTCATCACAGAAGCTTTCGGATTTATTTGATAAAAAGTCTGGGCAAATTTTAAATTAGTGCAAACACATGGATAGTAAGGTAGTAATTCCTATATGTAATTTCTTTCATTTATCCTTTGTGAAATTATTTGCTATAAGGAATTAAAAATGTGGATTTAAGTAAAACCATTCTTTTCTGATTTTACACCATTCTGGCTTCTACACTATTATTAAAATACTCAGTCTGTTCCTAGCTATCCCCGGTGGGCAGGGAAGAAAGTGGAAAGTCTCATCATCCCATAACGTTGCAGATCTTCCCTTTTTACTCCAGGAGAGAACTGTGCCTTAGCTGAACACGAGAGACCACGTTCAAAAGTGAGAGATGGGACTTTTGCAGAAATGACAGGAGTTCACTGGTTAAAAAAAAAAAAAAAAAAAAAAAAAAACTATACAACAATATTACTTGGTGTCCCTGAGAGAATATCCCGCGGCTTTGACACTAACAAGAAAGTGGAAGCGAACGATCATTAAGAGGAATTTTTTTACAAAGTTTTCCAGAACACAAGGTAGGGACAAAGAAGCTTAGAAGTTTCCAATAATGGTCCGGCAACACAAAGAATCTTCTAATTATTGGTGTGTGTCTTTCTATGCATGTACTTCTGTGTGAACATACATGCAATGTCAAATAAAAATAGATTTCTCGCCATTGAGACGTCTTACCTGGACTTACCTGTTCGTAATTTCCTATACATGCCACACACAACCTTATCTTCTTTTCTTCTGCTGGTCCCTCCTGAAGCAGGCTTCTTCTGCTGTTCTACAACTATCTACAGTCTAGCTTTCCCTTTAAAGCTTGAGCCTACCTTAAGCGACAGCCTCAACGTGGTCCTTCGGGACCTTCCAGGTTGTAAATAATCTGTCCGCTCAAAACATTCCTGTGATGCCTGGTGTTCATTTCTTTCTACCTTTCACTGCAGTTATTAGCATACACATTCCAGAGGCTGTGTTTGTTGTCAAGACAAACATAAACTAATACGTGCCTAAGAGTCTATAATCATTTGTTTCATTTTGCTCCAGAAATACATGGAGTAATGCTAGGGAAATGCTACCCCTAAACGTCCCTTTTAACTTGGCCACAAGTATGGGTGATCCTTTGTCAAATGACTTTTAAGGTAAACACCATTAGCTAATAAACTGCATTACTCGCTGTGCATTCAGCACTCGCTGTGCATTATGTGATGCATAATCTTTCTATAGTTTTATACAAACTTCTTGCTGTTCCAGCGTTCTGGACGTTGGAGAAGCAAAAGTTGGGTTTCATGAAAATCTAAGACCAAGAGAGCATGTGGCTAATTCATTCTAGTCTGGAGGAGCCAGCAGGCACGGAGGATGAATGTCTTATATGGGGTGAAATTCACCAATTAAGGACGCGGTCATGAAGGGGGTCCTCAGGCCACTCACATCAGCTTTTACTATTGTATTTTTTTAATGTTTCTTTATTTTTGGGAGAGAGAGTGTGAGCGGGGGAGGGGCAGAGTGAGAGGGAGGGAGAACCCCACAAGGCTCCATGCTGTCAGTGCAGAGCCCGACCAGGAGCGCAAACTCACGAACCATAAGATCATGATCTGAGCCGAAGTTGGATGCTCAACCAACTGAGCCACCCAGGCACCCTGATATTTATTCACTCTGAGAGAGAGAGAGACAGAGAGAAAGGGAGACACAGAATCCAAAGCAGGCTCCAGACTCTGAGCCGTCAGCACAGAGAGTGACACAGGGCTCAAACTCCTGGACCTCGAGATCATGACCCGAGCCCAAGCTGGATGCATAACGGACTGAGCCACCCAGGCACCCCAGCTTTCTACTTTTGAGAAACACAAAAATAGAGTTTGAAAACAAGAACTTTTAAATCTGAGGCTCCCAGCCTAACACTTTGACTTTAAATCCCAATCACATCGTCATAACAAAAAAAATCTTTTTTCTTTAATTATAGAAACAAAGCCCCAATTTTGATTTCTGAACGGGAGTCTAAATGTTCATGAAGACTGGATTTGTTTCCAGACCTGAAGTATACGTAAGCATCTAGTTCTTATCGAAAAGACAAACGGTGTGACAAACACAGATCTCTTTCAAACACCACGTAATTCTGGCAACATAACATAGGCAAAAACCAGGCTCCAGGATGATGCATCTGGCTGGCTCTCCGCCGTCAGGAGGGTGTTTGGTGCCTCACTATTTGCTAGGCTAGCAGGTCGCTGCGGGCTGGCTGTGATGGTCTGGAATCCTGACACCATATTGTGTTTGGTTTAGGGAGCCCTGCACCCTTTGAATTTTAGTTCTGAAGCATACCAAAAACAACAGCAAAAAGTCTGTTCAAAATATGTCTGAATCTATAATTTAGTATCTCTTTTAAGGATCGTTGGCAGTAAAAAAGAGAAGTTGCAAGCAGAAGGGGGTGGGCTAATTGAAAGTTATAAAGAAGCCAGTGAGTGAAAAGTGGAAGGAAGCAATGAAAGCAATTTTAGCCTGTGTCAGTCACTGTTTATGCCCTCCGCGTCCGTTCGATACTTGTGCAGTTTCTCCCCTTCTCATTTTCTTTCTCGGTGTTCGAACGCGCGGCATTCTCTGCATTATTTACTGTCTCGTGTTCCTTGGTTCGTTGCCACATAAACTGTATCTGATTTAACGTTTTTAGTGCAAAGTTGTTGTTGTTGTTGTTGTTTTCTTTAAATGAAAAGCAAGCCATCCTTAAAAAGGCATCCCTTGGTCCTAGAATCAATTGCACATATAAATACTGTTGCAAGGAAAGGAAGCTTTATCTCCCCCAAGGCTGGGGACACTTGGAATGCTCGTGGCATCTATTTTACAGAAACAAGGTTGAAATGAGGATGCTGGAGAATTACTTTTGTTACATTCTTCATTGTAGAATAACGGTCTAGCTTGGTTTCAAAGCCACGGAGCGGGGTTCCAATGCCTGTGGTACACGATTTTATGAGCGGAAATCCCAGACTGGGGAAGTGGCTAGCGGCGGATTTGGGATGAGAATTGACGTCTTCCACTCCGCTCGGTTCTGTTCTTTTCCTCCTACATTTCACTGCCCCTCATAATAATGACTGACTGACAAGAGGCAGCATTTTGTGATGTATGCAAAGATATTTTTAGCACTATTAAGGATGAAGTATCATAAACCTCAAATTAAAATAATTTTAGGACCATAACTGTAAGTTTTATTCGTATTTCCACACAGATAAAGCTCCTTAGTCTACTGCTGGTAATCAAAAATTGGTCTACAAAATTTTCTGCGTTAGGACACGAACTTACCAAGATATAGTAGAGTCTCTGATTTAGCAAACGGGGCATTGTAAAGAGGGTCTAGAAGGCATTTTAGAACAGGCTGAGTTTTATGTTACAAGTGTTTTATAATCTGCGTTCCGTTTGAACAACAGATGCAGGAGATAAGCCTGTTTTTGAAATGTACCAAATAAAATACTTGGTGACCAAAAAGAATAATCTATACACACAACACGCACATCACGAACTTGACCAAACTTCTGCAGCTGTGAGAGATTTACATGATTAAAGCCTCTCAAATTGTGTTGCGCTGTACTTTGTCATTTACCATTTGTATCTTTTTCTATCTTGTGAACATTTACACCGGACGTTTATTTCTTTGACCACTGCGTTTTAGAAAACGTTTTCCAAGAAACATACACGACCTTTTCCATGTTCTTAATGAAATGAAATGTCCATTAGAGAGAGAGAAAGGGAAGGGATCCGTCTTTTCTGCCACTAAAAATTAAAATAAAATAAAATAAAATAAAATAAAATAAAATAAAATAAAATAAAGTAAAGTAAAGTAAAGTAAAGTAAAGTAAAGTAAAGTAAAGTAAAGTAAAGTAAAGTAAAATAAAATAAAATAAAATAAAATAAAATAAAATAAAATAAAATAAAATAAAATAAAATAAAAACAAAACACAATACAATAATGGCTTTGGAAGTGGTCAGTTTCACCTCCAATGCCATGAATGTGGGTTTTGTCATTTTGTGATTCAGGTATGATACATTTCTTGAACTTCAAGACTAGTGTTAAAAACGCTGCTTTACTTTTTGTTACCCGTTATACAAGGTGTTACAATGCCTTGTACATTTTCTTTTTAATCAACAGGAATGGATAAAACACGGTTTGAGGAGGGACAGATAAAACACTAACTCTCATTTTGAAACCATGAGATCTCCTTCTCCTGCGGAAGGATTCATATCATTGGGATGTGTTATGCTTTAACAAACGGCCATAGCAGTGGGTAAAAAAAAAAAAAAAACAAACAAAAAAACCACTGGCTGGTTTCCTAATATGGTGGAGTCATGTTATTAGTATAAGTAGCACAGATACTGATAAACGGCTCCACCAAAGGAGAAAAGCTTTGTTCATCCTTTACCTCATCTCCACGGTCTTTCCAAGATGATAAAATGCAATGTGACAGTGCTGATATTTGCTGCTGTATTGAGGACTAAGGGCCATAATAAGCAAAGAGCCCAGGTGTAGGATGCTGCTTAACTTCCAGCGTGGAAGGTGGCTGTAGCTGGCACCCTCCCTGCACATGCAAAGGCAGCAAGGATGAATGATCAGTCTCCTAATTAGCAAACCAACTCATGGGTTTTTGCATCGTTTTCCTGAGTTCTTACCAGGGGTCAGTCAGGAAATTGCTCCCTGGAAGTATATCTCTGTTATTACCCAGCACTATAAGTCAGTGCACTGTCTTTAGTGTCTGCGAACATATGTTCTAGAAAGATTAGCCACAAAATCTCAAACTTATGAGGGAAAATTACTGCCCCATTAAAGTAATTTATGGGATCATGTGCAGAAGAGCCATTACATATGGCAACCACGGTGACTGGACGGTATTTCATATTGTTAAAAGGGTGTTGTACATGATGATAAACTCTCAATGGAAACAGCTGTAAATTACTTTCAATTGAAGTGTGATAAGGTTTCAAACGATTACATTATATGAGCACAAGTGTTGAAAAATTTCACCCGGATGTTGAAACTCAAATGATTTTACCCTGAATTCCAAGTACCCTCCCTTGGTCATACCTGCAAAATATTACCTCCATGGCCCTATCTCTTCTCTTTTTACTTATGCTTCCTAGCTAATGTCTAAGTACCCAGGCACGCTTAATTTAAAAGTGCTTTGTGCATGCACATAGGCTTTGTTTGACATTTTGCGCTGCTCTATACCACTCCATTAGCCTCACACTATCTTTAACTTCACACTAAAGAAGTTGAAACTGGCTGCAAAATTTTAGATGATGATGAATATGTTGCAGACTGGAATCCTCACTATAGCTTTAATTAGGTGTGTGACTACAGGAAAGTTATTTAACTTCTTGAGGTTTAAAGTATTATTAGTACACGTGATTACCCATATCATCATCAGCGAACACTTGCCAGGTGCACAATGTATCATGTGGCTAATTCTCATGCTTACTTTAAGAGGTAAGCATTATGGGGGCACCTGGGTGGCTCAGTCGGTTAAGCGTCCGACTTCGGCTCAGGTCATGATCTCACGGTCTGTGAGTTCGAGCCCCGCATTGGGCTCTGTGCTCAGAGCCTGGAGCCTGTTTCATTCTGTGTCTCCCTCTCTCTCTGTCCCTCCCCTGTTCGTGCTCTGTGTCTCTCTGTCTCAAAAATAAACGTTAAAAAAAATAAAAAAAAAAGAGATCAGCATTATGATTCTTATTTTATAGATTAAGGGAGTATGGGTCAAAGAAGGAAGTGAAATTTCATCACATGAGGGAATTAGAATATATGTGAAATTAAAGCGTTTCTCTCTTTTATTTTATGATTACAAATAGATTTAATATCAATCCACATTTCCAAGTATTGTGATTAAAATTACCTTTCGTGCTAGAGAAATTCAAAATCACTATGATACAGCACTATTAGCAACAAAAAAAAAATGTTTAATAAATTTAACAAAATGGGAAACCTTTAAATATCAATGCTTAGACTCCCACTCCGGAGATTCTGATTTGACTTAGACCTGGATGGTTTTAATGTGCAGCCATCGTTGAAAAACACTGATCTAATACAATTATGACATTACTCATATGACCTAGAAACAACCAAATTGAGATGTCAAATGGATATCTAATAGATGTAATCCCAATAACTCAATAGTTTGGTGTTCTCTGGTCTGTTCATATGATATAGGATATAAAATAAACGAACTTTAATCATTCAGTTGGCTGTAGGTATGCTGACTGCACAATATTTCAACTATTTTACCTCCCATGCTGGGAATGATTTTACATCACTTATACCGGAGAATCACCAGGGATGACATATTACTTTGACATAATAATACCCTGAAATCAGATGTTCTCAAGTGCATCCTCCAGACCACATTAACATAGCTCAGCAATGGGATGCAGGACACTTGACAAAGTGGGGAAAGCTTGGCATTCTGAGTCCCTAATTTGGGATTTAGGGCTAGGGTTCTACCACTAATTAGCTCAGTATTTAGGGCACATTTCTTCTCTGAGCCTGTTCCCCAACGTGAAAAACAGACGAAGTAGATTAAGTGACTGCTGAGGTTCCATGTAGCCCTAGTTTACTCTGAGTTCTGGGTTAGATGGTATACTGTATATGGTAATTAATAACCCCAGAATGCTGTACTGGAAAATTCGGCACACTCTTTAAAATCTCCTTTATATCAAGTGACAAATATACTGAAGCACTGAATTAAATTTGAATCAGTACACGGACCCCCTTTTGTAATCTTTTTTTTCCCCCCTGCATGTCTATTTCAATGTAGAAATTTTTGCCTCGGGGATAATTTCCCTTTGTCATTTTTAATACTGGAACTGATGTAAGTTTTCTTTGTATCTCACTGTAAGATGCTTCAACTTATCCACACCCTCATATGTAAATACTAAGACAGTGCAGGACGAGGAGTGGGAGATCGGACGCAATCAAACACTCAGAGGAATTCTTGTGCTCGCCCTGGTAGTAAACGCAGAAGAAAGTGCTCGGCCAGACACGCCAACACTATAAAACATACAAAGGAGCTCTGGGAAAACAACCTTGCACTTCCTGTTACACCTTTCCGACCACAGGGCTCCGGGCTCACAAAAACCCATCCCCTGTTCTAGGAAGGCAGAGCAGGTGCCTGGTGGTAAGCCTGGAGAAGAGAGAGTTCTAAGCTCTTTGCCTGAATTCATTCTCTCCACGAAGATGCCCTTCGAGAAGTCTTCAGACATAAGGAGAATGGGAAGAGGGGAAGAGAGAAAGAGAGAGAGAGAGTGTGTGTGTGTGTAGAGAGAGAGAAAGGCAGAGAGGAGAAGAGAAAGAACTTGTTCTGTGTAAGGCAGGTCATACCAAGCTAAGGGAAAAAGAGGTTAGAAGGTCACAGATAGTTACAAACCAGTGTTAACAGGCTTCAATTTTGCAGTAACACACATTTTTATGAATTCCCTAGAGCTGCCCCATCTGTGGTGTGGGGGAGCAGCGTCCTCTCAGTTATTTCGTCGCTGTCACTGGCCTCCTCCTGTGCTCTCACCAGGTTAGTCTCACTGCTGCGGGATGCGGCCCCCACTGGTGCGGCCTGCGGCCGTGTCTCCCATTAGAGCACGGGCTCCCTGGACCAAGGGTGCCAAGGCTCTACGGTTTTCTTATCTTCTCCCCCACTGACCACGCGGGCGTGGGCTGGTCTTCCGAATGACCAATATGCCCTCTCAAAATCACTCTTCCCTTAGGAAAAGACCCTCGGGGGGGCTCCCTCAAACTATGAGCGAGAGGAAAGGGCTTCTAAAAATCATTTCTAGGGTGAACACAATCTAGGCCTAAGACTCTTCCTACGTGGCAACGCTTCAGTAAGAGTTGTGGGTTTTTTTTTAAGTTTTTATGTAAATTCCAGTTAGTTAACATATCAGTGTAACAGCAGGTTTACGTGTGGAATTTACTGATTCATCATGTGTATCCAACACCCAGAGCTCATCCCAAGTGCCCCTCTTACCCCCCATCACCCCGTGAGCCCATCCCCCACCCACCTCCCTTCCAACCACCCTTAATTTGTTCTCCATAGTGAAGAGTCTGTCTCTTGGTCTTCCACTCTCTTTTTTTCCCCCAATGATCATTGGTTTTGTTTCTTAGATTCCACATGAGTGAGATCATATGGTATTCGTCTTTCTCTAATGGACTTATTTCACTTAGCATAACACACTCTAGCTCCATCCATATCATTGCAAATGGTAAGGTTTCGTTTATAATGGCTCAGTAATATTCCATTATAAATATATATATTATATATATACACACACGTATATACATATATATACACACATATATATATACATACGCATATACATACACACGTACATGCACACACATACACACACACATATATACACACACCACATTTTCTTTATCCATTCATCAGTCGATGGACACTTGGGCTGTTTCCATTTGGCTATTGTAGATAATGCTGCTGTGAACATAGGAGTATGTATCCTGTGAATTAGTATTTTTGTATTCTTTGGGTAAATACCTAGTAGTGCCATTGTCGGATCGTAGAGAGTTCCATTTTTAACTTTCTGAGGAACTGCCATGCTGTTTCCACACTGCAGCCAAAATTTTAAGATTAAGGGCTAGTGGAGTATCTGAGGGAGAAAGTGTGTAGAAGCAGGATACAAGAGACTGATTTCAAGTGCTGGCTTTGACAGTTGTTAGGTTTAGAAACCACAGGTAAGTCGGTTGACTCTACTGTATATTCTTAAATTTTTTTTACCGTTTTATTTATTTTTGAGAGAGACAGAGACAGAATGTGAGCGGGGGAGGGGCAGAGAGAGAGCAAGACACAGAACCCGAAGCAGGCTCCAGGCTCTGAGCGGTCAGCACAGAGCCAGACACGGGGCTCGAACCCACAAACCGTGAGATCATGACCTGAACCGAAGTCGGGACACTTAACCGACGGAGCCACCAAGATGCCGCACTCTATTGTATATTCTTAAAAATTAGATAATATAAAATTAACGAAAGTGAACCATACGGAAGCATTCTCTGGAAAGGTTATTTAATTTTGGGAATGAAGAATTCAATAAACTTCCAGATAGGAGAAACATACCACCCTTAATACAAAAGAAATCGAGTTATCTCATATTTGTCTTCTACAATGTGAGATGCTGAAAGATAATACAGGTTGGAAAAAGAAAAGAGAGTCACCCAGAATTCTTTACTCAAATTACCATTCATTTATGAAGGCAACAGAAAGTCCATTTTATTTTTTTATGTATTTCCTTTATGTTTGTATGTATGCATGTATGTATGTATTTATTTATTTAGAGAAAGAACAAACAGGGGAGAGAGACAGAGGGACACACAGAGAGAGAATCTTAAGCAGGTTCCATGTCTAACACGGGGCTCAATCCCACAACCCTGGGATCATGACCTGAGCTGAAATCAAGAGTTGGGACGCTCAACCGACTGAGCCACCCAGGGGTCATTTAATTTTTTTTATGTTTATTTATTTTTGAGAGAGAGAGACAGAGACAGAGACAGAGATGGAGTGTGAATGGGGGAGGGGGAGAGAGAGAGAGGGAGACACAGAATCCAAAGCAGGCTCCAGGCTCTGAGCTGTCAGCACAGAGCCTGATGTGGGTCTTGAACTCACGAACCATGAGATCATGACCTGAGCCGAAGTCGGACGCTTAACCGACCAAGCCCCCCAGGAGCCCCCCAGGTGTCATCTTAAATATGACAGACACACACATAAAAGCAACAACAAGACACTGTAATAGAGGTAAGTTTTTTTTTTTCTTTTTTTAAGGTATAAATGGGTAAATCATGGTATGAAACTTGAAGAAAGTACAGATTCAATTAAACATACCATGTAGATGTCAATAACCATGATAAAAAGCTATCTTATAAAGTAACATAATTTACTAATACATACTTTATTATTTAATGTATAATTCAATATACATAATACAAATCAAATTAAAGTGTAGGATTCTGGAGGGAAAGTATACGGAGACAAAAGTAAGTGCAATAGGGAAAAACACAGGAAAAAAGAAAAAATTTCCTCCCTTTTGTTTTGTTGTTCTTGTATGACTGGAGGAGAAAGGAGATAAAAATGAGACAAAATGTCCTTCTCTCTTCTGGGACATCCATAGATACAGTTGAAGAAAACTAGGCAAATGGAAGCAAGAAATTATGAATGCAATACCAATAGCATGCAAAGAAGATTCGGTATACATATGATTCTATGGGATTGAGAGGGTTTATTTCACTGATAGAGAAAACCTTACTAAAGAGCTGACTGGATGCACTGATACGACTATAAAGCAGTAATTGTGAACAGTGCACGAGAAAGCTGAGCTAAACGATTTTTAACATCTCTCTCTTCATTTGATAAATTATGTAAACAAAGTTATCTACGGGAAAAGAGGACTGAATCGAATAATTACTAAGTATCATCTGATAGCACTATAACCAAGCACATACTCCTGAAACAGAGGATTTATTTTAATCTCAAGTGCCCACACAAAGTCAATCCTGCCTGAGGTGATTAAGAGAAACTCGGCGAATTCCACAAAGAGGATAATACACAAACCATGCTTTCTGAAAACAGTATTTAGATAATCTTACAAGTGAGATGACAAAGGAGAAGAGAACTGGAGGCATCAGTCTGTCAAGTTCCCTGAGACCTTACGAACAGCGCATCAATGCGTGTTGACTAAGCACCCCCTCGGTGCCAGGCATGAGCCGTGTCTCTGGGAGACAGAATTCCCCAGGAGACACAACCCGCGCCCCTCGGGAGTTCACGAGACAGAAGTCACCCTGAGAACTTGCAAAGTTGCTCTCTAGCTCCAAGTCCTTCTCCAATTCATGGGTCAGCTATTTGGTTTTTCTATAAAGGGAAAACACAGTCAATATTTTGGGCTATGAGGGCCACATGGCCTCTAGCAGAACTCCTGAAGTCTGCCACTGTTGGGGGACAGGGCCTTGGACAAGATGGTCACAGTAGGTGTGGCCAAATTGTACCTGCCGCTGAGCTGGCCGACCGCTGCTCTCATGAAACCTACTTTTGGGGCGCCTGGGTGGCTCAGTCAGTTGAGCGTCCGACTTCAGCTCAGGTCACGATCTCACAGGTCGTGAGTTCGAACCCCACATCGGGCTCTGTGCTGACAGCTCGGGGCCTAGAGCCTGCTTCCCATTCTGTGTCTGCCTCTCTCTCTGTCCACCCAACCACTCGTGCTCTGTCTCTGTCTCTCAAAAATAAATAAATGTAAAGAAAAAGGAAAATTAAAACCTACTTTCCATCTCAGCCAGGGAACTAAAAATGGGTCTTTCTCATTTCTCTCTTTTTTGGTTTTTTTTTTTTGTTTTGTTTTGTTTTTGGATCTTTCTTACTACCTCAGCAGGACGGCTTCCTTTACATGTGTTCATACAAGCGTGTTGTATTTAAGCTGTGCTACGAAGATGCGAGAGTGTGTGGATTGGTCTGGGAAACTGACCGGCACAGACCTCAGAACACCAGTCTTATGAAAAAGTGTGCTCCAGACTCAAACGCCTTCCATGCTCAAGCACGATTTGTGGAATATGGTATACTAGCCAAGTAATTGCTACATTTTTCTGTCTTCAACTTCTGGCATAGGAGGCACAGCACATTATCACTGAATATGGAAAAAAGAGATAGTGACATTATTTGCAAAATAAAAGATAATGCAGCATGCCTATGCTTATCTCACTCAAATGAGGGTGAGTGTTTCTATGAACCACTTTATTGCAATTATGAAGTATTTACCGACATGCTCAATGCCTCTCGTGTTCTTCTTTGAAGTCGAACGTTTCAAAACTGTCTTTCTTCAACTACAAAGGAGGAATTTATCAAGATACCTAAATTATCATTCAAGCCACACACGCTTTTCCTTTGTAAAATATTCAGTAACTCCAATCATCCTTCATGAAGTACTAATATTCACCTGGGAAACTATAATTCAAGCTCTCAGGAAGCAGGCAGGAATCCTTGTAAGGTATTTAACTGAGCCTCAGACTGACAGAACAGGGCAGAACACACACACACACACACACACAAACAAACAAAAACTGAAACATAATGTGCTCTTGTTATTAGAAATAATGGCAAAATTTAGCACTGCATTTCTACCTGAAATACAACCTCGGGCGATCCTTTCACATTATCGATAAGGAAGTTAAAGCCAATGAATATAAAGCCCCAAGGGTCACCGATTATGGTGGCAGAGCTGAAAAACCCAGGTATTCTAAATCCCAATTCCTGTACTCTGTTTACTTTAGTGGCATTAATTCTAAAATAAAGAAAATGAATCACAGACATCACAGCTGGGTTGGCCAACTTCACTATCTCCATTACTTCTTCTCCCCAAAGATGCTTAAAGAAAACTTAGCGATGATAGCTGATTTTTGAGAAACACATGCATACAAATTTAAAGGTGAAGTCCTAAGAGTTTCTATTGACTCTAGGAGAGCAAAGCAGTTCCCAGAAATTCACAGAATGTGTGTTGGGAAAAGTGGAGCCAATCAGTCTCACTCCTCAGTGAGTAATGGGGGTTCAAGGAAGAAAACCAGGGACACACGTGTTTCTCCATCTGCTCTTAAGTTCCATCACCTTCTAAAGGGCACATCGCAGAGACCAACGCTTGAATTTCCGAAGAACTGGGTTTTAAATCACAGAAATTTTACTTATTGGCTATTAACCTTAGTGATATCATTTGCCTTTTCTGAACCTTATTTTATTTTATTTTTTTACTGATACATAAAGTGAGGGCAATGTTATATATTTCAAAGGGCTGTGGTGGATATTACATTAGGATAAACCCAACATAAATAATTTACTAGGGGCTTGATCGATAAATAGCGGCCACGACTATTATGGTTTCTTAGTATGATGCCTGCGACAGAGAAGGCTACTGATTCACAGAGAAGGAATAAAGGTAGGAAAGAGAGCCTCGACAACTTTATGTTAAATACGTACAATTTATTTTACTAGGCAAAAAAAAAAAAAAAAAAATGACACCGCAAATAAAATACTCATTAATACTGAGAAAATAATCTTTAAACACATCTCGTAAGTTTTAAATGAAACCTATTCGTGGAGCAAATCTATTTTAACACAGGATGGATAGGAGCCCCCATATAATTCACCCTAAAGTTGAACAACTTTAAAAAATAAGCAAAAAGGAGGCAGGAAAAAAAGGAAGGAAGGAAGAAAAAGAGGGAGGGAAGAAGAAAGAGAGAAAGGGAGGGGGGAAAAAAGAAGGAAAGGAGGAAGGGAGAAAGTGAAGAAAACAGAAAAGTATGAAACTGAAAGAAAGGCAGGGAACATCTGATAAATATTCAGAAGGCCTTGGTAGTAGCTGATGGCAACGTTTGTAATTACGAGGCTACTTAAAACCTAAGTATCTAGTGGAAAAGGCTGTGAATTAACACTGCTGTAATTATTAAAGCGAAAAAGCTACACAGAGTCTCTCAACTTTCCCAGAGGGTGTTTTTCCTGTTACTTATTCTTTGTGCCAAGATATCCAGCAACAGGCAGACTTCAGTGCTTTGGCAATTACTGTTACAATGTTTGAGTAAAAGGCTGGTTAACTGCGAATAGTCTGGGAGCGGGGAGAAAGGGTAACACACACCCTGTGCTGTTGCTTTCTTACTAAAAGTCACTTCCCAGAGTTTCAAAGCAAAGTAGAATTCGCTTCCTCAATGTGTTGTTTCTGTAAAAACACATTCTTGATCCTTTGGTCTTAAGACATTTATTCCATAATAAAAGAGATCCCTTTCTTCATACATTTCCTTTTGACCTAGTCACTCATGTGTCCTCTATCATAATTTTAGAAAGGTCTGAAGCATGCCCTTCAGTTTTGAAAATACCGCTTTAGTCTCTGTAAGTCTGCACGAGGACAGGCTATTAAAGCAGGTTAACTCCTTAATCTTTTGGGCTTCATTTACCTCACTTATTCATTTATCGAGTTCCCGATACTCACGGATTGTCTAAACACATGATGTTTTACGTATTCTGTTTTTTCTGATAAAGGATGCATGGGCCCACGGTTCACGGGAAGCTGTGCTTGGGTAGGTGAGCGAGCCCATGACGGGCAATCATTACTTCTTTTAGTAAACTAAGTAACTAAAATATTGTCTGACTTCTAAAGTTGTATTTCTTTGGTGGTGAAAATATAAACAGGCTTCAACAGATGGTTAACCCTGTGGGTCTGAAAGTATTATGAAGCATAGCATTTAAGACGTTATAGGATAAAGCACGTGCCTATAAATAAATCCATAGGGCTGGTATTATTTACATAGAGATTAGGTGGTTCATCTACCATTACAGTACACAGAGACAAGCAAAGTAAACGAATAAATATATCACGAACGTGAAAAAGTGACAAAATTAGAATGTGGTGCAATCTATCTAGATCCCATGATTTGTTCTGTGAATAGAAACTGTACTGGGTTGAACCTACCGTCTTCAATGACATGGTGTCTTCATTATATTGGAGCCTTTGCCACTGGAATTTTAAACATTCAACAGTTACTCAACAGTTCGGTGAGAAAACCAACTCAGTGTTTGTATCATACTGGGATAAAACTTAAGAGCCCATGAACTATCTCTTTCCACTATTTCTCTTACACTCTTCACATGTAGGTGGGGATGTGCATGGGTAAAATCTCCCAGAGATGTGTCTTCTCTACCTTCTATGCCAATCATAACAACTTCCTTAAAAGGTCTCTGCTTTTATGGTGCATTTGACTGTAAAGCCAGCCTCAGAGGGTAGGGGAGAATGGAGCTGAGAAGGACCAGAAGGTTTCCTCACAAGAGCACAAGAAGGGGGAGAAGGGAGAAAGACTCCTAGGTCTGCGGTCCGTCCATACTCCAGTCTCTAGGGAACCAGAGTCTTACACTGTCCCAAGATGGAGAAGCCCAGGATGAAGTCTTTCCTTATACTGAATAAAAGACAGTAACACCACCCAGACATCAAGAACTCTCCAGAGAACGGAGGCAAACAATGATGGCAGAAGAGATCCCTCTAGACAGTTCTCTAACACCCATGTTCAAAAGGAGGAACTACTTCGCACATGATCATAATGCAGACCAAAATCGGTTATTACTCAGTCATGACACACACCCCTCTCGTCACTTTGTGGAGTTCTACTTTTAGTTATCATCGACACCCCAAACCACTCCCTGGTCATTCAGCCCTCCATGAGGAGCCCTGACTCCATATCTCAAAGTTTCTTCTGACAGCTTTTATTACCACCTCCAAAGCACCCTCTGTGCCTTACTCCCTTCTCTCTCCTTTGTTTTCAAGATAGCCAGGAGATCAGAGACAAGCAGGCTAATTAAAATGATGGAAGATTAGTTTATGTTATTTATTTTTAAGAGACAGAGACAGAGCGCAAGCAGGCAAGGGGCAGAGAGAGAGGGAGACACAGAATCCAAAGCAGGCTCCAGGCTCTGAGCTGTCGGCACAGAGCCCGACGCGGGGCTCGAACTCACGAACCGCAAGATCATGTCCTGAGCTGAAGTTGGACACTTAACTGACTGAGCCACCCAGGTGCCCCAAGCTTCGTTTACATTAAACGAAACCCTATCGCCTGCTGTATCTCAGCCAGGAAAAGTCATGTTTCACAAAATTCTCAGTTTTTCTTAACCACTGAATTCATTTGTTAATTTGGAACCTGTATTTGGGGAGCGAGGATACCCTCAAATCACATCATATAACAGATCCATTGCTTACTGTGTGGCTTTAGACCCACACGTAGGTTTAACCAGACTGGGATCCTGACCAAATTAGCTCAGGCCTCTCGGTTTTTAGGATTATAAACAGACTGATCACAGGATTACAGAACTCACAGAATAATGTTGCATGTTTGTTTCTCTGCACTCTACCTGCAGACGAAACATCCAATTCCTAATAAAATATTTACGATTTTGAGTAATAACTCATTAGATGCATATTTTCCCACATTGAAGCCTGACATCTGAAGATTACAAGAACTAGTATTACCAAGATAGAAAAAATTTTAATGGAAAGTTTTAAAAATCTTTTTAAAAATTTTTAACGTTTTTAGGGGCTCCTGGGTGGCTCGTTCGGTTGAGCGTCTGACTTCAGCCTAGGTCATGATCTCGCTGTTCCCGAGTTCGAGCCCTGCGTCAGGCTCTGTGCTGACAGCTCAGAGCCTGGAGCCTCCTTCGGATTCTGTGTCTCCCTCTTTCTTCCCTTCCCCCATTCACACTCTATCTCTCTCTCAAAAATAAAAAAATAAAAATAAACATTAATTTTTTTTTAATTTTTTGATGTTTTTGTTTATCTTTGAGACACACAGAAAGCACGAGCTGGGAGGGGCAGATAGAGAGGGAGACAAGAACTGAAGCAGGCTCCACACTGATAGCAGACAGCTCGATACAAACCTCGAATTCACGAGTCACGAGACCATGACCTGAGTGGAAGCTGGACTCTTAACCGGCTGAGCCACCCAGGCGCCCCCCCCCAAATTTTTAAAATCTTAATCACACAGGATCGCATACCAGAGGTCAAGCAGAGGATGTGTGGCTCACTCCCTGCAGAGGTGGAAAGCATTGTTTTAATTACCAATTAAATGTGCCCAAAGTCAAGGCTCTGTATTGCACGGAGTCATACCTAGTAAGAAAACAGCAAATCAGAACTTTCTTTTGGGGGGCAAGTGTCAGAAATCTGCTGCATCATCACTCAGAGTAACTGTGACGCAATGACGTATTTAGATGATCACAATTTGCAGGAAAGGAATATAGGCAGATGAGGAGGATGTTCCAAGCAGCTTATGGAAACAGAAGAAGTACAAGTAACCCACAGGTATTCAGGGCCACCGCATCATATCCAATGAGAGAGAGAGACCACTCTCGTCGGTCAAGTGGAAGAATTAAATGCGACGATGTCTACATTTCTACACAATGGTTCTGCTACTTCCAAGGGTCGGCTTCTAAAATTGACGCAATGGTAGAAATAACATGAGAGAAGCCTCTGTGAACACAGGCACAAGTAGAATAAGCAGGAAAGAAACCGCGTGGGAATACACCCAATATTGTGGACAAACAAGACAGTGAAAGTTCAAAGGATTTCTTACATATAAATACACATTGTTCTGTTACAGACAGGATATAGTTCAAGAAGTGTTTTCACTGGGAGATACTAGGAAGTCAACCTTTCGATTTAGTGGCTTGTTTTCATGTCTTTGCGTTGATATGTGAAGAGAAATCCAGTACCGATGGAACTAGAAAGGAATACTACGGATGTGAAGCAGTTTTTAGAACTAAAAACATAACAGCTGCTCCGGTTCAGCTTAGCTTTTCACTGTTATGTTTCAGTAATAAGGGCAAATGCAGGGAACACCCAAAGAAGAAAATTACGTGGCCTTACCGCAGCCAATCCTAAGAAAGTTCCCATCTGTAGAGATCTGTGTGTTCGACCAATTTGACAACAGTTCGTTTCTTGTTTTGTTTTGTGCTGCGTTTGTTGGTTTGTTGGTTTGTTTCCACATTGTGTCTCTTGCCCGGAATGCAAAGAAAGCCCTTGGTGATGCCTCAGATTTTTAAGAACCATGAAGAAATTGAATGTTAGCCCAGGATTTCTTTTACTAAATCAATACAGCAAAAGAACTTAGTCAAGCAAAACAGGCTCTTTGGGAGGCCCCACTGCCCTTCACTACTGTCCAGATCTACAATTCGGGAAGCGCTATAGATATGAGAGTTATTCAAAATGTACAAGCCCCCGAAAAGGAGCACGAAAGGACTACAGAAGGGAAGCAAAGAAAGACATGTGTTTGTGCAGAGGAGGCTGGAGTGAACGCAGCTGAATTCACAGTGAGGATGGAGAGCAGAATTGGTTGCTAATGCTTTCTCCGAAGCTATACCCAATGACACAAGGCTGTCTCCAGAACGTCCCTTGTCTTCCCTGACACCCTCTGGAGGCATGAGGCCACTTGTGGCTATAGACAGAAGCACAACACCTTCCCCTAATTGGTACCTTTTGCTGTGGTGAGTTATCCAGATACCAAAGCATGCTGTCTAAATTTTAAGTCCAACTAATTTATTTTTTAAATGTTTATTTATTTTGAGAGAGAGAGAGAGGGAGAGGGAGAAAGCACTAACAGGGGAGGGGGAGAGAGGGAGAGAGGGAGAGAGAGGGAGAGAGGGAGAGAGGGGGAGAGAGGGAGAGAGGGGGAGAGAGGGGGAGAGAGGGGGAGAGAGGGGGAGAGAGGGAGAGAGGGGGAGAGGGGGAGAGGGGGAGAGAGGGAGAGAGGGAGAGAGGGAGAGAGGGAGAGAGGGAGAGAGGGGGAGAGGGGGAGAGAAGGAGAGAGGGAGAGAGGGAGAGAGAATCCCAAGCAGAGTCTACACTGAGGGCAGAGCCCGATGTGGGGCTCAACCTCACAGCCCTAGGATCATGACCTGAGCGGAAACCAAGAGTCAGATGCTTAACTGACCTAAGCCTCCCAGGCGCCCCAAGTCCAACTTATTTAATCTAGAACAGACAAAGGCAAATTTGCTCATAAATTATCTAATAATGAAGCAATCACATCAGAATGTAGCTTTCATGAAGCCCAGTAGCTTCTCTGTATTGGTTTTACCTGAAGCTCCAACAGCTTAAAGAGTGTTTGGCAAGCAGTAGGTGTTTCAAATATTTGGACAATGAAATGAATCATAGATATGCCGACAAAGAGCTCTGGTTCATGGAGCATTTCTACTAATGCTCAGGGTATTGGATACTCTAGTTTTCATCCTGTTTACGAGCAGTTTAAGGGCCTTTAGTCTGGCTTTCCAAAGGATGTCTAAATTCTCTATAAATCTGTATTCCAGTAAAAATGCCAGCCCAAACCCATTCCTATAGTATTCCTAATATTCTGAAGCAAAATTATCTTTCTTTCGTCCATCCTCCTTCTTTATACCTTCAGCCCCCAAACTTAATTACCTTGCATTTTTCTATAGGAACTTAAAGGCAGTATGACCTGCACACCAAGAAGAGACTGATTTACGGTTTTTCATTTCAATTACCACTAAAACGTAGGACAGTCTTCAATACTTACAAATGTGAAAACAGACTTACAATTATTGACACCCAATGCACCGTGTTGATAGGAGATAATGAGCACTAATTCATTATATCATTCATAAATAATTCTTAACTAGGACTTTGTTTCATTCTGAAATGCGAAGGAAGAAGTTTAAATATGTTTTCCTAAAGCATATATTTGCATATACAGTATATACAAATTTCCCCTAGGGTAGCAATAACTGTAGATGTGGAATGTGAGGGAGATTGCATTAGAAGAACCATGAGTCCCGTTAGCTTTTCTGCACACTTTCCATCGCTCCCACTAGGGACATAAGCGAAAGCTGCTAATAGTTAGCATCTATAATCCTACAATAGGGCGACTGCCAGTAATGCAATAAAAAAGAGAGAGAGAGAGAGAGAGAGAGAGAGAGAGAGAGAGAGAGAGAGAGAAGGAAGAGGAAAGAAGGTGGGGGAGGCAAGGAGAGGAGAAAGATCAGTTGTAATAATATAGAGAATTCTAACTTAGAATTAAATGGTCATACATTTGGAAAAGAAAAATCAATTAGACAACTAACTCTACTCATCATATAAACCTGGTATTAACTTATCCAATAATTGCATTTCATCCTGAATGTCTCTAAAGTTTTCTTAATATTTTTAGGTCATAATCACTGAGATTCTCTCTCTCTCTCTCTCTCTCTCTCTCTCTCTCTCTCTCTCTCTCTCTTTTTTTTATTACTTGCAGAATCTCTACTCGATGGCAACTGAGTTTCACCATAAAGGACAACTAGAGAGGATCATACTTCTCTGACGGCAGGCTCCTATATTATAGTATATTTCAGCCTATCGTATTAAGATGGTTAATTAAAAGCCAACGTCATCCCCAACTGAACAGCCCACCCCATCCATTGTCTCACAAAATGGCCCTGTTAAAGGTATTAGATCCAGAAACCTGAAAATAGTGCTTTTATCCCTCAGTTCCTCCAAGACTAATTGTAGAGTCTTCTCATATCCTGCCCCACATCCACGCCGTCCTGTACATTACAGCCGTCCTTCACCTCGACACATAGATGCCAGTGGCACCCTCTCCCCTAGTTGTAATAACCAAAAGCGTCCCCAGATACGGTCCTAGGTTAGAGCCATTTATTTTTACAAAGAAGTATTTCCAGAAATAAATTGTAAGAAATTGTAAGAAATTCAAGCATGGTGTTTAAAGCGAGAATAAAAATAACATGGGCAGTTAACAGAATACATTTCCAAAGTAAATATATTTTACAGCGTAAACTAATAAACTATAGAAACTGAGCATTTTCAAAATTAAAGAAAAAAGAAAGGACAGGGCCAAATTCCAGTTTGTCATTATTAACTTAAGGAACAAACGATGTAATATAAAATCTGCACTCAGGGCAAATGTAACTAATTAATTTCAGCTTTGTTGCTTATTGGCAAGATGTCAACACAATATAAATATATCCTTTTAAAAATATGTAAAACATTTAATTAAGTATCTTTGTAATAGTAAAGTACCAATTATATATGTTTTATAGTATTATTTCCATAGCACTTAGGAAAAACATTGTTTTCCTTATATATTAATAGAAATTTTAGCCAGTTCCAAACTCGTGATTATATATGATGAAAAAGAAAAACAGGGCAAATTACCTTTTTGATATTAAATGAGGTGCAATTCATAAAACTTGTTCATAGCTTTTGAGCTAATGAAAACAAACAAATATTGAAACTATAATGATCATAATTAAAGTTACATTTTTAAATGGATAAATGGAGTAATGTTTACCTGCTTAAAATATATCCTTATTTGTATGAGTGCTTGTTATATGTAATTCATTTTGGTATTTTCCTCTTCTGACAATACTATTCTATCAAGCACCTCTAAAGAACTAATATCAAAGAAATAGGCTCAAGCAAAAAAGAAAATTGAATTTGCTGAAACTACCGAAGGCAATAATTACCCAACTATACTACAAAATATTGTTTTGTCCCATACAGTGTTTTTTTTCTCTCTCCTTAGTTATTATTTGCCTAGACAGGTTATTTAAAGATAAGAGGGATTTGAGCTTGTCCACTGACAATCAATCAGGAAGCTTTTTAATGGAAAACTACTCACAACAGCAAAGTATAATGGAAAAAAAAAAAAAAAAAAACCAAAATGGTTCCCCTGTTAAGAAGTGAATATCCACACATATGAAAAACCCTTAATGTCTTCACAAATTGTGTTTCTTGTCAGGTAGTTGTGCTTGCATAGCTCTGGAAACATTCAGTTCATATTCTGTATAAACCTATACATTATACATTTTTTCTAAAATTAGTGTTTCTAGAAAATTCATGTTTCCAAAATTATTTTCTGTTGATTGCATTAAAATCTGACTCCACCAGAAAAAAAAAAAAAAAAAAAAACTACTTAAAAAATATTAGGGCTATTTAATCTCCATTTTTGCTTTAATTCTGGGAGAGAGTGTGAGTGGAGGAGGGGTGGGGGGGCAGGGGGGAGAGAGAGGGAGAGAGAGAGAGAAAGAGAGACCGCATCCCAAGCAGGCTCCACAGTGCCTGCTCTCACAAAACTGTGAGATCATGCCCTGAGCTCAAACCAAGAGTCAGATGCTCAACCGACTGAGTCACCCAGGTACCCCTAATGTCCATTTTTTAATATAACAAATATTTCTCAAACACTTACTATGTGTCAGGTACTATTCTAGGCATACTATCAGTGGAATAAAGACAGAAATATCCCTAACCTGATGTGGCTTACATTTCAATGGCAGGGACAGAAAAAAGATGTTAAGCACAAATAAATTATATATGTTAGAAGGAGCTAAGTTGTATAAGAAAAGAAAATGTACAGGAGAGGAAAAGGGCTTGAATGAGTTGTGTTTACAAACAGTACAGGTCCCCTTCAGAAGATCGTGAGAAGTGGTAAAGGTGCTGGCTCCATGCGGACAGCAGGGAAAGAGTTCTCTTTGCAAGAGTTCTTGCAAGAAGGTCCTGAGGCTCAAACATGCCTGGCGTGTTCAAGGGCCTGGAAGAACATGGCTAGCGTGGCTGGTACTGAGTCAAGAAGAAGGGAATAGTAGGTGATGAGTGAGGAAGTAATGTGGACAGCTATGGAACTCACTGGAAACATGTTGGTTTTTATCACAAATGGATTTTGAGCAGAGGGGTGGGATAATTTGGCTTTTACTTAATGGATAACCGACTGCTGTGTTGAGAATAGTTCTTACTGGAAAAAAAGCTAAAAGCTGGTGAACCACTGAGAAGCTACTGTAATGACCCAGGTGGGAAATAATAATGGCAAGGAGAGGGATGAGGACGTTGATGCAATAAGAACTGCTATATTTTTAGGTCGTGTCACCAGGATTTCCTTGCCTATTAAATGGAGGAACGAGATAAGGAGTGGAGTGAAGGCTGAGGTCAAGTTCTTCGATCAAACAGTGGGGAAAAAACAGAACCGCCATAATCTGGGATAGGAAAGCTAAAGATGGGGCACACAGGGGTGGCGTGGGGAAGGTCAACTTCAACCACAGAGGAAAAAAAAATGGCAGTGCCCATCCTCCACGCTGCCTTTAGGCAAGAGTCCCAAGTCTACACCCCCATCCAGACAAGAAATCTGAGCATGTATTTCCAACATCCTACTGCATGTTTTCCATAGATAAATCCATAACCACCTCAAATTCTCTACGTCTCAAGAAAAATCCAGTAACTTCCCCTTAAACATGTTCCTCCTCTGGTATTACTACACAGACCCTTAAAAGGGAAATACCGTTGTACCAGTGGGATATTTAGGCATCACCCTTAACTCCTTTCTCTTCCTAACCACACGTATCCAAATTTTTCAATGCCTCTCGAATCTGTGCCCTGTCTTTGTCCTTTCTGCTATAGATGAGCCCTGCACTATTTCTCAACTGAGTCACTGTAGTGGCTCATTAATAGCTCAGCACACAACAGCCGCAATGTCATCATCAAGATTATTTCCTTCCACGTTCAGCTAAAGCACTGTTCCTTTGTGAGACTCTTTCATAATCCCCCTCATTTTATTTGAATCCGTGTCTCTACGCTCCCACAATACCCAAACGTGCATCCACTATAATACTTGTGGTATTATAAGTAGTAATACTTATTATATAATGATATCATATGCACTAGGCGCTAATTGTATATAGTGTCATTTGCATGTCAATTGTTTAATGTGGGAATAACTCATATTAGAGCTACTGAAAGTAACCATACTGGTTTAAGGATCTGAGGTTCAGTTGTGGGGGATATTGAGGAAGGCAAAGAGACAAAGAACCAGTGGATTGGCTAGTCAAAGAGTTCTGGAAAGTCCTTTCTCTTGTGATTGAGTTCAGAGAGCAGCTGCTGACAACGAGTTATCACTCCCAGCTAAAACTCCCAGCTCCATGCCTGGGAAGAAACCCACAAGATGCCTGATTCACTCTCAGTACGTGTCGACAGGAAGCCTATTTCACTGTCCTGCATTCAGATTGCACACTTTTGGTGGCTAACTTCTCCTAGCAACCACATCACTTCAAAGCTCCTGTTCCGGATTTGAGCTTTGACTACCAGGCTCAGTCTTTAGGGCCCTTGGGTCCCAGGTTAAAGCCTGACAGTCCCTAAACCTTCTCTCTTCCTCCACAGAGAGAATTGCCTTCCAGCTAGCCCCCACACCCCCACTCTCCACATCCACCTTAATTCTGATCTTATGTAATAAAAATCACCAACAATGCAAGAGGCTTGGATGAGATACTAGAAGCCACAATATTCTTTTTTCAACTAGTTTAAAATGGCACTGGTGTAGTGAGTTTTCTAGTGCATATGAGTAATGACTGATGTGCAACTGTGTATACATCCACTTTAAATTTTTTTCAACCATATAATATTTCATTTGCATTATGATTTTAGGTAAGGTCAATGAAGTTAGTATGAGACCTTACCTAATATTAGTACTGATGATTCAATGAAAAAAAATGGATTTCAGTTTGCAAATAAATTAACTTTTGGAATACAGTCCATCAGAAACTTAGAAACTGATGGATCAAAATGGGAAAATATGTCAATATTCTCTTAAATATTGCTAAGTACATATTGTTTCTAATTGTAAAATCATACACATCCACACACACACAAATAATACCTATAATGCTACAGGAAGAGAAGGTTGAATGATTTCTTATTATTGTATAATAATAACATTATTGCATAATAACATTAATAACATACATTAATATATTAATAACATTATTAATATGCATTAATAACATTATTGTATAATAATAACATTAATAATATCATTGTATAATAATGACATATGTTGGGAACTGTCATGACCTCATATAGCCTGTCATTATGAATCACACAAATGATACTGTGTAGTCCAAAGGGAAAATACTGTATTATTGCATATTATAACTTGTTAACTTCTGCTTTAAGCTATATATTTTACACTAAATTTTTATTTAATTACATATACTTCGAACATTAATTCATTTTTATGGAATTATGAGGTAGAGGTTTTAATTGGATAGAAGGGATATCTACATTATCTGGAAAGCCCACTGGACAATTTAGACATTTCTTACACGAGACTTCAATCGGTTAAAAGTACTGATTAATGGACTGACTTGAAATGTTTAGCTTTAATAATCAAGGGGAAAAAAAGCTTTGATTACTTTTATAACCTAAATAAAAACTTAGACACAAATTTAAAAGAAAAAGACAATTTTGATAATAGTCTTTTAATAATATGCCTCTAGTCTTTGGCCTGTTTAGTACAAAATATATCTATTGATTCAAGCATGCCACCTTTTGGGAATATTAGTGATTCATAATAAAATTAACATCACTGATTTGAATTAAGAAAACTTCAGTTCTTTTGTGTTTGTGATGAATTAAACATTAAGCATTTTATTCTAAAAGTACATTCTCTGCTTTATTGAACATTGCCAAATTCTCTGAAAAATATCTTAGTAATCATACGTTATGCTTTTCCAAGACACTAAAGAAAAGTTAAAAAAAGAAAAGCTCACACGGATCATAATAGATTTTTCTACTGCTTCACAATTTGGAAGTTTAACAGTAGTTATTACACATCATAGTTTTGCAAGGGCATCATATTTAATTCCAAACTATCAATGTTCACAAGAAGATATACAAAGCCAAAAATACTGTTTTGTAGATTACTAACAGTAATTCTTTGCGTGTGACAGAGCTTCAATTTATAGAGTTCTTTCAAACACACACACACACACACACACACACACACACACACACACACACGGTACCTTCTCTAAATTATGTAAGAAAAAATAGTAATTCATCTCTTCAGGATCAAATTTTCTTGGAAAGGGTGAAGTATGACCAGAAAATGTCTAGGGATTAAGATTCCATTTCTTAGTTTGTGTTTAATGAAGTCTTAGAATATATATACTGTATAATGTATAATGTATATACTGTATAATATATACTGTAGGGCAAATGTCACTGAATTTTATAGTTAGAGAAGTCAAACCTTAACAAGAAGGAATCATTCAAGGTACATAACTATGAGCAATTTGGAAAGTCCAACTGGAACTAATTATTGACGCACCAACTTTAAGGAATTTTATAAAACATGAGAAAACTTATAGATCCATTCAGAGCAGACCTTTGTGATAGCAGGACAGGCATCAGTATTCTTAACTCACTGAGAAGACAGCTAAAACTCAAGTTAAATTGTGCGTTTAGGATTCTATACATAGGCGACGCAAATCCTAAACTCTTGGCTAACTGTATTTCCAACAGATCATGTCAACTTAAAATGTAACGCTACTTTCTGTCTAATGTAACAGAGATGCACTGGAAATATTTAGCTGTCAGAATTACATAATAACATCTTGGACTTTAAGATCATTTACAGTATGAATGAACATAAGAATTATAAAACAAGTTTGTAAAAGGAAAGTAAAAAAAAGGAAAGTAAAAAGTAAAGTAAAAACAAGACGTGCGTACGTTCAAGTTAGGACGAAATTACAGCTAGAACTTGAACAGTTTGTTACTGGTCCCTTCCTTTACCCACTAAGTTCCTTAGAGTTACAAAATGTATTCATATATCCCCTTGCCTGCCTGTGCATCTTCCAGCCTATCTCTATCTGTCTCTCTGGAGAGAAACTACTAGAGGAAGTTAAATGAAAGTCTTTAGTGCCTCGGTAATTTTGACTCACCAACTACTTCTATCACATTAAAAATATTTCCAAGTGGCAAACATACCACATGAGTGTGCGTCCTGACTTTCATTCGGGGGAGGAGCACTTGCCGGTCATTGACTACAGTAAAAGGAGCACGGTGTAAGATGTGCTCTCAGTAACTATTCAGTGGAGAGAGCTCGGTCTGGGGCAGTTCCTTCCCTTGATCGATTCTACTAAACGCCAATTAAAAAAACCTCAGAAGAAAGGAATTCTTAAGTAGAAATGCTTTTATACAAATCTGTGGATGAGCTCTCCTTTCGACTGGCCCACCTCTCACAAGTACACTTACAACAGCTTCTTGAATTCAATAATCTTTGAAGAATTGCTGAAGAATGCAAAAAAAATAATAACAAAGTCTACACAATCAAGTAGGTTGCCACTGATTATTAGGGAAATGTGAGCGTTTTCATGTTCTTTAAGAAGAAGAATGCGGACATAGGGATTCCCAGATATTATTCAAAAGTGCGAATAATTGGGGCGCCCAGGTGACTCAGTCGGTTGGGCATCCGACTTTGGCTCAGGTCATGTTCTCATGGTCCGTGGTTCAAGCCGCACATCGGGCTCTGTGCTGACAGCTCAGAGCCTGGAGCTTGCTTCTGACTCTGCATATCCCTCTCTCAGGCCCATCCCCACTCATGATCTGTCTCACTCTCTCACTCAAAACTAAACATTAAAAAAAAATTTTTTTAAGTGCTAATAATAAAAAACATCCAGGATACAGATGTTTGGAAATTCCATTTCTGTCACCTTTCCCCCTTTTAGTTTATTATTCTACCCCACTGCCTCTACACTAAGTTAGAGGCAGCATAATATTAAAAATACTAAAGTTCAGGGACGCCTGGGTGGCTCACCAGTTAAGTGTCCAACTTCAGCTCGGGTCATGATCTTGCTGCTCACGAGTTCGAGCCCCGATTCAGGCTCCGTGCTGACAGCTCGGAGCCTGGAGCCTGCTTTGGATTCTGTCTCCATCTCTCTGCCCCTCCCTGCTCACTCTCTGTCTCTGTCTCTCTCTCTCTCTCTCTCTCTCTCTCAAATATAAAATAAGACATAAAATTTAAAAAAAAATACTGAACTTCAAGCCAGAACACTTTGGTTCACTTCTCAGCTTTACCTTTTGTCATTTATGACTTCTCTGCCTAAATGTTTTTAAAAGTTTATTTATTTTGAGAGAGACAGAGAGAGACCACCCGAGCAGGAGAGAAGCAGAGAGAGAGGGAGAGAGAGAATCCCAAGCAGGCTCCATGCTGTCAGCACAGAGCCTGACACAGGGCTCAATCTCACGAACTAAACCATCAGATCACGACCAGAGCGGAAGTCAAGAGCGGGATGCTTAACCAAGTGAGCCACCCAGGTGCCCCCTAAATTTTCTCACTGGCCTAGAACGCCTATAAAAGTGCTATAAAGCAGGGAGTACTTTAAAAGGGCAAGAAGAAGTTTGTGAGTAAATAATACTAATTTGAAAGCTGTGATCTCTACCTTATATACATTAATTTTAGCACAGAGAAACTATTTTGTTTTGTTTTGTTTTGTTCAGGAAACTCTTTTTTATCTTTCTTCCCCAAAGAGTGAAATAGAAGTTTACTTAATTTCAGTGTACAGTTTCTCCCACCACATGTAGATCAGTGGCATTTAATCTGTGATCCCCAAAGGTAGCCCAACTATGATCTACAGTATTATATAATGTATTAATGTGCTCTATCAAAAAAAAAAAAAGGACAGAAATTCTCCATTCTCTTTCCTGTTCTCAGCATGATTCCAGAATATAAGACACAGCACAGTAGTAGCCCTTAGACTTTGTCACTTTTGCTTGGAGAACCTGGAACACCTCTGCCCACTTAAGACACGGCTCATCGGGGCCAATCGCAGATTTTTAAGCGAATGTAGTTCTGTCCTAGAGGATGTACAAGGAGTTACTCCCCAGGAGCTGACAGCTTCTGGGTTCTAGGATGACTACACAGAAGATAGGAATTTTGTTTCCACTCAATACTGTCCTCTCATGCAATTCCTTAACCTTTTTGCTTCTTTTCATCTTAAACGCTATTCCTCGCTGTGAAGTTTCCACGAATATATCCTGCAAATTTGTCAAGGCCTCAAAAATAAGCCTATGACTTGAATTCAATTCAGTTTATTTCAACTCAGCAAGTATCTGTTGTTACCAAGAGTGGCCAGGGCACTCTTAATTCCCGGAATAAAATGGAATGAGAGATAAAAAGGTTCGTGATTCCTAGAAGTTACTCTTCAGTTGAATTAAATTTTCTAGTGCTGGTTTCCTTGAAGCATCAGTATAATTTGGGACAACATCTGCAGAGAGCTTTTGGGGAGTCAATGTAGATTTAAATGGCTTAAGCAATAAGATTACTATCCATGATTTAAAAACAAATGTATTTATACTACTTTCCTTAGCTCTGAGAAAGCATAGCATAAAGACGAGTCTAGACTTCAAGGTTAGCAAAATGTGCGTTAGCATCTCAGCCACGTGACGTGGAGCTCTGCAACTCTGACAAATCACTCAAGCTTTCAAAACCTCAGTTTCCTCATCTGTAAAATGGGAGTACTAAATAACATTTACCATAAAGGTTTGGCGTGGGACTGTGTAACAAATGTTATCTGTTCTCGTTCCTATAAACAACACGAATGACGGTAGAGGACAAAAGCACAGTGTGCAATTTCAACATCCTTAATCTGTAGATCACAGACTTGTAAAGGCAACTGCCTCAAGATAATAAAGATTCTCCTCTGTTGGCTTTGGAGGAGAGGAATGCCTTCTTCCCAGGTACTTCAGGTCCACAGATGCTATTTACCAGGTGCGGAGAACAGTCCAAAAGATGTCAAGCATCCCTTGGGAAGACCTGAGTAGTGCTCAGAAAATTGATGAGGAGGGTCCAACGGCACCTTCGAGCTGTCAGCCGGATGCCTGCATTCTCTGCCTCACGGTCAGGTGTTTCCTTTCTCTGGCTCAGTGGAACACTCTCGAAAAGCCCAGTGAGATTCTAGGGGCAGAAAGCGTGCGCTGATGGAAGCACGGATGAGACCGACTTAACTAAAGAGTGCTGCCAGAATTCAAGCTGTCATCTGAAACTCAATATTGACTTCCCTGTCACCGTGTTAGGAATACCTAAGAGCCGAAACAGAGACTTGGCGGGCTGTTGACCTCATCGTTGCCTGTGCTGTTGCAAAATAATACGTTTTATTCTTCATCAAGTCTTTATTCTTGGTGAGTGTGATGAAATCGGTCCTTGAATCATTAAAAAGAAACACCGTCAATCTAGATAGGTGGTGTCTTGTAAAGTAAAGCAGATTTTGCGTAAGACTAAAGAACAATTAAAATTCAAAATAAAACTGGAGAGAGACAAAGAAACCCTTTCACACCACTCTCATGCCAATACATTGCATCGCAAACATAAACGCGCTTTATTATTTTACAAGCTCAGACATCACCACGTTCTTTCTCCGAACCATCCATTGTAAACTCAGGGCAAAGCTATCTGAGGAAGATTATAAGCCCCCTTTTCAATCACAGTCTCTATGAACAGACATACTGTGCTCAAAACACAAAGCGGAACAAGGAGGCAAAATGAAAAAGAACGATCAGCGTTTTCCAGATTGCTTCTTTTGTAACCATGTCTTATCAATGCAATCTTTAAAACAAAAAGGTGGAATAAACCGAACAGGTAGGGAAGATCATAAAAAAAAAAAAAAAAAAACACCTGAAGTTCAATAATCTGCTGCTTCCCCTCCAGCCACAGAAAACACACTTTGCGAATACATAAAAACATTCTGATAATAGAGATTATCACTGCTATGTATTATTCATGGAGCAGCGAATTCACACCATGCTTGCACGTCGAGTAAATCAAACTAACCATAAGGAACTAACTTCAAAGTACACTGTCGTTTTGGTCTCCAAAGTAATAAAGATCCAGACGCTTCCCTTTTAGGGTATTTGTTCTGCACAATTTAGAAAGTGGGTAGTCTCTTCCCTTCATTAGGCCCTCCACGTGAGACAGCCTAAATCAGAGGCTCCAGAAGCACAGATTTCTTTGCACTGATCGCCTCAGATGTTTAGAAGCGTTTCTACGCTAGTGGTTTCATCAACCTTCTGCCACCTAATCCACCCAGTTCCTTCACAGCTGTGCTACGGCGTTTCCGCGTTCGTTACAGTTCGACTACATTTTCCAAAGAAACCACCCTCCAGACGTTCTTCAGTTGGAAGACTGATACACTAAGCATCGGCACATTTACTAAAAATGTGGGAAACCCTTACTTGTACGTATCCTAGTCCACAGTGAAGGGCATTCCTTTATGTCCTAGCTCAACAGAACTCTGGCAGGAACATGTAGTTGTACTTGATTTTTTTTTCTTGCTAATTATTATTATTATTTTTTTTTTTGCTAACAACGTCATGGAAACAAAGTGAAGCGTTTTAAGATCCTAAGTTACGAAAACGTTACCGTAATGAAACAGCGAAATAAACAGCAATATAAAGTCAATTATGTTAAACGTTTCCGTCATTTATGAAATGGGAAGAGGAAGAAAATACGGCTCGATGTTGCCGTGGTGAAGATAAATGTGCAATGCAAAAAAATCGTATGAAGCGAAGGTTCGAGATCAATTCTGCCAGAAAGAATCGATTAAGGTATTTCCATTTTGATGGGATTTATTGCACGTGAAGTTGTGCCTGAAAAAGTCAGGAAACAAATCATGAAATGTGTATTTTTATGTTGAAGTGTTGATGTGTTCTGTTATATGGCCTGTGTGGGAACTCTCTGATAGGCTTTGATACAATAACTTAACTTAGATAATAATGGTGAAATGGAAGCTCTACATGACTATTCTCAAAATGTGACAGGGGTTTCCTTCTGAAGCCAACCACTATGAACATTACTATTAAATATTATATTGGAGGTCTTAAAGCAACTATGACAAGAAAAAAAAGCAGGACTATAAAGGTGATGTAGTAACAAGTGATACAGATAGAACTAAAATTTTCAAAAAAAAAGAAATAAAAATCTATATGTTAAATTAATAAATAAAAATCCGTAACTTTTATATATAAAACAATAACCACTAGAGAGACATAATCAAGAGAACCTTTTGAAAGTATGGAAAAATATACTCCACAAATATAAACAACATATGAAGAGTGTTTCTCTCCATCAAACCAAGAGTCTATTAGAAAAGAACTGTTGCAACAGACTGTGCAACAATCACAAAATGGAGAATTCTGAAAGCAAAAAATAGAGGCAGAAATCTGCATGTACAAATATAAGGAGATACCCTTAACTAAGAGGGTAAGTTAGAAAACAACATACAGAATATACTGGATGCTAATATTTGTGTTAGAAAATAAGAGAGATAGGAATGCACACACATACATAATTAAATTTGCAAAAAGTAATATTGGAGGGCACCTCAATGGCTCAATTAGTTAAGTATCGGACTCTTGATTTTGGGTTAGGTCATGATCTCGCAGTCCCCAGCATGCTCTCTCTCTCTCTCGAAATAAATAAATATTTAAAAAATAATAAAATCCTATTGGAAGGATATACCCAAAACTAAAAACATTAGTATTCATATGGGTTAGTGCAAAAACCTGGAGTGAATACAGATGTAACTCCATTTTCTCTGTGTACTTTTCATAGGGTTTTGACCTATGAGCTCATTAAATATTGTATATATTTAAAATGAAAAAAAAATCAAAGTAAGAGAAAAGGCCTTTGGTCATTTCCTATTTGTAAAATCCAGCGATCAGCTTAAGGTTTCCTAACTGTCCATGTAAAATAAATAAAAAATCTAACCCTTCAAGGGATAGAGACAGGAAACATTTCAAACAAATGCCAAGCTGATACACATGGTTTGACAACAATACGTCTAACTCATTTTTATTGAGAAAAAAAATCTTGCCTATTTTTCATTCCTATTTCTCACAAAACAGTAAAAATTATTGTGGTGTGTTTTACAAGTAATAAACTTAAATATCCAGTTAGACGAGTTTTGAAAAATACATTCACCCCTATATCCATCAGTCACATGAATGATATGGTATAAATATATCAATTACCCCTGAAAGTTTCTTCAGTTGAATACCACTTTCTCTGAAGCTGAGGTCTTAGTATTATATATGACCATTTCCTCTTGAACTTCATATAAACATATGTTTTTCATATCTGGCTCTAATTGTTCATATAATGATATTTGATATTAATCTTTGTTGTGCACACCAGTAGTTATTTATAATGCTAATTATTATTATTTTATATTAATATAGTACCTATTTGGTTATCCATTCTCCTTTTCATAAAACTTTGGGTGATTTCCAGTTTCTGGCTCTCTGAAAATAGCTGTTATGAACATATATTTTAAGTTTTTTTGTGCGAACATATGCTTTTATTCTACTGAGTAAATACTAAGAAGTAGAAATTGATGTCAAAGGGTGACCATATGTTTAGTGGTCAAGAATACAAACTTTCAGTTATAAGATGAATAACTGGGGAACTCATATACAGCATGGTAAATACAGTTAACAATACTGTATTACATATTTGAAAGCTGCTAAGTAGATATTAAATGCTCTCACTACAAAAAAAATAGTTATATAAGATGATGGATGTGTTAACTAATCTTATTGTGATAATCAATTTGCAATATACAATGCGTATTAAATCATCACATCCTACACCTTAAACTTATACAATGTTATATATCAATTATATATCAATAAAGCTGGAGAAAAAGGAAAGTAAAACATTGTGTGTGTGTGTATGTGTGTGTGTGTGTGTGTGTTACTTTTCTCTTCCCCAGCTTTACTGATACACACACATACACGCACATGAAACCACCCAAGAGACACCCAAAATTGTTGTATCGTTTTTCATTCCCACCAGCAAAGTATGAGAATTTAATTACTCCATAGCCTTACCAACAGTTAGTACTGTTAGCCTTCTTAATTTCAATAATTATAATGTGTAGCTGCATTTCATTTTAATTTACGTATAACTGATGACGTGATACTGAACACTAATTGTGCACTTATTGGCCGGTTGTTAATCTCTGAAATCTGTCCAAGTCTTTTGCTCATCTGATTTATAACTGATTTGTAGGAGTTCTTTACATAGTCCAGATAAAGGTCCTTTATCAAATATATGCAATATGAATATTTTATCCATGGCTTACATTTTTCATTCTCTTACTGCATTTTTCTGAAGAGCAGGGCTATTTTAGGTAACAAAGTCATTCTGTTTCCTTTTAGGGCTAATTCAACTTGGGCCTTTTCCATGAAAGCTTTGCCCATCTCACGGTCCAGAAAATATTTTCCTTATTTTCTTCTAGAAACTATTGAGTTTATGGTTTTATATTTGGTCCAAGTACCATCTAAGATTAATGTTTGTGTGTGGTATGATATAAGGATCAAGCCTTTTTTTCCCCAATATAGATTTCCAGTTTTCTAGGTCCAGTGGTTGAAGAAATTTTCCTTCCCCCATGGCATGACATTCACGCCTTTGTTGAAAATCAATTGATCATATATGTGTGGGTCTAGTTCTGGACTCTATTCTGTTGGTTCCGGCTATTTGTTTATCATCACATGTATAGCTTAACCTACCGTCATAATTAATGTAGTTTCATAGGAAACCAAACACTGTGCCACTGCACTAGCCACTGTCTACCCAGGATGATGAGCAAATTAGATGGGAAATGTTTCCCTTTGAACTTTTCAAGCTTCTCTAATATGAACTCCAATATATATATGAATTGACACAGCTGATGTATAGGATAATGAATGACAGCAAAACCTTTGGAGACAGATGGATCTGAATTTGCATCTGAAATCAAAAATCATTTTTGATTTTTTTTTTACGTTTTTTAAATGTTGTTTTCTTCAGCTAAGAAAACAGGAATTAGATTACCTAGCTAGTAAAATGTTTGAGAGGTTAACTAAGATACTATAAGTACTCAGGGAAGTATTTGACATATAGGGTATGCCCACAATTACACAACTACCTTTATAACACTCTTCAGAGAGAGGGAGGGCAAAGAATTCTTTGAGGAAATTCAAAAGATGGAGACAATTTTGAGTGACTGCCCTACTGGTTTTTTTTTTTCAGATTAGCAATTTCTCTCTTCAGAATATATTACCATTTATTTATAATGTACTATTTTATCCTGTTTATGGTAGAATGTTATATCTTACGCATTACTAATTATTGATTGCTTTTTGTAATGTAATAATTACACACAGTCATTTTTTTCATCATGTTGACAAAAGATAAGAACTTCGCTATTTGTGCACGTATTTTCTAAATGTTGTCTCTGAATTTCCCAGCATATAAAATGAAACAAGTAGGCACATCTTTATCAGGAGGAAACAGAGCAATGTTACTCAGAGCATTTTCCCAAAAGGATTACTCTTTCATTACTATGTAATTAACCCCACATTGAGAATTCTATAGTGAATTCTTGTGCTGCAGCAAATTAAACATTTGACTTGCAGACTATTATGTTTCTGTGAAAGTGACTATCATGTCATTATAAAATAGGTGAAGCAATATTGTGAGTAATGAAGAGTTTTCAGAGAAGTTTTCAATGAAGCCAGAAGATGTGCCCTGGGAGAAAATACTCTATATGTTTCAAAGGCCTCACTACAATCTCTAGCACAAAATCCATCAAAATCTAATAAAGTAGCTTCATTAGCAATGATCATCACCTTATTAATAATTCACTGGTTGGCAAAGGTACTGATGGGATTCTAATGCATCATTTTAAGCACAAAAGACCATTATTGTGATGTTCATTAAGGTGAGCTTTGCAGAAGTCAAATCTGTAGTAAACAAAGTTGATATCTCCAAAAACTCTAACTCCCGTTTCCTAGGAAAGCAGCAACCACAATTGCATATTTTTCTAGGAGTTTGCAATCCATATCCAAAAATGACTTCAAGGTGACCATTTTGACATCATCAAAGTATATATTTTCCTGATCAAAAGTCCATATTTTAAGAATTTTCATAAAAAGGCCACCTTTAGTCCAATAACCAAAAATGAGAAAGCTCAGCGTCACTACGGGACATCAAAATTCTCCTCCACCGAAAATGAGATCCCCAGTGGACACTGGGATATTTGTATTGCCCACTGTATATCCACAATTCATTATGGACGCTGTCTGTGGAAGTCAACATAACAGAATAGGTGTCTATTGTAAATCTTCCTCACATTCATTGAGAGTCTAGAGTGACTGGTGAGACATCGGTGCTACTTGGCTACAGGGATTGGTCAAGAATAGAGAGTCTGTAAGTTCCTAGGTCAGTCACTGAATGGGATCCAGGTATAAGCCTGGGGAAAGATGGAGGGGTGTGGGCTTCCCATTCTAATCATCTGCATTACAACAGCCAGTATTTAATGGCTGTGAATGTCCTTCACCTTCTAGGTGGGTACAGCCCACAAGGCTAAGCCAACTTCCCACCTGTAATGGCCTTTTACCAGACATACTTGTAAAAACATACCTGTTTGTTTCAATGAAGCTCCTCTGAACAGGCTGTACCATCGACTAATTGGCAGTCTTAGTTTTATGAACTAAAACAACAAGAGAGTGTGCTTCCTTCCCATTTAAACATAATTCGGTCCCCAGAGACACTGCTCCATTATTGTTCCAGTGTTTAACTACAGTATGTTAAAAAGGAAGGAGAACAATTGAATTTAAGCAAAGAAAACGTCCCTGGCAATTTGAATCACTGGGTCTTGAGCAGTATTTTGATGACAAATGAGAAGCAGAAGTGGTCACTCCAGGGTGTCATTTGTCTGAAACAAAAGCCTGTATTCAGTGGCTGTAGATTTATTTCTTTATTGTCCAGGAAGCAAACTAAAGTACTTGCAGCCCAACTCGGAAAACTGCGTGTTAATCAGATACGATTTTACATCCTTCCCAAACCATTCACTGACAAAACTGCTTGTCCTGAAAAGGAAATACAGACCATCTAACAACCCTCTTCTACCCAAAGAAGCCTCTAATGCATACAGAGGTGCTGGGTTATACTTCAGGATCTAGAAATTGCTTAGAGAGGAATGGGTCCTTCCTCAGAAAATGTTTCATATGTTGCTTAGATTTTAAACAATGTTTAACACGTTTGCCCCCAGAAATCTGATCCACCACCTTCAACAGGAGGATCTTGAAAAACGTTCTAGCTCACTAGTTTTTAAATCGTATCTGTAGCTCCTTATTCAGTAATCTACCAGGGTGATCCTAAGGGTTTTACAAACACAAAGCCACGTGCTCAAGTGCAGAGACGTCCACTAGAGAGAAGGAATCCCTTGGTGATTAAAAACGTCAAGGCAAATAACTTGGCAAATGTTAACAAGAACAAAGTATATCAATAGTGATTAGGTCTATATATTTTGATTAACAGAGTGGGCCCGGGGGAATCAAAATCAAATCTAATCACATGTGTATCACCTTCTCCATAAACTCGTAAACTTCCCATGGTTGAGGACGCAACTTAAACATTCTGTGGCCTCACGTTAGCCCACTTTATGACAGTGGACTCTTAATGAAGTCTTGGTCCGAAAATTTAACCTTGAAATCCGTCCTCCATCACATGTAAAGTTTGCATAATGAAAAGAATCTGAAAACTTTCAAGTGAGAAATACATTGCTGTAATTCTTGAAAACCTGCAATATTCTTAAGTTGCCTTTTTAAAATCAAGTAAGTGAAGCTACAAGAAAGCTTAAAAGGTTCTGACATAAATAATATATTTCTTTCCACCGACCATCGTTTCCCTGTGCTCACCATTAATCTGCTGATCTGGAGGTGATGCTATTCTTAAATGTAATAAAATATTCCTAAAGTAAAATATATCCTTCGGAGATTAGTAGCCCTAAATTCTATTGTCACTTGTATTTATTTTTAGTTTTTAGTTTTGCAACCATCTAACAAACAGATTGCGTTACCAGAATGATATGGTAAACACTCCATTTTGTCCGAGGTATTGAACAACCTCGTGGCTACAAACTCATGACTTCTCCTAAAGGCAAATATCTGCTTCATTTGCCCTGTTTGGAGAGCTAGACTTCTGTTTACCTACCTTCAAGAAATGGGATACCAGCACACTCCATTTTGGTAGAGACTGTGAGGTACTTACACTTCGAACATTGATTTTCACAAGTGTAAATCCGTCTCAGAGCCTCTTCCCTGTGAGATTTCTTTCCGAGTCCGTTGCTAAAAATAAAACCATATTGCTGAGGGAGCATGGCCACTGCTAGGTGCATGGACAACATATTTGAGAGCTGCTTGAGATGCAGAGGGGACCCCATTTTTATTTCTCTGTGAAACTCCACTGGGAAACCAGCACACAGGCAATTTTTCTCTCGCTACTCATTCAAGGACACATAAAGGCTTCTGTTCTTTTCCAAATATAGAACGTCTCCCCTTTCTCCCAGGTATTGCTTCCAAGATTTCTAGTCACCTGGCCAATCTCTGTTCTCTTTTTCTTCCTTACTATAGTACCCTAATTTGGTTTGGGGATAGCAGACTGTCCAGCTGAAATGCAAAATATTCTAGTCTCATTTGGAAACAAGAGAGGCCATGTGAACACCATCCTGGTCAAAGAGACGTGAACGCAAGTCCTTGGGTGAGGCTTTCGGGCGTACTCTGAAGGGAGACCATGCTGGGAAGCGTCTTGCCCTTCACTCTTGATTCTTTCTTTTGCTCTGATCATGGACATGAAGGTTACGGCTGTAGTCACTTGCTTTAAACTATGAAAAATGACCAACAGCATCTCAGACTTTGAACTTCTAAAACAATGTCAGCGATGCACACACACACACACACTCTCTCTCTCTCTCTCTCTCTCTTTCTTTCTCTCTCTCATCCACTGACCCCTATATGCCCTCGCCAAATTTAAGCCTGGGACCAGGAAGGAGTGCAATAAAACAATTTTTTTTAATATTTTTAATGTGATTTAAAAAAAAAAACCTTGTGTGGGGAAATACACACAGAAAGTGACATATTTCCTATTTAAAGTTAATTGCGATATAGGTCTATGATACTCTAAATAAGACTGTAAACTCATTTATAAAATAGTCTTATTCCCTAAACAAATGATTTTAGGAAACACAATACAGTTAGCCAGTAATTTCTTTAGGAAATTGGATATTTTGTAGACACTGGAAAATAAAACTTATAAATTCCCTTTATTCCATAGTAAAGCCGAGCTATAATGCAAGCCATTTTGAAGAAAGTTTTCAAATGATGTATTTCTGGAGGTTATGTCATTTGGATAAAAATAAGTTTATAGGAGCGACATCATAAGACTGGACTTAATCCATTGGGAACTCAAATGAGACAGCATAATTTAAGTGTGACAAGATTTAGAAATGAGGCTTTTGTCCTCATTCATAAAAAACCTAAAATTTTAATAACTTAATGTCTAATTTTAGGCATATCATTAACAAAGTAGAATCCATTATCTCTGTTTTCTCACTTGTGACTTCAGGAGAAAGTTAATTTAAGTTCCTTATTTTGGAATGACTTTTAAAGTAGCATAACAAAAAAGAAGTGAAATTTGAAGAAAATTGCCTCAAGTTTTCCATTTTTATTCTATAGAAATTTGAAAGAATATATACAACCATGAAATCATTCTCTATAGTCAGTCAGGTAGGATGGTTATCTAATGCCATAAGCCAAGAGATTTATTATTTCATATAGAATGTGAAGAGAAATCAGAATTAGAATCGTACCGAATGAAAGTTTACATAGAATGTAATCAATTTATGGCATAAGGTTTATATTCTGTTCGTTAGTGATAGAGGGGATCACCCTTGAATGTGAAAAGCATAAAAGGGATTAAATTGGCTATGGCCAGATTTCACTATGTTTAATTTCTTCCTTCCATCCATTTCCTTCTTGTTTTCTTATAAAAACTCTTTCATTCCTTCATAGCTGCTACTTGGTCGAACACTTGGGTGTTTTCTATTTCTTTTTCCTCCATGGTCAAGATCGTGTTTAAGACCACCATGCACATGCACGCAGTTTTTACTTTGTACAAAGGTGCCCAGCTGAGGAGGCAAATCCCTAGTGGAAACAGACTTCACAACCTGCCCACAAAGCTATGAAAGGCAATGTCTCTCTTCAGAGGAGGAAAAGGAGGGGGGCTGAAAGGAACCCTATGCTCACCAATCCCTGAACTCTGGGGCTACATCTGCCAAGGATGAGGGTCAACTTTTTTCTAATTCATACAGGCTTCTGGTAGCCTAGAAGGAGCCCCAGGCTTAAATGTTGGGACTCTCATGCAAACGTTTCTAACATATCCCGTGGTGTGGTGACTCTTGAAGTCACTTGCAACATTGTAAGGTGCAGGTCAGTAATGAGGAGATACAGGGTCACTTCAGCGCGTGTACAGCTGAGAAAATACAACAGAAGATATAGCAGCAAGCACTTAGTATCTCTGAACTATCCACAGGAATCAGTGATGAACCCTGTTTGAGATCATCTTTTCTGGTGAACCACACTGTTAAGGAATAGTGAGTTAGAGAAGGTGAACAATGAACACGTGCTACACTTCTTTTGTTAACCTCACCCCGAGTTGCAAATTACATGGAATTGAATTTTCCCCTATGGAAACTCACATGAATCTGTAAGATGCAACATTAGTGGAATGAATCTGTAAGATGCATCTGACATGAATCTATAACATGCAACATTAAAATTCCAACAGTGGAATTTTTTTTTAACGTTTATATTTTGAGAGAGAGCAAATGTGAGCAGGGGAGGGACGGATTGAGAGAGAGAGGGAGAGAGAGAGATTTTCAGCCAGGCTCCACACTGTCAGCAAAGAGCCTGATGCGGGGTGCAAACCCACAAACCATGAAATCGTGACCTGAGCTGAAACCAAGAGTCAGACACTTAACCGAGGCACCCAGGTGTCCCAACATTAGTGGAACTTAATAATGCCTATAAATAATAAAATAAAGGGAAACTAGACTATTTACACTCATGAATAGTCCTCAGGACCATAGTTTTAATGCTTGAAAGAAAACCATGGAAGGTGACCCAAAAACATTAAGGTTGAGTTTTCTTGAAATGTATGGTAAAAGAATTCACAAATGAATCCAAAGGTTTTAAGGATATAACTGCTTTTTAAATATAGAACACTTACGCACAAGTATTAACTTTACAAGTAGATGAATATTGTATTTCTCAGTGTTTCACAATTAAATTTTTGTCTCTGGCCAGCCAAAGGGGACATGGTTATCCTTTAAAGCTTCTAGGAAAGCCATCTCTTGGAAAGGAGATGCTGGTAACCCTATTTCAAACCGACTTGACAGCGATTTCCTTTTGCATTGAGGGCTACACCCCTTCAACTAAAAAAAGAACTAGGTCAAAACAGTGTCCCCTAGCCTGTAGATAAGAAGCCAATATGTACAAGGGACACCATAGTGATGGTGGTTCCTAGACCAACGGTTCTTAACCGTATCAAAGTCCGATGCCTCATTTGTATAAATAAACATTCGTTAACTCCCTTTTCGTAACCCGCAATACAGTTCATTACACTATAATCCACCTGTGCACAAAATATATATATGCATCATTTTAATGTTAAAAAAAGGAAACTGATCGATACTGATAGTATAAATAGCATATTTCAATATGGAAGTACTCAAGGACTATCACCCTAGAAGACATAATAGTCAGATGTTTTACTTATACCTAGAACCACCATGAATGTAACAGCAACAAAAGCAGACTGATCAAATGTGTTGTATTTGCCACTCAAATACCATGAACACCACTATTTAAAATTTTCTGAAGTGATGAACACGCATATGAATGATCTGAAAAAGTACCGAGTTTCTTCTATTTACACAGTAGGTGTATGTGGAAAATTAGTGCCTATTAAAACTATGTCAAATACTTCCAATTCATATTGAAATTCTAGATTCAGATATTTCTGTACAGATTTTTCATCTGCTTGAATCTCACAGGCACTGGGAGGTGGGAAATTCTTTGTGGGGTAGGCCTGACATGCAGAATGCCCAACGTTCTAGCATTTCTAGACTCCGCCCTCTCCAGGTCAATGGCCAGCAGCCTCTTCATTATAACAAAGAAAAACACCACTGCAGATTTCCAAAATGCTGTCTTCGGTTCTGCTTTCTTGGAGACTCTTTTCATCCAGGAGAGGAGAAAGTGGGCACCAATTAATTCTCCTTTCCCCTCCTCACAGTCATTGCTGTCGTGAAGAATAAGCCATATGAGCTGATTTAAGAGAAGATCCCTCATCAACGAAATATTGCTTGCCCCGGCCGAGAACTGGAACCATAGCTTCTATTAAATATCCAAGAGAAACTTACTGGGAGATATTGTTGGCCCTTCAGATTTCCCATCCCCAAATTAAAACACCCAAGGGAATGGATATTTTAATTGATAGAAATGATGAGAGGCCATAAATGAGAATCGTATTTTTTTGAGAGAGAGCACGAGTGAGGGAGAGGGGTGGTAAGGTGGGGGAGGAGAGAGGGAGAGAGAGGGAGAGAGAGGGAGAGAGAGGGAGAGAGAGGGAGAGAGAGGGAGAGAGAGGGAGAGAGAGGGAGAGAGAGGGAGAGAGAGGGAGAGAGAGGGAGAGAGAGGGAGAGAATGAATCTTAAGCAGGCTCCATGCTAAGCACAGAGCCAGATACAGGGCTCAATCCTATGATGCTGGGATCATGACTCGAGCTGATACCAAGAGGTGGACGCTCAACCGACTGAGCCACCCAGCTACCCCAAGTGAGAATCCTATTTCAAACAGTCTGTCCTGCTACCTGCCTAATTATCTCCCAGATCTCAATGGCATGGTTCTGAAAATTTACTCACCAGAGATATTCGACACATCAGGACAGAAAAACATATGAAAACAAAGTGATGAGGTAAATATGGCGAGGGGGGTGGTATTACTTGTAGATAATGCGGAAGCCAAACGAAGGCACTAGAGATCTTTTAAGGAACAACTTTTAAGAGGAGTCAGAGCCGAGGAATGGAAGGGAGGGGGAGGTCTGAATACTTCAAAAACATCTTGGTACACTCTGGCAAGGAGTTCAGTATGGCTGTCACCTTCCTGGGCCAAATCTCCTTGATAAGATTCTCTTTTCCACGCGTGACGGAGGAAGATCAGGTCAGCGTCTTGAGTCACTGAACAGGAAGAGGTCCCCGCCATCACTCCTGGAGCCGTACCAGAACCCTCCGCTTCCTCATCCATCCTCTGACATCACAGGGAATCTCTCATCTTCTCCTTTCTAGTTCATTCGCTGTAGTGAGTTGTCTACAAGCCGCATTTTTGGAAGGGGGTTTTCTTCAGCACTAGAAGCAGCTAACCCTAGTTAGGTATACTCCGAAACAAAGTTGGCAGGCAACCAAATTAAAGAGTGGTAGGCAGCCAGGTGTGAGGGGGTGACATCTGCCGGAGCGATGTCCTTCAGCCGCGCAGACATTCCCACCAAGGGCTAGAGCTAACAGGGATGCCAAATCCCTGAGACCGTTCATGAAGCACATGCTCATTTTATACAAAGATTATGCACCGAGAACTGACAAATACCAACATTGTGCCACTGACGGCCCCATGCACTCGATTATCTGTCATCTCATTTCTTCTTCCTCGCAGGAAACTCGAGGAGGTATTATTCCAATTATGTTACAAATGAGAAAACTGATGTTTGTGGGCATTAAAAACATTTCTAATACCACAGACTTCTTTAACAGAGGCCCTCAGTTGAATGTGGGGCTAACACAAAATCTATTCCATTCGCACAACAGATCAATATTTGAAAAATAACGGACAGAGCGGGTGAAGTGTGTGTGCGTTGATAAAAATGAATGAAAAACCCAAATGCCACTCACAGAATTTTAAAGAAAAGTAATCAGAAGCCCAGAAGAAACTCTGCAGTGTATAGAGTTTTGTGGCAAGAGAGGTTTAGTGCAAACTTGAATACAGGAAGACCTACCCTCATGTTTCCTAATGGTTTTAGAAGTCCTTTTTACTTTAAAAGTGAAGAGTCAAAAGAAAATTTGGGCATCGACAGACTAAAATAGCGAAGTCTGGTGCTCTTAAGCCATTTAGTGGCAAAATAGCAGCTCCACAGACCTGAATGGTGACTGAAATAATCATCAAAATAGTATATTTAATAAATGTATATAGTCACATCCCTCAGTATTCTGGATAAATTTACACTGTATTTCAGTTAAGAAGGCATGGGGTATGTAAATCATTTGCAAATGTGTTTTTTAAAGTTTTTTTTATTATGTTAAATAAGGTGAGTTTTATTTAGAGAAATTTCAACTATATAAGCAACATATTTCTTTTAATTTTTTTAATGTTTATTTTTGAGAGAGAGAGAGACAGAGTGTGACCGAGGGAGGGACAGAAAGAGAGGGAGACACAGAATCTGAAGCAGGCTTCAGGCTCCGAGCTGTCAGCATGGAGCCTGATGCGGGGCTCGAACCTACAAACTGTGAGATCGTGACCTGAGCTGAAGCCAGACGCTTAACTGGCTGAGCCACTCAGGCGCCCCTAACTAACATATTTTAAGGTACATCATAAGGTACACAATTGTTGAGCCAAACTGAAAACAGACTCCAAGATCTGGGTGTTCAATGGTTATACTTCTCACTCCACTTCCCCGATTTCCTTAATACGTGACATCATCCTTGCTGTTCAACATCTCAGCTCACTCACGGCCACTTTCACTATAGTGTTATTAACAAAGTTAATAGAAGCATCACAAGATCACTTTTATGAAAACTACACAGAGACACATTAAGCTCTCAGTACTAACAAGAAAACAATCAATATGAAAAACTAATTAAATATTTTTGAGATGGAAACAATGAAAGTACCTAATAAATAAAACGGAGGGTACCAACAATCCTGCATTCCTTAGACCTTCCCTACCATTTCGAAATTCAGTGCACAAAATGCATTATATTTTTCAGAGTAAAGAAAGTTGGGAAATATCATTTCACACCTATTTCCTCATAGAACTCCCAGAAGAAGAATGCTAAAATGACAATGTGACATTTGTCATCAATTTATAGCTAAAGTTTTACAGTTTGAAAACTTGAGAATGTTTATTCTCTTAGGATGCTTTGCTTAAATTATGCCACACATTGGGTTTTAGCTTTATAAGATGCAAGGAATATACCTCATAAAAACAGACTTTCAGTGAAAAAAAATTAAGCGTAATTTTCAAAGAAGATTCCCCACCATTAATATAGTTAACTATGGTACTCATGAAGAATTACTCAATAATCCTTTAATAATCTTTTAAAGATGTATAGATTTAGGTATAATGGGGTCTTTCCTCACTTAATTTTTACAATTTACTTTTAAATTACAATTTCATTTAAAACTACTTAATTTAAATTGTAATTACACGTTAGAAAAGTATCCTTGGTCCTATCTTTGGGCAAACTACTAAGTTATGGTACACAAAAATTATCATTTGTTGTTTTTTTTTTTCAAAAAACTCTTCCATTACTATCTATAAAATTAGAGGCTTAGTTTTAACAAAAGCATACATGTTTTCATCGTTCTTAGACTCTTAATAACATGTTTAAGTGACACCAATTAAGGTTTTGATGGTACGGAGTAAGCAAGAGAGCCACGTTCTTCTTCCAAGTACTAATTATTTCTTGATGTGAAGCAAAAGATAAGAACGAATAATGGATAAAGAAGTTGTGGTATATCTATACATACAATGGACTATTACCATCAAAAAAGCCATCAGCCACCAAAAAAAGATGAAATCTTGCCATCGCAATAATGTGAAAGGAGAGAGAGAGTATAAATTATGCTAAGCAAAGTGAGTCAGTCAGAGAAAGACACAGCATACGATTTCACTCATATGTTTAAGAAAAGAAACAGATGAATATAGACGGGGAGGGGGAAGGAGAGACAAACCATAAAAGACTCTTAAGGAGAGAGAACAAACTGAGGGTTGACAGAGGGGAGGGGAGGGGAGGGTGTGCTCAGTGTGTGATGGGGATTAAGGAGGGCACTTGGAATGTGTTGTATGTAAGTGATGAATCCGTAAACTCTACACGTAAAACTAATATTACACTATACGTTAACTAACTGGAATTTAAATAAAATCCTGAAACTACAAAATAGAAGTGAAGAAGATACCAAGGACACTTCAAGAAAAAAAAAAAATCCCACTATGTCCTTAAAGATGAACGGAACATTCCTCTCTTGCGTGGCAAGTAAGTGGGTATTTATTTTTTTTAAATGTTTATTTATTTTTGAAGGAGAGGGAGCTTGGGTGGGGGAGGGGCAGAGAGAGAGGGAGACAGAATCTGAAGCAGGCTCCAGGCTCCGAGCTGTCAGCACAGAGCCCGAGGCGGGGCTCGAACCCACCAACTGTGAGATCACGACCTGAGTGAGCTAAAGTCGGCCGCCCAACCGACTGAGCCTCCCTGGCGTATTTAAATAGTGTATTACCTTTTCCAGAACCTTAGAGCATGGCCTGCTCGAACGTTCAAAATTATATTCTCAGAGCAATTTCATGATTCAAAACTATTCAATTACTTACCAGTCTTAAAAAAAAAACACCAGAGTTTCCAGCTAGTCAACATGGGATATTCACGTTGCAGTTCGTAGCAGTGTATGTGTTCTCTGCTACAGGACAGGACGAAGGATGCCCCGCGGCAGAGGGCCGGAGAAAAGTTACAGAATACCTAGCACAGGTGAAGAACTGGTGGTTGGCGCTGGAGCTTGTAGCTAATATCTTCCCGTTTCAAGTCTGCAAATTCGCTTTTCCTATCGCAGCCGCTTGTTGGTTCCGTCACGAGAAAGAGCCACGCGGGGTGTTCCTATCTTACATCACACAGCGCGGTGCTAAAATGTTTCACCTGCTCCTTGCGTGGGGCTTCGTATAGATCCATCGCGCACGCTGACTCTGCTGGTTTGACACGTGAAGCCGACCACAGCCACGTAAACGAAGGTACGCCCCACCACGGAAATCGAATTGCTGGATATTCAATGAAAGTGCTGGCCTGGGGGATACACAAGGGTGCGAGGTTCTCAACTGCGGCCACCTGCTCCCAAGTTTAGGAAATCGGTGCACGTGGACGTTATTAATGATCCCCTGGAGGCCCTGTCTGATAAACAACTCCGCCGAACCAGAAGAAAGAAACCACCAGTCTGTTTTTCTGTGGCCTTGAATCCCGCGGGACAGCACGGCATGAACTTCCATCGGGCGCGCCTCGGAACCCACACCGACAAACCAGGCTAACATCCCCTGACCTCACAGCCAGGCTGTCTGTCCTCACTTCCCCCCTGCAATCAGTTCCTGAAATTCAGGGCCGCAATGGCAGGTAATTTAAGATATGAGATATGCTAGGGCGCCTGGCTGGCTCAGTTGGTTAAGCACCTGACTGCAGCTCAGGTCATGATCTCACAGCCTATGAGTTCAATCCCGGCTTCAGGCTCTGTGCTGAAGGCTCAGGGCCTGGAGCCTGCTTCGGACACGTGTCTCCCTCTCTCCTTGCCTCTCCCCTGCTCATGCGTGCATGCGCTCGCTCTCTCTCTCTCTCTCTCTCTCTCTCTCTCAAAAATAAACATTAAAAAATTTAAAAATATACAAAATATGTTAATAGTAATGCTTTGTAGTCACGTGTCAGTCGATTTTGTAGGAAAGATGGACCAGACTGTCTGTTTTAAGTGGAAAAACTCACTATATTGGCATAAATGCCATGTAATTTATGGGAGGAAAACAAGACTATTGGCAGCTATCTATCATGCCTATACAGTAATTTCTGGTTGTACGTGTTGTAAAAATCACACTTACTACTAAGAAGGGCACACAGGACACTGATCAATCTTGCTCCCTTGATTAGACCTTTTTCTATTTACTCAGGTATAGAAATATGTTATTTGCTTATAAATTGAAAAGATGAGACAGTAAATAACAATTTTATGTCAATAAATGACATATTTTACAAACATGACATCATACTGTACAACCTGGAGATATCCGCAGATCAGTAAACAATATTTTTTATTACATTATTAGAACAAAAAAGGAGTACATATACACACACATTTTATCAGACACGAGGATTGAGTATCTTGGTAACTGAGATTAGATTGATTTTGGTAGAATTCTACCAGTTTTAGCAGAGAAAGGCAAGCTCTTAGTTCTCCTTTTGTGATAGTCTATGATGATGACTGTCTTTGCATAGCTATTTTGTTATTTTAGTGTCATGTAGCGTTATCTTTAAAAAGCTGTATGTCCTGGGACAAGTTACGTCACTTTCTAGGATTTGATTAATCTGTACAATAATGTTCCTAAAAAGTAACAGTAATTGAGCACTTACAATTGGTAAGGGAATTTGTTAACTATTTTAAATACATAATATTATTTCAACTTCGGAAACTCTTTTGAGACTCTATCCCAAAGATCCTGTTAGACATTTTTAAAATTTTTTAAGAGAGAGAGAGAGACAGAGACAGAGAGACAGAGAGAGACTGAGGTTTGGAAGAGATGCTATTTTGTTCTAAGACTGCAAAGTCTAGGAGACTGGGATGATAGATTTTTTAAATTTGTAATGGACTAGGGGCTCCTGGGTGGCTCAGTTGGTTAAGCATCGGACTCTCGATTGCGGCTCAGGTCATGATCTCACGGTTCATGAGACTGGGCCCAGCACTGGGCTCTTTGCTGACAACATGGAGCCTGCTTGGGATTCTCTCTCTCCTTCTCTCCCTCTCTCGCTGTCTCTCTCTCTCAAAACAAATAAACTTAAACAAAAAAAAAAACTCTTTAAAATTGTAATGGACTTTAGAGATAATCTAGTTCAACTCTCTAATATTATAATGCAAAACCAAAATTTAGAGAGATTATATAAATGGTTCAAAACTACCCAACTATAACCCAGTATCTACATCTTCTTGCATGTTTTTCCTCAAAACTGCATCACAGATTACATTATCGTACCTTCTCTTTGCACCCAACATATTTAATAGTCTGATAGATAATGATGATACATTTTTTTTCAATTTTCCCCAATTAGAGTGTGCTAAATTTCAAAATAAGCAAGAAATATGTTCTTTCAAGATTCCGAGTTTAAAACCTCCCTATTCAATGTGTGGTCCACAACCACTCTCTGCATAAGCGTCGTGTGAGAGCTTTTGAGAAATGCCACCTCTTAGATCCCACCCAGATCCACTGATTCAGAACCTGCCAGATGGTTCATACTCGTATTAACAGGTGTGCTCTATGAAGTTTCCACTTCTACACCCACCTCCTCCATACCAGCTCCAGTAATGGCCGCTGTGGACTAGTCCTCAATGCCCAACAAACATCCACGTATAACTTCCTGTTGATGCTTTAAGTAAACTGATCATCTGCTAAAGAACATACTTTTGTACAGACTATAATCTGAGATATAGAGACACTGTATGGCTTTTTTATAGATAATCATCTACCACTTGTAGGCTATAGTTCATTGATTGTCAAACTTGAAGGCTAAGCCTTTGATGTATAGACAATGTTGAAAAGTTAAGCTGCAAATACACTGAAAGTGTAAAAAACATATATATCAAGTTCTGTATTGCTCTGTTTGAAGTGATATATTACTCAATTCTGAAATAACCTCATTATAACACTACATTCCTTAAAAACAACTGGCATGAAATCGACTGTGATGAGAACACGAGGAATATTTTCTAAGAACTTTTGCACTTTCTAGCATTTTATAAATGCACCCCTCTTGAATAAAACTCAGCCACTACCCATCCCACAGTATGCAGCAATCCAACTAAGTGAAATGTTAGTAAAATCAGAAGAGTTGTGAAGTACAGAACACAGTAATGCCAAAGGCAAGTGCTTAAAGCATATGAGGCACATTACCATTAGCAGCATGAAAAAATAATTACAGGGGTGCCTGGGTGGCTCAGTCGGTTAAGCGTCTGACTTCAGCTCAGGTCATGATCTCATGGTTCGTGGGTTTGAGTTCCACATTGGGCTCTGTGCTGACCGCTCAGAGCCTGGAGCCTGCTTTGGATTGTGTCTCTCTCTCTCTCTGCCCCACCCTCACTAGAACTCTGTCTCTCTGTCTCTCTCTCTCAAAAATAAGCATTAAAAAATTTAATAAAATATAATTACAAATATCCTGTAACTATTAAATTACAATATCAATATGATTTTGTTCTATGAAAGTATGTCATAATTATACTTAATATTACTTACTTCCTTTAAAGTCAGCTATGAACAATACACTTTGAAATACACTTTATTTAGGAAATTGCCTCTTGTAAATGCCTCCTGTTCCAATAGCACCTAAATAGGTGTTAAATGATCAAAGTTATTTCTCTCCTTAGCAAAGTTCTCTAATTGTTGCAAATACTAGTACTGACATTTCCAAATGAGGCTGGAATGATCTCTCTCATGTAGACACTATTGTCCAGAAACAATTTTTTTTTTACATAATGAAATAAATGTTCCTTTTTGATATTAAATTACCTAGGCCATACATATTGACTACAATATAATTATAGAATTGAGATGGGGTGTCTTGGTGGCTCAGTGGGTTAAGCGTCTGACAACTGATTTCAGTTGTTCAGTGGGTTAAGCGTCTGACAACTGACAACTGATTTCAGCTCAGGTTATGATCAAGCCCTGCTTTGGGCTCTGCACAGACAGTATGGAACCTGCTTGGGATTCTCTCTCTCTCTCTCTCTCTCTCTCTCTCTCTCTCTCTCTCTCTCTCTCTCTCTTCCCCTCCCTTGCAAGCACGAGTGCATGTACTCTCAAAATAAATTCACACACACACACAAAATAATAATAATAAAATTGAGATAAATTTCTGGAAATCACATACCTACCCTGTAAGTATGTATTAAAGCATTTACAAGTTTTATTTAACATTTCCAGCCCCACCTAAACAGTTAAAAATTAGACTTTATTGAAAAATATGTTAGAATTACTAGTGTTCAATTGCCCTTCATTATTCCTTTTGGATTTTAATAGATTTTGTCTCAACGTATGACATGATAAATTTAATATTCAGAGTGGAAGCAGCGTTTCACTTCTTTTTGCCTGATACCACATGGTCTTGTGAGAAAGAGGAAATTTCATGTAAGTCAGGACTGTGCTGTCTTACTGCTAATTTTTATTATTTGAAGAGATCGGAACCAGTGTTTTCTCTCATTAGTGTCCTCACATTTTCTCTACCCCACCCGATCCATCTTCCTGTTGGGTGCGAGTAGGGAGAAGACGACGACACAAGAAATAAGAAAATGAGGACAAGGAACACCACAAGAGGAGACTCTTTTTCTCTGGGTGAAGTTTTAAGTCCTCCTCCTTTTCCTGAAAAGAATATTCAAAATTTCTGGAGGGGAAGAAACAAATGTTTTCCAAATTCACTGACTATCTATCTTAAGCGTTTACGTTTCCATGGCCAGGAATCTGGAAATTGTGAAAATGAATGTCTGCCACGTGTACTTTACCAATCTCAGACGGAAACTGATGAATAAACTCATTGGATCAACTCAGGCTGGTGGCGAAGCAGGACCCAGTCATGGTCTGGCAGATGGGCCCAAGAAGTTTTCTGAGCCACTGAAAATACAGTGACAAGAATTCACTAGCAACTGCTGACACGCCCTAGAATACGTCTCAGAATATAATTTTCCAGTGACCACCTTTCTCCACCATTTTTATGATCCTATCATTTCCAATTCACACCCTCATTATCTATGTAACAAAATGTAATTGTTAATTTTGCCTGGGCCTTTTTTGCAAGGAAATCACGTAGCTTTTACTACTGGAAAAGTTGCTCATTTAAAAATTTTAACTATAAATATTTTCTACCTTCCTAGAGATTGTAAAACTCTTCAGGCAAGAGACCCTGTGTTCAAAGTGTCTCCAATCTTCAGAGCTTACCACAGTGATCTATTTTTAAAAGACACTCAAGTATTTTGATTAATATAATGAAAAAGTCATTTATAAACAATTTCGGCTGAGCCTCCAAATATGATGGGCACTGATTTTCAAGGACTTAAAATAATATTCGCTGTCTGATTTCCCAGCTTTCCAGATACTGGGAAAGTCAAATTCAAAACTGGAAAAAATTGTCAAATTTCTTTTTATATTTTCCATCATACTTCAGAAAACGAGCTTTATCCTGTCTGCACATATGGCTGACAAGTTAAGAGTAAAAATGTTTTCGCTTTTGGATATGTTCCTCGTGCCCACAAACTTTCTAATTTACAAATGTTGTGGTTTTCCAGAAACATGTGTGAGTAAGGTAAGTGAACACCTATCACGTTATAAAATAGGCTCCACTAAATACATTATTTTATACTGTTCTAGTAATTTCTGCCACACTTTTTAACATGAGTATACTTTTTAAATAAATGACTCAAGTATTAATCTGTGTGTAGAATATAGCATTAGCCTATATATTTACAAATTAATACAATAAATTATAAATTAATATAGATTATATATGCATTATTTCCTTCAATTAAGTCTTTCTTAAGACAACGGAACGATATTATTATCTCATTTTTTGACCATTTACACGTGATATGTGGAAATCAGATAACATTCTGGTCTTATCTTTGCTAATTGTTCCAAATGTAAGCCTTAGCTTCCCTACCACATTATGAAATAAATGTCTGAGACAGGAACAGCCATTTCTCCAAAGAAGACATCCAGATGGCCAACAGACACATGAAAAGATGCTCAATATCACTCATCATCTGGGAAATGCAAATCAAGAGTACAATGAGATATCATCTCACACCTGTCAGACTGGCTAAAATCAACAACAAGCATTGGCGAGGATATGGAGGAAAAGGAACCCTCTCGCACTGTTGGTGGGAATCCAAACTAGTATAGCTGCTATAGAAAACGGTATGGAGGGTCCTGAAAAATTAAAGAACTATCCTATGGTCCAGTAATCACACTACTGGGTATTTACCCAAAGAATATAAAACAGTAATTTGAAAGGATATATGCCCCCCGCCCCCACCATGTTTCCTGGAGCATTATTTACAATAGCCAAATTAAGGAAGCAGCCCAAGTGTCCACTGATAGATGACTGGATAAAGAAGAAACACACACACACACACACACACACACACACACACACACACACACACAAAATGAAATACTACCCACTCATAAAAAGAATGAAATCTTGCCATGTGCAACAACACGGATAGAGCTAGAGATTGTAATGAATGCTAAGCAAAGTAAGTCTGTCAGAGAAAGACAAATACCATATGATTTCATTCCATTCATATGTGGAATTTAAGAAATAAAAAAATGAACAAGGAAATTAAAAAGAGTGAAAGACAAACCAAGATAAACTCTTAACAATAGAGAACAAACGGTGGGGCGGGGGGGGGGGAAGGGGATGGGTGAAATAGGTGAAGAAGATTAAGAGTATATTTATCTTGGGGCGCCTGGGTGGCGCAGTCGGTTAAGCGTCTGACTTCAGCCAGGTCACGATCTTGCGGTCTGGGAGTTCGAGCTCCGCGTCAGGCTCTGGGCTGATGGCTCAGAGCCTGGAGCCTGTTTCCGATTCTGTGTCTCCCTCTCTCTCTGCCCCTCCCCCATTCATGCTCTGTCTCTCTCTGTCCCAAAAATAAATAAACGTTGGAAAAAAAAATTAAAAAAAAATAAAGAGTATATTTATCTTGATGAGCACTGGGTAATGTGTAGAACTGCTGAATCACTATATTGTACACCTGAAAGTAATAGAACACTGTATGTTAACTATACTGGGATTAAAATTAAAAACCTAAAAAAATAAATGAAGCAATTACAAATGATTTTGCAATATTTATCGACTCTATTGAGTACTTACTCATAGATCTGCATAATATTTAATGTGTTCAAAAATGACCCCAAAAATTAAATTAACAAAATGAATTAACTAAAATCAATCTACCATCAAAGTGCCAGTCATTGCACATTCTGTATATATCTGTTTTTGTTTTGTTTTTTTGAAAGAGAGAGTACACACATGTACACACAAGCAGGGGAGGGGCAGAGGGAGAGAGAATCTTAAGCAGACCCCATGCTCAGCACGGAGCCCAACACGGGACCCGATCCCATAACCCTGGGATCCTGACCGGAGACAAAATCAAGAGTCGGACACTTAACCAACTAAGCCACCCATTCTGTATTTGATCCTTATGGCAAGTCTTTGACCAGTTTTAAAAATTTTTTAAATGTTTATTTATTTTTGAGAGAAAGAGAGAGAGAGAGAGAGTGCGCACGCGCAAGCAAGAGGCAGAGAGAGAAGGAGACAAAGCATCTGAAACAGGCTCCAGGCTCTGGGCTGTCAGCACAGAGGCCAACGTGGGATTCGAACTCACCAACCACGAGATCATGACCTGAGCCGAAGTTGGATGCTTAACCAACTGAGCCACCCAGGTGCCCTGTTATTTCACCATTTTAAACATTAGAATACCGGGGCTCAAAAGTTTCGATAATTCGTGTAAGGTCGCTGAGGACCAGAGCCAACAACCAAACCCAGCCTTTTTGACATGTAACTCTGCTCGTAACTATTACAAGAGAGTCAAAAGAATAGGTAGATTCTTCTTGAAAATCATTAATAGTTTTACCAAATCAACGTCAACACATTTAATCAGGTAATCAGTATAAAACTAATTTTCAGTGATGACCACAGAACATTAGATTACAGTGGCCTTTACTTTAGGAGCATCCAGGATGGGACACTCATCCATAGTAAACGACGATTTATTTCACACATGTACGGAGACTGGCTTTGAAAATACAGAAACTTGCCACAGACAGTAAATAGACATATACATAAAACACTCACATATAGCATTCTGATTTTTATTTGATTGAGTGAAGTCTAACTAACCAAATTTGCCATTTTAGGTTGAACCAAAGTAGATTACAACTACTTTTGGTTCATACACTCAAACACATTACAAAGAAACAGAACAAAGCAAAACAGAAACAAATAAAATTTTCCAAAATCTTTCAAGGAGTTTAAAATAGCAATTGTTAGGAAAAACTTACCCACCCTATACCCAAATCTATGGTGTATATTCTATTTATAGCAATTTAGATGCTTTGTATTCTAGAGAGTCAACTTGCTAGATAGTCGAGTTCATCCACAGAATGTAAGGATTCCCCAATGCTTATTTTTTTAAATAAAACTGATAAAACCTAAATTATTCTGATTTAAAGATAATACTTACTGTCTATATTTTCAACCAACAGAGATTTATTTTCTATTTGTTGATAAACTATTGAGCAACGCCATTTACTTTTCCAAAACTTTCTTTTCACTACATTTTTTACACAAGTCTTATTCCAAAGCCATCTAACACCTCCTCATCAGGGGGAAGTCTAAACTTAAACCAATGTCCGAAATGCATGGTTGTCCTCTTTTGGTTGGAACATTCTTCCTCTTTCTTTTCTTGGCTACTTCCTTCTTATTCTCTAAGTTCCAGCTAAAATGCCATAATGGGAAGGACTTTAATCACCTACTGATAAATTTACTTCTGGACCGACAGAGATGATTTATAATTTTAATTTAAATTTTAACATGCCTAATAAATAAAAGGGAGATTTGAGGCAACGTACTACGGTGAAATATTACGGTTAAAATAATTTTGAAATAAAAGTTAAGAAACCCTGCATGTGTGACTTACAGAAGCACACTATTAAATGGCAGTTTTTTCTTACTAAATTTTGGAAAACTGAATGTGTTATGTGGAAGCTTTTAAAAGTAATATAAATAATAAGAAATCATTAGCTCCACGCCTAGGTCACTCATTTCTCCCAAAGATGTCGATCAGCACATCTCCGAGTGGTCCCTCCTTTACAATTTCTTAGGCAAATGTTTTCATGGGTCAACTTCAGGAAGGAAGCCAGAAACTTCCATCACTTGACATGGTTTGTCTCTGGCTCCACCATGGGGGCATTTGTCATTCGAAAGTGCAATATGTAGAAACAAACACAGTGTGAGATGCTCTGAATGGTGTAATTATAGGCATATAAAGGAGCAAACAACAGATCTGAAAGCCTTTTACAAAAAAGCTGGTGCCAATTTGATAAAAGAACAACGCTGTGTTTATTTACAAGGTTCTAAAACTTCTTTTTCAGAGGTAGATGCGATGCTCTAATTTCTCCACTTGTAATCTAAAATGTGTAGAATCAACACATTTTAAATTCCAAAATTTAGATTTGGGGTGATTATATAATCTTTGTAAAACTAAAACTCAGATCACTGCATATACTGATAATGTAACACGAAGCCATGTTTTCACAATATGAAGACTAATCAAATTGCAGTAACACTTTCTTAATATACTTTGGACAACGGACAAGTAATAAATTTAAGAATATGTTGCCTTTCATGTTGAGCAAGTAGGTATAAACTATACTTTAAAATAACTTTAACAGCCCTTTTCCTTTTGAATGACAGTCCTCTGAAATACTTACCTGGTTCATTTTTGTTTTGATTCACACAGACATGTCAGTTTTAAAGCAGTATTTTTATGAGAGTTACTATTTACAGGAAAACTTTGTTGTAACTGATATTATATTAAAATTATATTACTCCTGATTACAATATTTTTAGCTATAAAAATACAACTAATAAAATGTATCTGTATTTTGTGCTATAACCCAGCTATATGCACAATTTATATCCAAATCTTACAAAACCCATTTTAGTTCAATGCTTTTGTATTTATTTAATGCCGCTCATGTGCAGCATTTTCCCTTAATGGATGAATTAATCTTTGACATATTAATTAGCCATCTATAAAAATAGTGACAAAATATTAAAATTATAGTTAATCATACTATCATGTCTGTCTTCAAATATTTTATGGCAGTAGAATATCGGGTAAATTTTAAGCTTTTATTACCTGAAAAGCCCAACTCCAACCAATGGCCAGATTTATGAGGACACAGATTCTGTATCAGTAGAAGAGAGAACTTGATAAAACTCTATAAAAATGAAACCAGTGAGCTTTCAATTTTTTGAGCATCCCTATGCAGGGAGGCAATCGATTAATTTCATGTAATAAGTTCAGTGTAACTGGTATAGTACCTGCTATGATGAAAGATGATTATTGAAGTCTGGTTCCTTTAATACGACCATGCCTTTATACCTGTTAACCTAAGTACAAAGTGTAGGCTGTGTCCGTGCAAACTCTGGGATGAGAGAAAAGGAGTAACTTCTGTTACCAATAGGCAGACGTAGGGGGAGTGGATGTGAAGGATATAAAACTGGGAACAGCCTTCGCCTGAAGGGCGGACCTTGAAAAGGCAGGGATCTTGCAGGCTGGGGGATATCTTCAGGTTGAAATGCAACATCAACAGAGTTTCAAATGCAGGGATGTGGAGAGTTAAAATAGAAACAAAATATAAGGGCCTATTTTTGGCACTCCCCAAAGATATTTTTGTCATATTAGAAATCAAAATGAAACTCCCTGACATCCCATACCCACTTTGACAAAAATCAACTAATATGCGAAGATTATTATAAACTAAATATATATAATTATCAACTTTCTCTGCAACTACCTGTACCATTTACAAGATTTTTTGACACCTTAAGCACTCTATTTCAAGTACCTGGTAGGCCCAATAATTATTTTGTTGACATCTGTCTTTGATTTGCATGCAGATTACAGGTATTTCTTTGAAACAACCGTGTTTTGAAAAGGGCAGTCCAAGCAGTCTGACCGATGATATGGCTTAAGTGAAGGGCAGAAAATGCTGCAAAATAGAGCCATGCAGGAAAAAGGGTTGGAGAAACTACAGAGCTTTCACAGCATGGTTTCGTTATTTCCCTTGAAACAACAGATTAATATTCATGTATAAATGATGATAAGTATCTGTGTTCTATCTTTTAAAAATATATTTCTTGCCGTTTTTCTATTGTCAGTAATTTGTGATGATTTCTCACTCTACCACCTGAATATTGAAAAGGACTTGCGTTATTTGACATCACTCTACTCCCTTACTATTTTCCTAGAATTTTGCCTGTGATAAGACCAAATCACCACAGGGAGGTGACAGCACCTCTAATCTGCTCCAGAGCCAGAGGCTTGGACCATCAGTGAGTTTCCCCTAAATCAGCATGGATAAAACAGCAAAAGGTGTTCCAGAAGGACAGAACGTAAGTGAAAAAAGAGAAACACAACTGGAAAAGAGTGTGTGGGAAGGAGGAGCCAGAAGGGGTTTAGTACGGTGAGGTCACAAGGTGCATATGGGTACACATGGGGTGCCAGGGGAGTTTGCGTCAAAGGGACAGGCAAGCACCAGGGAAGTGGACTCCTAGGACAAGATCTGTGTTTCTGGAAAGTATGTCAGGAATACATACTGATGGTAAACTAGAGGAAAATGGCTGGAAGCAGGGAGGCTACTAATTTAATGTCCGGAGGCAAATGCTGAAGATCCTCCCAAGAGTCGCAGTAACAGGAAAGAGAGCAGGAACAGATACAAGAAATATTTAAGCGTTGGAAATGGCAAATATTTTGGAGACAAATATTTTCCCACTGCCATTCGAGTCCAAGAAGTTTTCCTCTCAACAAGACTCTCAAGAAAAGCTTTATGGTTTAGACCCTACATGAAATGAATACTGAAAACAATGGTTGTAGATTACACAGGTATCATCACTTACGCTTAGTAATGTCAGTAATATTTATGGTTCAGATACAGACTGCAAAATCTCCTTAGAACCAGTTTAAAACAGCTCTTATTAATATCTGACAAAGCATTTCAGCAAATACTTTGCACAGCTTTCAATAAATACTTCCTTTATTTTAATAAATATTTTCAACACATGACCATTAAAAGGTATGCTAATAGTGGGGCTCCTTGGTGGCTCAGTCGGTTAAGCGTCCGACTTCAGCTCAGGTCATGATCTCACAATCTGTGGGTTCGAGCCCCGAGCCCCGCGTCGAGCCCCGCGGGCCCCGCATCGGGCCCCGCATCGGGCTCTGTGCTGACAGCTCGGAGCCTGGAGCCTGCTTTGGATTCTGTGTCTCCCTCTCTCTCTGCCCCTCCCCCACTTGCACTCCATCTCTCTCAAAAATAAACATTAAAAAAATGTTTTTAAATGTATGCTAACAGTACCCAAAAGATAGAATTACACTGTAAAATCACTTTATTATGAAAAGGAAGAACATAAATGACATCTTATGTGTTATTATTTAACATTAGTATCATTGAAATGGAAACATTACGATAACAGGTTTTTTCCCCACTATTACTCTATGCAAGCAGTTAATTAACCTTAAAATGTTGCCTACATGCAAGATGAAACTCAATATTAGTCAGAGAACTGGAAATCAATGGCATAGGATTTCTCCCTCAGCCTGAGGCATCATGGTCAAGAGCATACACTGGAGGGATAGATCGTACGCGTGGCCTGGCAAGCTTCTTCACTTTTCTGTCTGCCCACTTTTCTCATCTGCTGATCGGAACACTGGTCTAAGGACTAAAAGAGTTAATGCATCTGAAGAGTAGAGCCTGACCTGAAGTCAACACTCAACAAACACTGTTCATATCAACGGGCAAAAAACTGTTAGAGTATAAAAATGTCTATTGATGCCAAGAGTCTAGGAAACGATGCTCACTCATTGGTGGTGAATGCATGAGCTATTACAAATTTATGGAGCTCAATCAGGAAATGTTCATTAAAGAAAAAATATACAAACTCTTTGATCCCATTCTTTGCCACTGATTCCATACAAATAAACACATCAGTATATAAATATCGGAATGAAGCTGCTTATTTTTGCACTGGTAATAATAATAACAATGGAGGTACCCAAAATGGTGCAGTGATATCTTTGACACAGTTTGTCAACTGACATGATAAAATGGTTATTCTTACTCCCATAATCCAGACAGCAAAAAATATATATATTCAGCAATAATAGCATGTGCTTTAAATTAGCCATAAGAGACTTACATGCTTAGGTTAAGGTATCAGGATAAAATTCACATATACTACAGACGGGCATGAGGAAATTTTATTTTTGGAGATATGACCATTACAAACCTATTCTATGAGGCAGGTATGAATTCTCCTAAATAGTCTTTTCAAAGAACACTTAACGTTAATTAAGTGATTTAAGTGAGTTTTATCACTAACAAAAGTCAGCTGAAAACTCCCGGTGACGGCATATATAACCTGAGTATAAAATCAAGTTTTACTTTATAGATCATATTTCATGAGATTATGCACACCTGTCTCGGATACTGTGTTGAGGGAGATATGACTCTATGGCCATATACAGACTCACTGAGAAACAAATGCCCGGACAGTAAAACAACATTTGCCTGGACAGTGGCATTAGACTTGGGGTCATTGTGCCCAAAGGCACACCGAAAGAAAAAGAAAAAAAAAATGGATCATGTGTTCTTAGACTGGTTGGCATTGGAACCACTAACCTAATAACATATTCATTTAATCATCTGAGAAAACTGATTTTTCCAGACATATTAATTTTTGTTTGAACCAAAAATGTTTCATACGCATTACATAAAATCTATCAATTTTGTGCAAAAATTCACTAGCAATTAGGTAATTTCATGCAGAATAGGCCATGGTTAATGTGTCATTAAAAACTTTTCAACAAATGATACTCTTAAAATATGGTAAAATTTTGCCATGTGACATAATCAGGCTGAAATTTTTTCATGTCGTTATTCTGTTCATGTAGTTTGCCTAATATCTGAAAAAATGTATGAAATATATAAAGGTAAATATTTACTTACAAGGATGCTAAATAATCTGGTTCTCATTAAGAGGTGGCTGCCTACCAAAATGAGTTAACAGAGCAATGCAATTAATCAACATATGTTTTCTGTTAGTTCAAAATAAGCATTCGAGTCAGTATGGTTGACAGGTAACAACAAGCACCTTCTATTTTACGAGAACATTCTTAGAGGTAAATGCATGACTTTCTTTGGCGAATCACGGTATTTCCGCGCATAATAACCTGCCTTTTGAATTCAGCGTGTATGTATTTACTTTTTTCCATGTAATCCTTCTGAATAATATAATTGAGTGACATCACGGACATTGTAATAGCAGTAGAAAATTAGCAGGAGTCAGGGCAAAATTTTTCTTTTCGCATACTTTTTTTTCCACGTGACATCTAATGCACATCCCCTGACATCTTCTGTAATACACATTCCCAGACCACTAAGGCCACCAGTCGAGTGCCAACCAAGCAGGGGGTGAATGAATGTACCTGAAAAGGGACAGAACACCTTACGTGTGCCTGGGGATCCTTTTGCCCGGCAGAACTTTCACCGCCTTCCTACACGTGAAAGCGTTAAAAAATACATCACTCTGCATGTTTATGAGGATATTTCAAACCAATGTAAATCATAAGTACGACGCAGAATACGGCCCTTAGGAGCTCTTGTGTACTTCTTCAGCACTTTCGCTGTATACCAAAAATATGATATCTTCAGCAAGCAAACTCAGAGCCAATGAACACGTCTTTATTTCCAGATTTCCTACTATCACGGGAGGTTTTAAAATCTGGAGTGCTATAAAAAATCAGTTACTTCAAGCTGTTATTATGAATAGTCTACCCCCCAAATGAACTAAGTAAGAGTTTAACAAGCTTGGCATGGAAATGTACAATTGAGGAAATGATCAACTTTGTCTTCAAAGTGCAAAAGACTTTTTTTTTTTCTTTTTTAGAACAACCGACCCAAAATATCTAACTCTTCATGACCGTGCAAAAGGAACGTGGACACGAAGTGGTTACCAACTCAAGGCATGTCAAATCCACCTGATGCTTAAATAGGTAAGGTTCAACCGAGCACGTAGCTACTAAAGTCCATAAGTAAGATGCATTTAAAATGGTAATTTTACTGACCAGAGGTAAAGAAATGGTATTCCAAATGTCTTTCTCAGATGAGTATCACTAATAACAGAATATGAATGAATGGTTCTAGGAGGTCATAGCTGGAATAGGTCCAATTCTCCAACTCAACCTCAAAGGGAAAAACACGAGCCTCATCCCATTGCTGATTTTTAAAACCTGCAAAAATATTCTCATGTTCATTTAGTTCAATACTAAATAAGCTTGTTGCTGGCATTTTAATATCTTTGGTTTTGACAGGGTACAGCAAACAGCACTCTCTTCTCTGCCTGAGTTCTGGATTAGAAAAGAAGTCACAGGTGAAGAGCAAACACCACCCAGTACGTAATAATTGCCGAACAGGGCTTAGCTGTGTGGCAACAATGGGATTCATTAACCTTAATCCTGAAATTAAACAAACTTTCTAGCCATAGAAAAAACCAAAACACCGTAAGGCTTCTCATTTATCACACAAATTATTGCAGAGGCACAGCCTATATATACTTCTATGTCTTTCAGTGGAATCTATACCTCTTGCAGGCAGCTTGGAAGAAGGAGGGGCTCAGCCGTGACAGACCTTTAATCTAAAGTCACCTGCCAGGCAAGTCCCTCTGCTTAACATGGGAAGGCTAAGGCTAAGAATGTCACAAGAGGACTTTTCCTCCACATGCAAGGAAACATCAGGCTGGACAAAGAGGCAGCCCCTCCATATCCCAACACCTTTAGTTGGTCGGAACTCAGACATCCAAGTTCTACAGATCCCAGGAGATGGAGAGATCCGATGTTTTGACCGATCATTCCTTTCAGACTGCCCTTTAGGGTTCTCATTTGAAAAGTTAAAGGCTATGTGAAGATCATTTCATCATTATTCGTACATATTAAAATGGCAAAAATAAACACGTAACTTCTTCCAATGGCCAAACATTACATGATTGTAAAAATATGTCTTGTTTTTCCAATAGCCTCTTATCTTAAAATATCTATTTCTCTAGAAATACTGATAATATTCACTTTCAGATACCAATACACGTACGGGGAAATCTACCATTCACTTTATTTCTGTAACACTGCAGTTTTGAGATTTAAATTATGTAGTCTGCTCTTTAATTTTGCAAGTAGCAATAAACGACAAAAGAAAACACTTCTTGAATCAATTAGATATGGGAAAAATTTTGAAATTACATGTTTTATTTCTCCATCCCATTAATATCAATCACCACAAAACGTAAAGAAGTTGGTTCTCTATATGTGCGATACTCGTGAGAGAATCATACACTAGCTGTGAATTAAGAATTTCTGAGCCTAGACTCTCCCCTTACTGTATACATAATTTTCAACAAATAAAATATTCTTAAAATTTTCCAAAGAATAGCAAGACACGGGGATATATATCAAATACCTCATGTTTCAATCATAAGAAGGATACATCAGACAAGAAGACTTATTAGTTCATTTTTAAAGACTTATTAAGACTTTCTCTGGAAGAACTGATAATTAAGACAAGTAATCTAAAATCTTAAAGAAGTTAAAACTTGAAATATCTTCCAAACTAGAATAGAAAATGAGAAGTGTGGCTTTAAAAATGTAAACAACTTCGATGTTACTCACCTAAAAATGATGTACATTTACAGCTGTATAAAAGTTAATAAAGACCTATACTGAATCTAGGGATTCTTTTTTTTTTTTTTTTAGCCAATTTTGCCATGTACCATATTAATGGAGGAATTTTTGGCAAATATTCCTGCTCTCTGAATATCAGTGCCTGCAATGAAATCAGGATTATACAGGTGTCTTCAATGAGTAACACTTTTCTTATTATTAGCTTAAATTAAGTAAATAATGTCCTATCTCTAATCAGCCAGTGAAATCTGCTGGCCCTAAAACATTTTTTTTTTGTTTAAATTCATTTTATTAAGACAGCCTCATAGCAGCATTTGCTTTTATATTTATTTATATATATTTACATTTACTTCAACTATTTTAAAGATACGACTTTAGGGTGCTATATGAATTGGAGAAGAAGACACATCAGTATACTATTCTTTTGATATTGTTGCCTGAGTTACTTGAAATAATTGCCCATGAAAAGACCCATCTCTAAACTTGTAAGCAGCTTTAACTCTTTGGAAGATATGTTAGAAAATATATAAATATATACATATATTACATAAAATAAATATGTAATATACACACTATATTAAATAATAATGTATCTATATGTTACATAACATGTATTTAAAGGATTTTGCCAAATACATATATGTCTGTGTGTATATTTATATACGCTTATGTTTATATTTGCTTATATATTTATAAAAGCGTATTTGTTACAAAGTATTTGATCAAAAACACATTTCTTAAATGTGACAGGGAAATTATGGTTTAGCGGGTATGCAAAATAATGTAAAGTGATCTTTACCAGAAAGCACTATTTAAGTCAAAATTTATATACTTTAACATTAAGTTAAATTCATCAAATGCTAGCCCAAACTCCTCATCGTTTAGAACTGAGCCATCAGCATCTTTCAAATGAGTTGAAATAAATGAAACTTCCTAAGAGTAAAATATTCTATTTAAACTTTGCATACGTGTCCTGTATGTATACATTTACGAGGAAGGTTATATGATTCTATCCACTCAGCAGCCGCTCATTCTCACTGTGTCAAGAAATTAGACTCTGTCTCTACTTAATCCTAGAGATGAGCTTCTTTATTTTATCTAGTTATCAAAAACATAGTACTAACAGTAACAGCAGATTTATGTATGTTTCAGTGAGAGAGAAAGAAATAAGCCAGAAGCAAATATAGACTTGAAATGGTACCGTTACCAAATGAAAAAAATATTAGCTGCGTCTTCTAGAAATGTCCACCATGTTAAAAAGTTATCAGGGGGGCAGAAATTTTTAGCATAGTCATCATATTCTTTTTTAAATGAGTACCAAATAAAAACATCACTTTTAGATTTTCATGCTACTTTTTGTCTCGTGATGACCTCTCCTGGTTGAGTTGTTCATTATCTTAGATTCATGTAGTTACCATTTTTTTTCTCCTTTGAGTGTTTTCAGTATTAAGAATATAACTATCTTTTATTCTTTTTCAGAGTTGCATATAATAATAAATAAAAATTTTCATTAAGGGTAAAATTTCAATGTAATTTTAAAGCACGGAGTATGGGAAGCTCGTTCCAATCAATAAAGTCTACATCATTCTTATTATTAAATTGATTTCCAGGATGGAGGGAAACTTTGGGTGTTGGTCACACAACTTAAGTTCAAATGAAATAAAAGGTCATCTTAGTTAAGCCACTGTACGTTAACGAATAAGGTAATGAATAAATTTTAATCAAACATAAGTATCAACTATCTTAAAAGCAATAGTCTCTGCTGTTCCCTATCACCAAATTCTAAGTTGTAAAAACTAAGAATATGTTTCTGAAACAACTTGACCATTTTTAAAATGTATTAACCCAGTGGCTGCATGTATGCTATTCGTTCTTGATACATGGCAAATGTTTCAGATGGATCCATCGTAATTGAAGTATACAGAAAGATGCAATGCAAAACCCAGGAAAAATCCTGGGTATGAGGGCCTTTAATCAGTGAATGTAATTAATTTAACTCGTAATGAATTGAATTTCTGAAAAAAGTGGCAGTGAGTTCTATATAACCAGATCTTGAAATGGGAACTGAAATCTCATCAGAATAGTTTTCTCAGTATATAGTTACATATTTATGTAAATATTAACACTGAGCATTGGGTCTTCATTTTCTGTCTAAAGGTATAAAACTGGCCTACAATATTAATAATATATCGCTTTTTTTTGAGGTTTAACCCTCTTGAAAAAAACGCTATACAATATTTTTCCAAGTCCATTACAAACTGCCATTTAGTGACTTCCTATCTTGCAAGAAAAGAGAAGCAAATTCAATACTTGGGAAAATGCATCAAAACAGTAATAGTGATTCATCATATGACATTATTATGAGGTAGATTTTTTTGCCCAACTTACAAAATCTTTTTTCAATGGTTCTTATTAATATTTACATCCTGGAATAAGAACGTTAAGATTAACACATGTGTAAAGATGCATCAATGCATCCCAAGATCTCATAAACAGGAATAGGACTACACATACAATGAATTCTGGAAAACACGAAACTTTTTTTTTTCCTAAATGGAAAACACTTATTTTCAAACGAAAGTCTCCATGAGTATTCCTTAACAAATTAATTCATTCTCTCCCAACAACAAGCCCTATGTGCTTATGAATGTTATCCTAAAATTCTCATAGGCAATCTGTCTAGTGTTTAACTCTTTCTGGACCAAAGGAGCGATCATGCATTCCCTCTCTGGATGCACAGTATGCACTTCCAAAGCAATTCAGAAGATGGGCTGGAGACTTCTATTTCTTTCTACTCTTGCTAACCACATGAAAATATGAGCAACCTTTTCTTTAAAAAAAAAAAAAAAAAGGCTTGCTAAAACACAAAGACGTAAATACCCTGAGCAGCATCATTTTCCTGAGAACTCTTAAAAAATGTGTTCATTACTACATTACTGACGGTTTGCCCTGCCTGTCCCAAGTCCTAGACTGTATTAACATCCAACTGCCAAAGAATCGGAGCAATTTCAGTTACCATACTGGATTCACTGTCTCCCATTTCAATAAGCAAGTACTATATGGTCATTAACTTGTTGGGGTGGGGGGGGGAGGTGAATAAGAGAAGTCCATGGGTGCCCAAACTGCTCAAAACGTGCTCCTCTCTCACCCCCAAATCCGTGCTCATTTAAGTTGAAACCATAAACAAAAATACGCAACTTATTCTTGCCACCGTCTTCGCTTTCCCTTCACCGACCTACCTAAGCAAAAACGCCACGAACTCCCTCCACAACAAGCCCACCGAAGTGGAAGAATAACTCCTAAGAAGCTGCCATCCACCCTCATCACTCCAACCCAGCAGGTGCCAACGAATCTCCCGGACCGGGAACAACTTTCCAGAAGCATCACCGGCCTCAAAGCCCCGTCTCGCCCCCCCCCCCACCCCTCCCCACCCCCCCACCGGGAGCGCCGGGGCTCGGAGTTTCTCTGCTGCAGTGGCCGCAAGTGCGTGACGGCGGAGACACCCGCGCACGCCAGGGGCCAGAGCCGCGAGGGCACCTCGGAGTTGCCACCCCCCGGGGTGGCACCTCAATGCGGCACCGAAACTGCTCCAGCGCGGCGCGCGCTCGCGGGGGGCTTACTTACGGGACGCGGCCGGGGCCGTCCAGGCTCTGCAGAGGAGGTTGCTGACAATCCAGAGCGACAGCGCTGCCCCGCAGCCGGCTCGCGGAGCCACCACCATCGTCGGCTGCCGGCTCGCGGGACTCGGGGAGCTCGCTGCGGAGACGCCGTGCGTCTCTCCGTGGGCTTCTCCCGGGGAGGCGGGCTGTCCTCGGCGCGGGCGTGAGCCGGGCCCCTCCCGCTGCGTCCTCTTCTCCCCGCACCCCTGCGGGCTCCAGTTCGGCCGGGGCCGGGAGCCGCGGGGGAGGCGCAGCCTTCCTCTCGCCTGCGTGCGGCTCCTGCCTCGCGCGCCGGGAGCCAGTGAAATGCCAGGGGGAAGAAATTCAAACCGGGAGGGAAAGGGAGGGGGGAGCTAGAGGAGGGGACCTACCCCGCCCTCTCCCTCTCGGGAGGGAAAGGAAAAAAAGGAAAAAAAAAAAAAAATCACCACGGGACGCGGAGGCAGAGCCGAGGAGCGGGGGCTGCAGAAGCGGAGGGGAGCGCGCCGGGGGACGCGGGTGCCGCCGGGGCCACTGCGGGCGAGCGCTCGCCGCGCCGCCGGGCGGCGTGACTCGGAGGGGCTCCCGGGCGCCTGTGAGCTGGCGCGCAGAGCCGGTGCGCGGGGAGCACGCAGCCCCGCGGGCGGGCGGGCGGGAGGGCGCACGCACGGCCTCAGCGCGGCGCGGCGCGGGGCGGCATCTCCCCGGCGCCCGGGCGGCGGCGGCGGCGGCGGCAGCAGCGGCGGCAGCGGCGGCCGGAGCGAGAGCTGGAGACGCCGCCGCCGCCAGCAGCGCCTGCACAGCCGGGCGGCGGGCGAGGCGGGGAAGCCCTCCCTCCTCGCCCCCTCCAGTCCCCACCCCGGCTCCTCCTCCTCCTCCTCCTCCTTCCCCTCCTTACCGAGCCCCTCGGGCTGTCAGAACCCTCCTGCCCTGCCCTCGCTTCGATCGGAAGCCGGAGCGGGGAGGCACCGACGGGCCGGGGCCCAGCGGCCGGGGCGGGGGCCGAGCCAGGGGGCGCGCGTCTCTCCCCGGGGGTGGGGGGGGGAAGGGGGGCGGGAGGCGGTGCTCAAGTTGGGGATTTGCGGCGCGATCGCGGACCCCTGCTCCGGCCCCGGCTGCCCCCCCCCCGGCCCCACCACCACCCCCACCACCCACCCAGCTGCGGGGAAACCGACCCCCCTCGCTCGGTCGCCTTCTCTTTCCCTCCTCTCCTCCCCTTCGGATGGAGATGGTACAGGCTCCCGGAGCTCTGGCCCCCCGGGAACCACAATCAGGCGTCCGACCGGCAGGTCTTCCGAGTGGTCCTAACACCAAGTGACGGACGGAGCCGAACGTCCCGCCCGGAGCGGCGGGGACTGCGGACGCCGCTAATGCAGATGTTTCCAATATGTAATTAATTCATACTCGTACACGGGCGCACGTACAGCAAACACACGCCGCTGCCGGGAAAACTACATTCAGGCAAACACGCTCGCGAACAGACACAAACACAGAACTGAGATGCATGAAGCAGACGTACGGTTAACTACTTCGGGGCATCTGATGCATTACAGGTACTAAGAATGACGAATGTCTACGGGGACCCAGATTTTCTTTTCACGTTGAGACAATTGCAATAATAAATCTCAAGCTCTCCCTGCGCCGCTCCCCGCCCCCCCCCCACCCCCCAGCTTACACCTGTCCACACTGGATGCTCTATACAGTCTCCTTCCATCCAGTCTACATAAAGTGCTTGGAATCTTCTCTGTCTGCAGAACCAATCCTTTCCCTGACTTTCCTGACACAGTTTTAAGAATCATTGGTCATCTAAGTACCTAACGATGTTTAGGGAGAGCAAAGTAGGAGTAACCACGTCTTTCAGTGTTAGGCAGTGAGTAAGCATTTGCCTTTCAAAATAAAATTTTTATGGAGACTTGCCTGCTCCTGGAATAGACTCCGAGTTTAATGTTATGGTCAGGTCGTGGAAAGGTCCACTGTAAACATCACTGGGTGCTCTCTGCATAATTAGTACGGTGGTGAGGGGCCTGATTCAGCATTCTTTATTAGAGCTTTGTTTCTTATTGATTTAAAGGGATGTTTGGAACTGTACAATCTGGAAAATGAAGAAACACACAGATGACTAACAGGGGAAAAAAACACTGCACACTCATGCTGTAAAATTCTGCTCCTATAAAATGATACAGTAAACACATTCTTATGGGTAATAAAATGCCCCTTTTCTATTTGAATTCCCACAGACTGTCAAAAGTCAATGAATGCTTGCAAAACCTCTATGGGAGAGAAATGCCATCAACCATGTGTAAGAGCTCAAAGAAACCAGTCACAGGGGGGGAAAAAAAGAATATATTGTGAGATAACACAACTTTTCAGAAGTCAGTTTATAGCTGTGTCTATTTTAACCATTGCACTAAACGCCACTAGAGTGGTGTTTAAGTGTTTTAATCAAAGGATAAAAGAGGAAACAATTGCAAGTGTTACCATTTCAGTATCTCAGTGGATGCCTTTCAATGGGTATCTATCTCAAGCAGATTAAACTGATTCCATTTCTTAGGGTACTGAACAAAAAGACCTGGAAGTAAGTGTCTATTTAATTGTTTTGTAACAGAAAATAGTATACCTGAGGGTGATTTTTTTTTCCTTCCAAAAAGCATTCTGACCAGTTTGCGATCATTTCTCTTAATGACTGAAAAAAAACAAACCAAACCTCATTTTAATGACACGTATGTAATCATCCTGCATCACCACTGTGCTGTTGAGTACTACAGTCTTATTTCCTTCCAGTGTGAGCTAAGAACCTACCTTCATCTGTTTTCCATGCACTTTGCCACGTTTGAAAATGAGTGATGCCACATGCTTCGTAATGCAACTACCTTTGTTTTCAATGTGTAATTAGAGACAAACATTGGGATTCACAGTATACTTAAAGATATAGGACTTTAATGGTTGAAGGATCAGACATCCCTTAGATTCTAATGCTAAAAGTTCCCTATCCAATCTATCATTATCATCATCACATATTAAAGGTAAACTTCCTTTTTACTTCAGTTATAAATCTAACGATTAGTCAGAAGGTACAAGCTACTAAAGCCTGTTTGGTCTGATTAACCTTCAAGATCCTGTGAAACTGCTGCACCAATCTATGGACCTACAGTTCCATGAGCTGTCCATTAGATCTGGTAAACATGGCGTGCCTTGTTCCAAAGACCCATTATCAACACGTGCCTTAGGTTGTATTTGCAAATACCGTAATTGAAGATAGGATACGATGGTCTGAAATACGTTTCTTTGGTTGGATATAAGGTTGATCCAAGCTTGAGAATAGTAAAACTAAGTGGACCAAAGGAACACAGAGAAAACAAAGGCATGGTGGGGAAAGAAGATGGGCACATTGCATTATTTTGGGAATGGAGTTATATACAATCAGAAAGGATAGCCATTCCTTGTTTCCCACCCCTCACATCCTCTTCTTCTTCAACAGAAATCACTGGAGCCTTTTTCTCTAAATGTTAATATGACCCCATATTTGGAAACAAGTTATTGCTTCGTTAGAAATACAGTCATCGTTCATTTAGTCAAATACTTGTTGAATATTTGCTCTTATTGAACCGGACATTGTGCTGCGTACTAGGATTTCACCTCTGAGCAAGAGAGAGAACACTTTTGCCCTCAAAGTTGGTGGCCAGTGGTTGAATAACGAGATTAAAATAAGTCCTCATCACTTTGATACTAACATTTATTCAAGTAAATGTTGACTAGGTAACTATTCTAGGATCTTCACATATTCTTCAAATATGAGCATCATCAGAGATAGAAAAATATCATCATCATCCTCATTCCAGATATCTTCAAATAGCCTGTGGCATGGAAAACTATCTCAAAAGTCCTCTCTACATTTTGGAACTTAAATGGCAAAAAGAGTCCAAATATTTTGGTTTTAGGGACACTCTGAAGTGACTAACTCTGTTGAATGGGGCACTGAGAAAATTCAGGCCTTTTCAATAAGTCGAAAAACACTGGTATATCTCTAGGTAAAGTCCTTGGATTGGAATTTCCTTCTGGAAAACAAGCTGTTCAACTGTGCCCAGAAATCAGTGAATTCCCTGAGAAAAACAAAAGTGTCTAGAACAGAAACGCTTGCCAGTCTGACTGCACACTCCAAGAAGAATTTAGCACTTAATTCTCTGGTTGTATGGGATCTATGTAGGATGCATTCTCTAGTGAGAAAGAACAGAATGTGGTTGAGTCTAACTGGAAAGCTTCTGGTATAGAGAAAATCCACCTGGAACCTGGGCTTTCAGCAGTGCTAATTGGCCCTGGGCACGGCGAGATGCTTCACGTCATAATCAGATGTTAAGTGTATGAAAGGCTGATGAGGAAGAGGACATAAACTAAAATCGACTCCCCAAATCCCAGTATATTTTAAGGGTCTCAGAGAAATACATGACCATTAGCGTTACCTGGTCTAAACGCTCCAAAGGTATTTGTTAAAAAACAGTTCATGTTTATATTGTTTAACATTAATGGAAAGGGTATAGTTAGAAAACACTGGTCTTCAATATATGTATGAAACATCGTTCAGAAAACTGGGAAGACGATGGTGAAACAAATTCATAATATTCAGAACATGGATCCTAGTCTTCATCTTTATTTCATTCTTCATTTTCTGGAAGCCCAACTTTCTTTTAACTTTAGTCAAACATGCATATATCTGAGTCACATTAGTCAGAAGAATTGTTCTTCCAGAACTGCAAAGAAAAACTACCTTTCTGGGGCTCCTGGGTGGCTCAGTTAATTAAGCATCTGACTTTGGCTAAGGTGATGATCAGGTTAGTGAGTTAGATCCCTGCATCAGGCTCTGCACTGACAGTGTAGAGCTTGCTTGGGATTCTCTCTCTCTCTCTCTCTCTCTCTCTCTCTCTCTGTGTGTGTGTGTGTGTGTGTGTGTGTGTGTGTGTGTGTGTCTGCCCCTTCCCTGCTCTTGCTCCCACACACTCTCTCTCTCTCAAAATAAATAAACTTTTTTTTAAAAAAAACTACCTTTCTCCATGACATTGCAGAGCTTTGACTCCGACAAATCTAACCTACAATTTACAAAGTGATTATTTTTAAAAATCTCCCATTATTTATCTCATAGATTAAGGAAAATATAATTTCAAATGAGTGTCCCCAGAGAAATGCTGTAACTTAGAAAAACTAAAATATACCATTTATCCATTTATCTTTGGACAAGGAATTACTGAATATGGTATATGAATAAAATGTGTATGCTTCGAATATCAAAATATGTAGTAATTTCCTATTAATACTTGGATTTAAAGAGGAAGGGAGAACACTCTTATAATTGAGTTAACATTTGTACGGGTTTACCGTTTCTCTTTTAAGTGTTGCTATATCAAATCACAATTCTAGATAAAAAATGGAAGGATCAAGAAAACTAGTGAATAGGCAAAAAAAAAAAAAAAGCTAGAAGAAAAGTTTAGTACATACCTATAAATTCCTAGTTGCAAACTCATATGAAAATATCCAGTTCCATGAAAGAACAATAGCTAAACTATAATCAGGGAGCAGTATGCCTGCCTTTTAGATTTTTGAGAACTCAAGCAACTTTTTGAAGCAAGCTTAATGTTTGTAAAGTCTGTTTGAGTTTGGAAATAGAATTTTATTTATTCAAGAGATTAAACTAGTTAGAAATGGGTTGCAAAAAGAATGCCGAGAAATCAAAGTTTTATCCGAGGAACAATCAAATTTCAAAAACAATCCACAATATTAAGTGGATTGCTTTTGAGTGTTATAAGTATATAGAATTTCGGAAAAGTTAGAAGAGCACACAGGAAGCAATTTAGACCGCGTGTTGAGTCTGGTCTCTGGGGTCTGTGTATTGACTCTGTACAGTCCTCTCTGTGAACATACACCTTAATTCCCTCTTATATAAGATCAGAGTAAGTTTTATATATATGCAATTAGATTATTGTGAGAATTAAAAATAATTTATATGATATATCTGACACATGAAAGTGTCATTCTTCTTCTTCTTCTTCATGATGACGTAAATGAATATGCCAAAATTTTATCTTATTTTATTTTTAACGTTTATTTATTTTTGAGAGACAGAGAGGGGCAGAGTGTGAACAGGGGCAGGCAGAGAGAGAGGGAGACACAGAATCTGAAGCGGGCTCCAGACCCTGAGCTGTCAGCACAGAGCCCCACGCGGGGCTCAAACCCACGAACCGCGAGATCATGAACCTGCTCGGACATTTACCCAACTGAGCCGCCCAGGCACCCCTCAAAATTTCAAACTGAAGTTCCAAAATTTCAAGTACATGCCTCAATACATTCACATTTCAAAATCATTCAAAAATGTCCGTATTAAAAAAAACAAAAACAAAAACAAAAACAACCTTCTATCAAAAAATATTTGAAATTGAATGTAAAGAAGAGGAATTTATTAATTGGCACTAAACCTGTGGGAAATAATAAAATGCATGTTGAAATGCAATTTTAGAAATTTCTTTGGAATTTGAGAGGACTCTGAAGAAGGCCTATAGAAGTACAAGGCAAGATGTGGGACGTGTGAACTGAAGTACGTATCTGCCAACATCAGAGCCTTTTCTAAGATTTAGAAAAGTATCTTTACTTCAATTAAAAGACTAGAACATTGTTGCTTTCAGTAATCCCAAGCATTATGGGGACACTACCCTATTAAGACTAGAAAATAGGTATAGAGGGATGGATTTTCCTTAGGAACAACGGGGACCCATTTTCTAAGGCAATAGTTTGAGGAGAGAGAGGGGTCAAAAGAAGAAATTTTCACAAGTATAGGCTGGACAGAGACGAATAGAATAACAAGGAAAATTCAGTTAGGGTGGCAATGGCCCAAGGAAATTTGAAAGAAGTCAGTTCAGCTAGAAGAATTTGCAGACTGCTGTTTCACCCCCCGCCCCCACTGGGTTGGTCAAAGTTTTTTTCTCGTCCTTGAGATCTTTCCGGACCAAAATCTACTATAGCATCTTCCATTGCTGGAAGGAGAGAAAACCTTTCCACAAAGAATCTTTTCAGAAGCACAGAAGGAAGAACCATATACTCAAGCCAGAGGGCTTCACCCTCTTCCCAGATAAGAATGAACTCTTTTCTGTGGCACGGAGTCTAGAATGGTCTTGGATGGTACCAGTTTCTTCTTTCCAGACACTTAGCAGATTGGCGAGTACACAATAATGGGGGGGACCATGTGCAATGCAACAGACAACTTTTCAGTAGCAGCGACAACATCAACAATACGTTGAGGTTAAGAAAACTTGCCGTGTGGCGTATAAATTATAAACACTTAACCTGATTTGGGAGATGGTTTCCACGTGAAATTACTTCCTTCCGTGCTGTAATAACACATGATGCCTGTGTGTTGAATATCCCAAATTGAAGGTCCTCCAAGTTTTCCTTAGGTGCTTCTTGGACTTTCATTACCCAATTTCTTCTCACTAGTGTTTGATGACACCAGGCCTACCGACGACGTTGAATGACGTCAGGTAGCATCCGAAACCCAGTCCAGGTATTAGATAGAACTAGCAGCCAGGTTAGACCAGGGAACATAATCCAGGAAACAGGACATTTTGTACTCGGGGATCTGGGCATTTCAAGACCAAACAAACAGACAGACAGAAGGACAGAAACACTCGTTGGTCCAGGAAGCTGGTCCAGGAATCAATCCAGGAAGCTGGATTGATTTAAATCTCTCTGCAATTTATTTATGTCCTCAATTCGCAGTGGTGAAGGTATTGGATGTAGCAGGCTTGGAAGTGATAATTACTGTCTAAACGGGTTATACTGGTTTGCACAGTTACTGCCAAAACATCTAAAGCTAGGTTCCATGGTTCGGTGTCCCTAAATTCCTATAAGGATGCCATGCCTCATCCAGCACCAGGAAATGATAAGGCCTCTTGAGCGTACTCAGAGTTGAAGAAAATTATGGATCCCATAGTTGTCTTCGATATTACCTACGTAAAACCAAGACTAAATTCTATTTCAGTTTGTTCCAGGTGATGATTTAAAAATGAATTTTAGAGATGGCTTTAACTACATGCCTCAGTTTAGACATGGCTAATTCTTCTTTTAAAAATGTGTTTTATTTGAATATATAAATATTAAAGTTCTATTATATCAATTCAGCTAACATTCAAATATCGGTGGTACTATAATTTAATGATACTCAAGATAGCTTATATGATAATATAGTAATTAATGATCTCTTGGTCTATTGAACTTTCTGCTTGATTAGTATTTAGTCAGGAATGAGGAGGAGAGAGGAAAGATAGTTTTTCCATTTATATCTTGTTTAACAATATTTCTAATATATATTAGCACACATACCTGTTTTAGTACGTTGAGTAGGGTGACATAAATGAATCCTTCTTTGAAAACTCATGAATTTGATAATGCAGTCCTTCATTTTAGTTGCATACGCTGTAATTGAGGGTGTGAGATGAAAATTCTTCTGATTTCAAAGTTAGTGTGACATTCTTTTAAATTTGTTTTTCCTGATCTTCCGTTCAGGAATACCTAAGTACCCACACAGCAAGTTGGAACTGAACTTTCTTACCATCCCAAAGGCAAATCTCCAATCCCTTAAGAGACCTAATGGAAGTAAGGTTGTGTCTGAAGGTCAAAATGTCCACAAGTGGGTGACCTTCAGGAGAGACCTATCTTTTAATTTATGTCATCATTCTGTGTGGTGTTTTTTTCTTCTTTTTTTTGTCAGAGTGATACAATTCCAGGGGCCAAGAAGTAGTACTAGATAGTAGAAAACAATTATTTGACTATTTAGTGTTGTCTCTGCTTGTAATCCTTTGGAACCATGTTTGTAGATGGTTGGGGAAGATTCTATCTCCTTCACAGGTAACGTCAAGTCATATCATAAGTATGCCAGCTTTCATATTTTCCATTTATATCATTTTTGTAAGTGCCAAATAGAGAAGACTATGCTTGTGTGTTTAAGTTCCAGTCACTGACATTAGGCTAATAATTGGTTGTTACTACAAAGGTTATGGACTTACCTGTCTGCATTTTCATTTCTTAGAAGTTTCTACACCTTTTTGTTCCTCGTTCTGAAATTGCCAGGGGAGAATAAAAATCAATTACAGATTTGCATTTTGGGAATCAATGGAATAAGTTAGCTAAAAAACCTATTTCCTGAGGTAATTTCATGTTTTTAATTTGAGAAAGACAGAGTGCAAGTGAGGGAGATGGGCTGAAGGAGAGAGAGAGAATCTCAAGCAGTCTCCACCCTCAGCACAGGTGCAAGGCTCTGTCTCACACCCGTGAGCTCATGACCTGAGTGGAAAGCAAGCGTCAAAAGCTCAACGAACTGAGCTACCCAGGCACCCCTGTTTTCCTTCTTAAGATTGGTCTTCTGATAGGAAAACTCATAAGGTAACCTCACCCTAAGATAGTCAACTTCACCTTAAAATGATCCACTTGGCCAAGATAGTCAACTCTGATGACTGTCCAGTACCTCCTTAAAGAGGAGGCTGAGCATATAGAAAATCAAACTGAACTAGTCACAAGATACCTGGCGACATCACAAATGTATTTGAAAAGATCCAACGTTGTTGTACGGAACTAGTCTGTGGCCTATGATCCTTCTCCCCACGTTTGTTCCCAAATCACCATCATTGCATCAAACAGCATAATCAGTTCCGTCCTTTCCTCCTCATCTAACTTGACATCCTTTATCAGAATTTGCTCGGAATTTATGACTCACAGAGAGCCAAATTAGGGCAAATGGAGAAATGAGTAAAAAAGAAAAGTTGCACACAGTAGGTATGTCCTAGGAAAATGGCACTGGCCACCATCCCCACTTGAGTAGGACTCACCAAAACTAGGAATTGGGATTTGAACCTTGTAATAAAACAGATACACAAAAATCCATGCTTTTATATAGTTCATAAGACTTCTAGCCAGAATGTTTCCAAAATGCCCATTTGAAAATGGGACTTCATAAAACTAAAACTAAACTCCAGTTTCAAACCCGAGTCAAACTTTACTGCCTTTGGTGGTGGAAATCAGTAATGCAGTAGAATTCCCCTTAACGATTCGGTGAGGACCTTTTATAATAAATATTTAGTTAAAGCATCGACCTCACAGATCCATTCTGTGTAAATCTCTCCGAGTAAAGCATTCTCATTCATTCATTTAGAAAATTTTAGTTGCTTAACTGAATTCTATTTCTCTGATCACTGCATTTGAAGATCACTCAAGACCTGACAAAATTGTTTTATGATAATTAACAAACTGGCTTCCCAAGACTACTCTGGAAATAATATACAGAGAAATTAAATAATGTTTCTCCTTTATTTGAGTTCAAATATCAGACAGCATATGATCCTTATTTTCAGAAAAAAAATAACCCCAACATAGATATTTTAGTTTCTCTAAGAAAAATGAAGAAGAAAGCTACCCAGATGATCTCAGCTAGCAAATACCCTTTGCTTACTTATTTCTGCTGAAGACTGTTATTTGAATGATTACCTTTAGCCTTTGCTCATTGTCCAATTGCTTGAAGCACAAAGAAATGTAAAGAAGATGACCATATTCCAGCTCTCATTTTTGAATAAACCTCAATAATAGAAACAGAAAACAAAACCATGTCAACAGAATATCATCAGAACATCAAACAGTTTGTGGAGGTCTGAGTCTTGAAACCTCGATTCCTGAATTCAGAGCATTAGCTCATATCCCATGGTGTCTGTAACATCAAGTACATGAAACCAATGGACGAAAACTGGGTGAAGGAAAAAGTACTTTAAAACTGGTTACTGTGGATTCCCAAAAATGACAATATTAATGTAAACATTAAGAAAGACATCGAATCCAAATATTACCTTACCCTTTGTGCTATTTTATTTTTCACGTAGTTCTGTGACTACAGAGTGATCAGTTGACTTTAATGTAACATTTATTAAAACATGAGAGGAAGGGTTTCCAAGATATTAGTATTTAAATCAATCCCCAAATTATTAGTTTTGCCTAGCACTCCTTAGGGAAGGAATCAGAGGAAGAAAATAAATTTAAATTAAAAACTGTATATATAAAAAAGCAATTTATGGTTCATAGTCTTGTAGAGGGCAGATTAAGGGATGAAGAGCAAAGTGAGAAGACTGGTTTTAGAGAAAAAAAAGTAGAGGTAACTCTTCCTTTGCTCCAACAGGAAAGCTGACTAAAGAACATGGATATTTCAAAACATCAAGGAAGGAAAATAATGCATGATTAGCCTCAAATGCATCATTAATCCACTATTCTGTCAAATTCTATTTCTTCTGTCTTGCCAAAGAATAATCTCTACCATAACAGCCCTCCATACCAGAAAAAATAAAAATATTTATATTGCATTATTTACATTTGAAACAAAAATAAATTTAAGTAATGTGGAGAAAAATAATTTTATAATTTAGAAAATAAGATTTATTAAATAGAAGAGTGAGACTAAGAGAACTGGCACTTCTTTGAACCAGTAAATATAGTATCTGGGCTTTTTAAGAACTGGCAACATCGAGATGGTTTCTTTTTTCCAACAAAAATATTTACAGAGCATTTCCAAGTTCATAACATTTAAATAACTCATTTCAATTTTGAAACACTACTTTCATTTTCATTCAGCTGTTTGGAGAAAACAATATCAGATGAAGTAAGTGATGCAAGTATCTCATACAAAGATCCATTCATTCATTCATTTCACTCCACAAATATTTAGTGACTTCCTTCCATGAGTTAGGCATTGTTTGAAGTATTGAGTATAAACAGCAATGGACAGAACCATTAAGATGCCTATCTCCTAGGTGTTATGTCATAATGGGATGGGATGAAATATTATTCATAAATACCCTGCTAAATGATTGCATAAAATTAATATTAATATCATTCAGAGTCTGATGGGCTACCATAGATTTAATAGATTAATAAGGACTTCTTCTGGAAGTTTTTTTTTTCTTTAAGCTGAGACTCAAAGAACAAGAAGGAATTAATCATATGAAGATGGGAAAGAAAGGCATTTCTTTCTTTCTCTTTCTTTCTTTCTTTCTTTCTTTCTTTCTTTCTTTCTTTCTTTCTTTCTTTCTTTCTTCTTTCTTCTTTCTTCTTTCTTTCTTTCTGTGTGTGAAGGGAATAGCTTTTACAAGGCTCTAAACTGGAAACGTGTATCGTGTAATTGTGGTGCAGTAGCTCAATTTGATTAGAGACCAAGGAGTGAGCCGGAGAAGAGTAAGTAATGAGGTGTTCAAGAGAGATAGGAGCCAGATAGAGTTGCCAGAATAGGAGGAAGTCAAGTCAATTAGAAAGCTATTGTCACGTCAGGCAAGGTAATGATAGCTTGAACTGCCATAATCCTAATGGAGATGGGGAGAAATGGATGTTTTGGATGAGATTTTGAAGTTAAGGTCATTGGATCTACTAATGGAAGAGGAAATCAAGTATGTCTTCTATTTTTATGCATTTATGTATTTATTTTAAATTTTTTATTAAGTGACTGGATGCCTAATGACACCATTTACTGAAATGAGGAGGGCTCGGGCAGAAGATTTGTAGTGAAGACAATTATTCTCTTTTGGGATATTAAAATTTGTAATGCCCAGGAGAAATTCAAGTTTGGATGTCAGATACATAGACAAACATCTGGCCTGGGGTTTCAGGTAGAAATCGGGTCTGGACACAAATTATACAAAATTACCTGAGAAGAATGTGAAGATTGAAAAAGGAAGGCATGTAAGCATAGAGTCTTCGAGCACCCCAATATTTCAAAGCTAAACTGGGCAGTATGAGGAAGCATGGGTGATTGAGACAGAGTGGCCAATGGCTAGGGAGAAAACCAGAAGGTTCTGTGTTACAAAAACTAAGAACAGTAAGAGTTTTCAAAGCTGAGATAGAATGAATTGAATTTATTTAATTTATTTTCAGGTTATTTCAATATTCATGAGCTCTGTTTTATTAACTTTCTTCTCTCACCTTCACCTGAATACACCCTTGCTGTTCTTTAACTCCTGCTAATCTTTCTGTGCTTCAGCAATGAACAAACAAGCTGCCTTCACCAGCGCTTTTAAGGTGACATCTCTCCACCAGCCCCAAGTGTGCACATGGACAGTGCAAATAAGAAAAGGCAGCCTCTTTGTTTATTTCCTGACACACCATGTGAACGTTAGCATGAATTTTTAAAAAATGGTGGAGATGTATCCAGGTGGAGAGGGGAGATGTCACCCTAAACGCCCTGCTCCACCCATTTATCTCTTCAGACTTGGTCTATTTCTGACCCCAGAGAAAGATAACCCATGGGTCATAGGAGTCAGCGTTCAGGTTGCAGGGTAAGAAGTAACAAGGGATCTCAGAGTAGAACACATTTGCCTTTCTAGGGAGCATTGGAGTGTTGTTGGAGAATTGTGCTTATTCAGTCTCTAGGTTCCAATTAGGCTCCCTAGTGATATTTTATAGCAACCATAAGTAGGTAGTGCTATGGGTTGAATTGCATCCCCTCAAAGTTCATATCTCTAAGTCCTAACCCCAACCCTTAAAATGTGACTGTACCAAGACACAAGGTCTTTAAAGAATTAACCTTAATTTAATTAAAGTTTTAATTAGCTTCAAGTGAGGTCACGAGGGTGGGCCCTAATCCAACACAACTGATGTTCTTTTAAGAAGAGGAAAGTTGGCTACAGAAAGGTCCAGAAAAAGACCACATGAAGACCTTGGGAGAAGGTGGCCACCTACAAGCCCAGAAGGCAGGAGTCAGAAGACACAAACCCTGTCAACGTTGATCTCAGACATCTGGCGCATCTGGCCTTCAGGACTGTGACGAATTACATTTCTGTCTTTTACACTGACAAATCTATGGTGCTTTGTTTTGGCAGCTGTAGCAGACGAATGCGGGAGAAAGTTTTCTACCTGCATGCAGTGTAGGTAAAGAATTACACAAGTTCGATCCCGAGTCTTAAAGACAGTTTCTTTGAATTCTCTTTCCACCTTTCCTGTTCCTCTTGATGTATAAGGATGAGAATCGAATGAAACAAGAACTAGGCTGTGTCACTTAGTTGAGTAGTCAGGCATGGCATCCACGGTCAGAAGCTCCATTGCCTTTCCTGCAATACGTCATATCTGGTTAAGTGTTCAGTGAAGCTGGTCTTTGTTATAGATTGCACCAGACTGCTAGTATGGAAATGTGGAAATGAAGTCAACCCATTTGCACTCTGGAGTCCAATCTAGAGCTCCAGTAACACGTAGAAAGAATCCTTTTACCCAATGGTAATCATCTTTAAAGATGGATCAGTATCAAGTTTCTTCCTTCAAAAAGTTCAACTATTCTCAGTTTCAACAATCAACTGTTCCCTCTTTATATTTCCAATATAGACCCTTTTTAAAGTCAGCACTTAAAAACTGAGTACTTTGACATTGTGAAAATGTATCATCTATATAACTTCATTTTTATTCACTTCACATATTTCAGTAAAACCTTTACATCTTGTCTGAAGTCCCAGAGTCTAGAACAGTGGTTCCCAGTAACAGAGATACTACCTCGAGGGAGAATTTTGGAACACGGAAGTGCTCTTTGGTGGTCATAATATTGTAGAGGGTTTCTGCACTTATTGAATGAACCACGCTAGGCACCATGAATTGTGCATTTATAGTTGGACGTTGGTTTCTAATTATTGAGTCTAGAGTCCAAGTTAGTTTTACAATAAATTCAAAGAATTTTCTGTACACTTTTCAAATACTCTCACTTTTCCAGAAACACAACCCGTGTGAATTGAGAGAAAATTCCAGTTTGTCTTCTTCCCCAAGAACTTAACATCATACATCATTTCGGAAAATCATGCGACTCATGGGAACACCACTTATGGGACTAATAGATCTCTGACAGTAGGACCTCTGTCTTCACTACATGTGTAATTCACACAAACGTGGTGACTCTGAATATAGCTAAGGTTCCGCAAACTTCATAATGTTTTCAATCTCAGGGTGCTTGAGTATTAATGAATAGAATTGCCTATCATTTATTATAAATTACTTTTTTGTAGTTTCCATTTACATTAGAGTGAAGGTGCTATATTGATATGGGGTCATTATTTTAGTGAGTTGTATTCTCTATATTCTCTTTCTTTCAGAAAGTATTAAAAAATTGTATGTTTAAAGCAGTGTTTTACCTACTGGGGTTGACTTGTTTCTGATCATGATGATATGGGGGTTTGCATTAAAACTTCAATCTTCTTGTAGGTATGTGCCTCCGAAACATTAGAACCAAAAATCAGACCTCTTGCTATTTAAATCTCTCAACTAGTTTTCAGTTAAGCTGATTGGAAAGGAAGACAACGTTTATTAAAGGTCTGCAAAAATGGCTATTTTTATTCGTATGTGCAACCACTTCAAGAGTTTTTGAAGACTGGAAGGAAGGTCATTATTTCAGTGATGTGACTCTCAATATACTCTCATTAGCAAGCATATTTTTTCATTGTTTCAACCTTAGACCTAAAACTCAGCATAATTAGCGGTATCTATTTTGGTTGGTCAGAAGCTGGTTCATTACCTTGCTAAATTCCATGAAGTTAATAAGGTTTTTGATTCATTATTTAGCAGATACATATAGCACTTCCTAAATGCCAGGAACCATTCTAAAACTTTACCAATATTAGCTCATTTTAGTTTTACAACAACTACCTTATTATCCCCATTATACAGAAGAAACTGAGGAACCGACAGGTTAATTTGCTCAAGGTCAGTGATATCCAGTAAGTTGCAGAGCCTGGATGTACAACTCTAGGCAATTGGGCTCCAGAGGCTACGGGCTTGGCTGTACATTGCCTTCTGAAACTGCCATACAGCAAACGAGGAAAAGTTTGCATTAAAAAGTCTAACGGGCAAATGATTAGGATATATTGGTTTATCGTCTTAAGGGATCTTTAAGTTTCCACCTATGTTAAATAAATTGATCATCTTTTGTCAGGTATGGATAATTAATTGAAGACCACTTGCAAATAAAGATCAACTGAACTGTTTATCATAAATGAAAAATCATATACAAGTGTTGACTGAAATTTCCCCGCCCTGAAAGAGGAGGAAATAAAAAACACAATAGGCAGTATAATTAGACTTATGATAATTTGAGAAAGAATGAGGAGAGGGAGGGAGAGAAGAAAGAAGTGAGGGACGGAGAGAGAGAGAAAGAGTATTTCATTGTATAACACAGAGCTTTGTTCACAGGACTCCGATTTTCAAAACGTGCGTGTGATATTCTAATCTTTGAATCGATTAGAACATTATGTAACCATTTAAGAAAACGATCTAGAATCCGTGTCTTGGCTGTTTGTGAATGGAGGTTGTCATTGGGGCATTGCTAGGAGAAGCGAGTTACTTGCAGGTATCAGTTAATTCCAGTTATTGTGAGAGTTTTCCGGGGAAGCAGCAATGATAGAAGGTGAATGACAAAAAATAAAATTTCTCCCAGAAATTTTTTCTCCCAGAAAAATTTCTCCCAGCAAACACTATGGTTTTTGTTGTTATTTATTTTGCTGTTCTAAGTTTTCTTTGTTTTCATTTTTAAAAATTTGTCAAACTTTCAGCATGTGCTTAGCCTGTTATCCTTTGTTGACTTCCAAATACCACCATTGGGTCATTATTTATGTTTTCATGTCATTTTTCTTTCCCTCTACGGTAATCCTTTTTGGGTATGACAGCCGCATAGTTTTGTTTGATTTATCTGAAAGCTTAGAATTTGGGGTCTGTGTCTCATAATTTTCCAATATTGTTATAGTACAGTTTGATATTTTTTGCTGCTTGTTTTCTTTTCAACAATGGCCCTTTTACCTTTTTGCTTTTTTACCTGAACAAAATTATCATTTTTCCTAGACAGAAATAGTCACATGTCCTATCAATCAAGATAATATGAAGTCATATAGTAAGTCTACTTTCTTAGGCTAGTCAAAATAATATGTTTCACGCATTTCTTACTGTTAAATCCAGATGAAGGTTTAGACCAAAGAAATTGATCCCCGAAGAATAAACATCTATCTATATATGAGGAGATCTGGGTATTTAAGTAATGGAATGTTCTAGGGTCCTTCTATGATGACATTGCGTTGTAGAGAATGTGTTTATTTTTCAGTGCCTAGTCACCTAGTATCCTACTAGTTTAGTTATGGTTATCAGCTGAAAAAAGTCACAATATGTTTTTCAACTAAAACTTATACAAATAGGGAAAACAGGGCAGACAAAAATCAGAAGCTACAGGTACCAATATATTAAAATGATGAATAATCATAAATCTGGATTGCAAGATGGCCAGTTGTTTTAACCGATTATATTTGACAATAGTCAACAATATGCTTTTTTAATACCCTGTTTTCTAAGCTCAACGATACCTAAAACCTGGGATTATTAGCCAAATGGTTCCCTACCAGCTGACTTTGACCTAGAGGACATCTGTACCCTGTTTATCTTAATAGCTTTAAATTCGTTCTTACATGAAAAACATCTATTCAATGTTCGTGAAATCATAATGTCACATCCACTCCAATACAAAGGCTCTACCCCAACTCTGCCCTATGATTCTAGTTGAATTTGAAAGACAATAAAGAATATTTAAAATTCCTTAAGAAAGAATGTCACTCTCTTACAGATTGGTTTAACCTAATTCCAATCTAATATAAATTCTTCATTTTAGGTCTGACAAATCAGTTTAGTTGTAATACAAGCATCAATAAAAGTATGTAGTTATACATTCCTAGTCACACATAGGTATGCATAAATAAAACGTGTATATGTTTTATAGGCTTCTCATTTTAACATTGTATGAATATGCCCATTTCAACAAACACTCTTTATAGCATGCCTTTAAAGTCATACCCTAATTCTCAATGGAAAACTTATAGGTCACATATAGAGTTGACTTGTCTAATATCTTACTGCTGATTATGTCATTTCCAATATTGGCATTTACCAATTACACTGCAATTAACATTTTCGTGCCAACACTTTTGCACAAAGTGCAGCTTATTTGTTCACAAGTGGCTCGGCAAATGTGTTTATTCTCTGCTTCTTATTTTCCTGTGATCCATCTGCTGTCCGTCCCTGTCATGTATGGTGCCCAGGGAGAGTCACAGTCATAAGCCTCATCACTTGGGGCTCTGGCTTTCCGTTGGTTTTGTCCAGTGGGAGGCATTGGCCCGGCAGGCGAAGAGAGAAATCGGGACATTTATCTCTGCCTCCTACTCACTGGACCCAGGTCTGGCAGGGACTGAGTTCCGTGGTGTATTCTCTTTCCCTTTTCCTTCATGGTTGGGTCTCTTGAGTGACAGACTTACCCTCTTTGTGGCAGAGGTAGGAATGCCTCCCCCGTGCTGCTAGTCTCTAAATAAATGTTTTACCATGCTTTGGTTCTCGTCCCCCAGACCATGGCCCCGTACGTAGCACGTTCATTTGTCTCTCTTCCTTTATACCCTTTGAGTGAGTCATCTATTTTCTGCCTGGACCTGCTAAAATAGGCAAAGGGCTGTAGTAGTATTCTTTGCGTATTTGATATATTGTCACTCTTTTTCACAACTCAAATGTACCACTAGCAATGTGTAAGAATTCAAATATCTCTATAACTTGTAACTCTGGATTTTATGTTTAACTATTGTCAATACGATGGGCAAAACAGAAAATAATGCACAGTACCTTTTGGTTACTAAAGAGGACAAATGTGAAGAGTGCGTGTGTGTGTGTGTGTGTACATGCACACACATTTACAGATCAAGTAACTAGATAGTAAAGTGTCTAAAAAGCACTAGCTATAGGCTAGTGTTCACATTTCAGCTCAAGCACAAACTAGCGATGCGGATTGAGGCAAGACCCAGCCCTTATTGTTTTGAAACATCTCTAAGCCTTTGTGAAAATTATATGTGACATAGAGATAACAATAATATTCGAAGTGAAGTGTTTGGATGAGACATCTCCAGTCCCTTTCAACCTTGTGCCTGTGATCTTACATCTCCAGCAGTAACACCAGGACAGAAAGAAACCCTGGAGAGTTTCAGCATGCATGACGGACAAAGGAAACTCTACCTCATGTGTTGAGTCACTGAGGCATTGGTATGGCATTATTTTTCGTTTTGTTTTCTTCGAAGAACGGCAAATATTATATATTTTCTCATAAGGCCAAATGGAGCCAACTTAGAATTTTGCTACGTTCAAAGTCCAATTCCGTCAATCAAAAGCAGGCACGCTAATAAGAGAAATGGATTCCCACATCCCTAGCAATTTGCATTTACTTGTCTACTGCTTTTTCGGACCTCTTTGCTAGCAAATTTTGTTTTGTTGTCCTGACTTTGTCCAGAAAGGGCTAGAAAATGCTCCCTGAAATTATCTACCTCACGTAATATAAGACAATAGGTCGCATTATGTCTCTTAGCAGAGGGAGCTTCAGAGGAGTTTAAAAAGGCTGGGGGTCTTGAGGCGCAGAGAGAAAATGGAATATTTCTGGGAAGATGAGAAGCAGGAACCTCCGAAGTAGCTCATTTGTACTGGAGGTAATGGTGTGAGAGAAAGGTAATGCCAGAGACTTTGAGAGGTTCAATGAAGTGGAAAAGGTGGATAGAGGGCGGACGATATTTTCTGCAAATGTCTAAAATTTTCAATATAAGGACTGAGGCTGGCAAGAACGTACAGCGCGTCACCTGCTTGCTTTGCATACGGGGTATGGTGTCAGTGACTCACCTTCCACAGGTCTTGTGCTGTAAGTTGTTGGGGGATGGATTTGCCCTGCTTGCTCTGTCCACCCTCCAAGAGCGGAGCGCGGCTTGTGAGACATCTGTGCGGGGTTAGGAGGGCAGCTGGAAGCCGTTGGACAGAACGGAACCAACAGGCTCGTGCCCAGATGCAACTCGCAAGCGGAGTGCGATCCGGGCTCTGCTGACATGCTGAGCCACCAGGGCTGAGGAAGAAAGAGAAGAGTCTTCGGTGAGATGATTCGGAGAGATTAATGAATACGTGGGTGGATACGAAATTCACTGGCGATAGTTTTCTGCCTTATTGGCAAGAAAAATAAGGCGCTGAGACATCATCACACGTTTCAGTAGCACAGGTGGATGCTTTAAAACAGACCTAGGCTTCTGTGTTTAGGAAACTTAATTTTTAAATGTTTTTTTTTTTTTTTTTCTGACACTCAGACGATCGGCCCTTACAACAAACTGTTATTGAAACAACAAAAGCCCCCCAACCCCTCCTAAGTAAAAAGCGCAAGGGGGCTCCAGCAGAAGCCTCAGACCAGCAGGTGAGCGGAAGAGGAGGGCAGACGGCGGGCCCCGTGCTCCTTGGCAGCCGGCCAGCTTGGCCAGAGTTGGCCGGGGATCCATGACCCTTTGGCTCTCGTGGGAGCGCGTAAAGTTCTGTCAGCTCATCCATTCGGATAATTAGCAAAAGATATTATTTCCCTGCTCCATCTGCTCGCATTTTGGCTAATAATTGGAACACTGAATAATGTTCCCGAGTCCTTCAGCTCTCCGTCACCACAACCGAGCGCATCTCTGGGGAAAGACCGGGGACAGAGACCACTGAGACTCCTCAGCCCTCTTGTGTGAGGACGACCATGAACCCTGAGGCCAGACACCAGTCTAGAGACAAGTCAGGGCTCACCGGTCAAGGCGTCTAAGGAGGCCGGGATGGCAGGGACATTTCATTCTGCTAATCCAGAGCCTACCCCCCTTAGCCACAGACAAATGGCTGTGCAAACGGAGGGCTTAGTGACCCTGACGCTGAGAAAAGGAAAAGGGCAAAACTATTGACTCAATCAGAGACTGAGTGTAAGAAATGGCTTCATCATGGTGGCTCGGAAATGTACTGTGGTTTCACACATCCCGTAGCAGCCCTCTGGTGGATATTCGATGGTGGATTTCTCCAGACAAGGACCTTGGCTCCTCCTTCCCTCTGCATGGGAACTCGTGCAGCGCACCGCACAATGGCACAATTAGGTCCAGTTGGCCGGCTGACTGAAAGCACTTCAAAGCAGAAGGGCTTTGAATAGAAGCAGAAAGGACCTACTTCTGCATTTTGAAATGAGCGTTAAATCATCTTTTCAACTCTAAAGCTCTTCTCATATATATATATTTTTTTTTCACTTGAACTTGGGAGCTAAATCTCAACAGGAGAAAATGCTTCCCGTCCACCAGAGCACTTTTTTCGTGCCGTGTGTTTTATTGAGTATCTACCATAGGCCAGCGTCTGTGCTGGGCGCTGGAGAGGGCCGGTGGACTCCATTTCTGTAAGGCGACCGCCGTAGATTCGCACGGTCAAGTGCTCTAATATATTACCGACACGGATATGTTGAGAAATAAGGCAGTAGTGACGAACGTCTGCTGCTAGTTTCTTTGACATTTAGAAGCTTTTATTATTGATGAATTATGAGAGGAAGTGGTTATTAAAAAAAACAAATTTATTCAACTGATCATACACGTTTTTGCTCAAAATTCATTCTACTATAGATACCTGATTTCCCCCTCCCCCCCTCCCCAAGGGCTAATAAGTGATAAAACTGGGACTGGAACGTAGGTTTTTAGACATACTGTTGCGTGTTTTTCCTACTACTCTTTGTAGTTTTCATGTCATTAGAATGGTGCCACTATTTCCTTTTTTAAATAAGAGCCATTGCAGTTTTTAAAAATGATTCTCTCACAGAATGTTTTCATGTTGCAGTGAGTAGGAATTAGAATAGAAAGATTTTCTGTTGCAAAGCGAAGTTGTTCTGTGTCTACAGCAGAAAGAAATGAAATCAAACATCAATGAATTTCAATGGCCAATTTAAGTACTGTAATATATTTACATAATGTTTAATAATTTTAAGCTACTAATAGAAAAATATCATTTGGAGATTTGTATTTTGAATTTCAACTTCTCTAAAAGTTATATTGACACAGAATAAGTAAATTTTCCTTAGAAGATAAAATTAATCAGATAGACAAAATGATATATTTTACAAAATATAATTTATTGATTGATCAAGTTACCTGGAATTTTTTCCTGAACATTCGTTTTTCATAAAGTTCTTGACAGTGCACTGGACACTTTATTAAGATAAACTGTGTGTCATTTATTGTTTCATTGTTATTATCATTATTTTATTTTAGAGGAAGAGAGCACGAGCGGGGAAGATGGGCAGAAGGAGAGAGAGAGAGAGAGAGAGAGAGAGAGAGTCTTAAGCAGGCCCCATATTCAGCATGGAGCCCGACACAGGATTCCATCTTACGACGATGAAGTCATGACCTGAGCTGAAATCAAGAGTCAGATGGACATGCAACCGACTGAGCCACCCAGATGCCCCTGTATGTTGTTGTTCTTTAAAAAAAAAAACTGTGTCTTTCTGTTGGTTTGAGTGCTAGGGTGGGTCACTGCTTTACGCTATATTTCTGTCGATCAGGCAACTAAGGCGGATTTATTTTAAAATGTGATGTTTTAAAATGCTTGCAATGCCTCCTTCTGTAGATGAGTATAACGGGCCTTACAACAGTCTGGAAACCGGCTAATACTACAGTGGTAGGTCTGAGCTTGCGTCGTGTAGATCCATGGCCACAGTTCATCACTGGTATCCTCATAGTTGTTTGGCAATCAGCTTCCTGGACAAAAAGCCTGGCATTGTAGCATATGCCGATTTCCATGGTATATACATACCCTCGACCGTGGCTAATTTCAAGATACCAACATGTTCCTGAATGAGGCGTCGCAAGGCAGTGTGTTCACCATTTGGCATCATGTCTAAAGCATGAATCTGTATCTACAGTTTCTGATAAATATATGAGAAAGTACAGAGAAAAGGGAAGCAAGTAAGTCAAAGAATATGGAAAACAGTGAAACATATTAAAATGATTAGGAATCGATGCGTCTTTATTGCCTTCGTTTTCAATACAACTCATTTAACTGTGGATTTTTATAATTTAATATTAATAATGGTTTGGTTTAATAACTGGCTCCCTGCATTCCTGGATATTTACCAGGTAGTTCACGTGACTTTTCCAAGTTGGTACAAGCACACAACTAGATCACAAAAGAGTAAGATAAGTCGTTTTGGTTGGTTGAAAATGTTTCCAATGTGCCCCCCGCCTTTTTCTGTGGTATATGTGGTGTGTGTGTGTGTGTGTGTGCGCGCGCTGTGTGTGTGGTAAGTACGTGTGCGTGGTGTGTGTACAAGTGATGGCATGAACTCCAAGCTTATAAATATTTAAATTGCATGCCATTGCACAAAGTTTCTGAAAAATAATTTAATGTTTTTTAACCCATGTACTCTTAAAGTAATAAATATACCCGACTTCATAGTCTTGTCTCCTGGCTTTCTGGAGAGTCTCAATCCTGTTTAGTCCAAATAAACGTTTGCTATGATTCAACCTTAGATTTTTCATAGAAAACCTTTTATCACCTAAATATAATATTTATACCACAGAATTATTGCCACACTAGCATGTACAAGAGAACTCAGTTATGTTTCAGAGTAAATCTGCAACCAGACTGTCATTGTTTTAGTCGCACATTAATGCCGTTTCATATCATGAGCTACATTCTCTTTCCAGATTCTGTTTTGTTGTGACCATTTTGTGCTGGGTGAAAACATTTACTACACGAGTTGATGTCTGATTTATGTGGTTAAGCATTCATACTAGGTAAGCTGATCGTAGGGTAGGGGATGGGAGATACGCATTAGTATCAAAAAAGAAAAGACCTTTGGGGCGATGGAAAAACATCCTTAGAAGAATGAATTACAGCAACAAGGAAAGCCACTCGTCAGTAACACGTCTCAAATACAGGTTACTAGAGAGGACTTTTTGCCAGGATGTGGAGATAGCGTTCGTATACAGCATCTACTATGCTTATATGTCGATACTTCTAGGTAACTCTCTGCGCAGAGTATTGGCACAGCTGAGGGTCACTGAGGAACTCTGTGTGCCTATACATTATGAATGCGGCCGCTGTTATAAGAGGCATGCAAAGAAGTCTTTGTCATCAGAGATGAGGTTGTCGAGTCGACAAATGTATCAAGCATCGTGTTGAGACTCTGGTAGCAGAATAATAAAGCTGTAAAACCTGCTGCAATCCTCCAACTCTAATTTCACTGTATTGATGTTGGGATGATGATTGCCATCTGGGGAGGCAGTCCTGATGTGCCAGATGGTACAATGAAACTCCATGGCCATGACTAGCATCACCGAAAAGCAGATTGGCAGCCCTCTTGGGATCTGATAGGTGTCCGGAAGGCCTGGAAACCCCAACAGCTGCTCTCTGGTCTGCCATCCCGCTTAAATTCGGAACATTAGAGGTCTATTTCTTCGCGCCTTCAAAGACTGCCTGGATAAAGAGGTAACACAGTGGGAGGAAGGGTGGGAAAGAAAAGGACAAAACTGCCTTGCGTATTCTCAACTAAGAGCAGAGTCGAACTTTCCCTCCAAACCAAATAGTTGGATGAAAGGGTGCCAAGCGCAACTCTCAACCCACGTGGGATGCTGGATAGAGACCCGATGAATGGTCCAGAACGGACGATGCATTTTAAGCGGCCCCAGGGATAGGCCATGACCATAAAGAGAAGGAAGAAGGATTAGCAGTAGAAACTTTGACAAGGGCTGCTTCTCTATGTAGGACCTGATGAGTTTGACCTCTCTAGAGAGAGGTTATAGTAATTTGTTTAGGAGGCCTGTCTTTCCACGTCTCCCAAACTATTCAGATTGCAAAACACATGTTAGAAACTTCTTGACCACAGGATCGAAGCAACACACCCTTTGGCTTTAAATTTTAAATTTAAGCACCCTTTCGCTTAAAATTATGAAACGTCATGGGTGATTGCCACGCGTTCTAGAAAAGAGTGATAAAAAAATAAAAATAAAGAGAAAAATTACACCGAGTAGCCACTAGGTGGCGAGTGTGCTATGTAGTGTCCAGGTCACCTCGTTAAGGTGTAGCGGTTTCATCTATACCGAGGGATGGTGTCCGATTATTTCGTGGCCAGATAGATGTTTGAAATAGATTTTAGAAGCCAGAGTAAAGTTTCCAACGACTGGAGAGTTACTCGTGAATTAGATGTTTCCCCCCAAAAGAAAGCGGCACGAAGAGCTACTTACTAGATCGCATGTGTCTTTATACCACCGGTCACTGCTCCATTGCTTTTCATCTGAATTCTCTGTTCTGGTTACTCTTTTAAGTCTATGAAATCTGGAGGTAAAAGCCCCTTCTTGGGCCACAGTTTCTCTCCTGTAGTTTTCCTATGTATTACGCACTGTTAATCAACCAAATAGACCTGAGATTTTTGCCCTTTTCAAGTCTTTGTTCTCTCTCCACAGTCCTCTTATGTGAAGTACCACATTTTAAGCACTACACGCAGAGGGGTAATAATGGCAGGGTTGGAAGATAAGATCAGCTGACATGGCCAAGTGCACAGCCAAAGTTACTCTATGATGAAGCTTCTCCCTTAGAAAACCTCTCAGTTATGAACCTTTTTTGGGGGATGGGGGGTAATTAATTTGAGGAACCGATTAGGCAAATTTTAACAGTGAACCTTAGACTTTCCAAAGTACATTTTCTTCCAATTGGACTTGACAAGAAGTATTTTCTTTCTGTCTCACAATGAACTCTAATGAATCTTATATCCTTTATTTTTTCTTTTTTGATTTATTATTATTCCATAACAGAACAAGGAGAAAAACAACACAATCCTTATCTAATAGTGCTGAAATATTGTTTCTGATATGTCAATTACCATATTAATCTTGAACTAAGTGGTTTATACCCTTTCTAAAGTTCACTAAGATTTTGCACATGGTGATTTCTGATGACTTTCATGTGTTGCAAAATATTACAGAAGAGTCAAAACGTAAGGACAAAGTTCATTTGGAAAATCAATGTACAAAACACCCACAATCGGACATGGGTCAATTATTAAATTCAAATTATGTCCACATAAATTTCGCAAACAATGAATAGATATAAAAGAGAATTTTTAGTCTTAAATCTGTTCCCCTGAATCGTCACTTCTTCCTCGTAAGTGCTCTGAAATACTGGCCTTTCCTCCTTTGACAACACCTTCAATTTCACAAGGATCTTGACAGATTCTGTCAATTAGAAAGCAATGTGATAATCCACATTAACTTATTAATAACTCATAAACTCCTATTTTATCCTCAGGAGGATTGCCTTAGGGATAAAGAAATAGCCCAAATAAGGGATTTTCAGGGAGAGTATCTCAGGCCACAGAGTATTTTTCCACATCCCAGTATCATTCATGGTGGTAGGCCAGCCAGCCAAGATGTACTCTCCGAATGTTCTTCTTAACAGGAGGCTTAGACCAGTGTGCAGAGAGAAAGTCGGCCAGTCAGAACCGCAGCTCTATCACTTGGTGGAGTGGGTGTGCACATGGCCCTTAACCTCTCTGACCTCTGCTTCCTACTCTATTAAAAGATAGATGGTGCTGGTGAGGGAGTAACTAATACATAGGATTGGTGGGGGGTTAAAGGAGGCAATACCTCCATTTAATGCAACAGAGTAGGTTCTGAAGCAACAGTTGAATTATTAGTTGCGTTATTTTGCTAGTATGATGGATCAAATAAATTTCCAAGAGGCAGGCTTATCACCTTGTAATTGAAGCTTACTAATTGTTTTCAAGGGAAATAAATTTAAAACACTTTTACGGGTCTCCTGGGCGGCTCAGTTGGTTGAGCGTCCGACTCTTGATTTTGGCTTAGGTCATAATCCCAGGGTTGTGGGACTGAGCCCTGTGAAGGGATCTGCTCCATGCTAAAGATTCATTCTCCCTCTCCCTTTGCCCCTCCCCCACTCATGGGCACGCACTCTCTGAAAAGAAAATAATAGATATTGCGAAAACATAATCATTTAACAAATAGGATTTATTAGAGGGTAAACACACATCCAGAAACACATTCTAGAAACAAAGAATTATAGCCAACAAAATCATCATTAAATTCATTACCTAATATAAGTGCATTTAGTGATTATAGATTTTATAATGCTTGAGATTTATTCAGATTTGCCTTTCTAGAACATAAAAGAGAATTTTTTCTCTTGAAATCTAGCAACAGCCTACTAAATGAATGGTCCTTAAAAATGAAGCAAAATGTCATATTTTGTTCTAAAAATTCATTCAATGGTATTTTCATATTTTAATAATGTTTTACGTAAAAATCATAAATTATTATGGAAATGTTAAAAAACATGCAGTCATAGAAGTTATGGGTCACTAAACGGTACACCTGAAACTAATAATATACTGTATGTTAACTAACTGGAATTTAAATAAAAACTTTTAAAAGACCCATGTAGTTCAAATATCCTTAAAATATTAACTTGGTTTATTGAACTTTATATTTTCATTAAAGTTTTTTTTACTGAAACATTTATGATTGTTATGCTGAAATTTTATCTGGTAGACATGTTGAGAATTAAAAATAAAAAACTTTGATTTGTATATCTCATCCCTTGGCTTCTGTATCTACTCCATTTTTTTAGGACCTGTTTAAACATTTGCTTACCTTTATGTTTCCCCCTAGTGATATCAATATTATATGTCATGTGATGCACATGATTAATTACATGCATCACTGTAATCTAGACGTATATCCACCTGGCCATAGCAAAATGGAAACCATATGAAATGCCAATATCCACAATAAAATACCTAAAACATTTATAGACATGCACCCAAATACACACGTGGTTAGTGCAGTGGGAAGTGATATGATATGATTCTTGGGCAGTGATATCTGGCCCATATAGATAGAGAAGGAGCAAATATCAGTATGCTAAGAGAAAAGAGTGAAGGGAAGACAATGGGCCGAGACAAAAACCTTCCATTTCTGATAGCTTTTAGAATCTTATTTCCAGGCTTCCTGAAACTGGCTATATTTCCCTTTCCCTTACATTTCATGAATACTCAATATATCCCTATAGTATATTTGTCTATTTTTGTTTCGACTAACTTCAGTAGGTTTCTTATGTATGTATACAAGCAAGCCATACTTCTTAGGAATATTTTGTGACATTAGAAATACATAGTATCTCTAAAATAAACAATTATAAATGTGTATTTCACTAAGCTCATGGTATGCCAGGACCCCTTAAAAATGATGTCACTATGTGACTAAAGTACCGAAAATAAATTTTCTTAGGCGCCACAATTATATAGCTACAACTCCCCTTTTTCCCCTATGTAATTATATACTTTAGTAGTACAAATCATTGCTGAAAGAATTATTTGATGAATAAAAATCAAGCTAGTCCAAAGCTATTAGTTGTTTCAGATCTTCCTGTAGAATTAGGTAGTTATTTTTTCATCAACATATATTAGCTGTTACTAAATCCATATCAGAATAAATAAAGATTTATGGAAAGCTGATGCTTACTGTAACTTCTTAATTGAAAGATGATTTTACTGGTCACACTGAACATTGAAATTCATGCAAAAAATTGTTATAGGTAAAGGGTAAAAATCAGAACTACCATTAAATAATAATTTTTTACATGATTCCTGAAAAGGAAGAGGAATGGATTCATTTTCACCCAGGGAATGCAGCCAATGTTTTTGGAATCAAATAGTTTTTGTAACAAAACAGGGGAAAGAAACACCAACAAAATCTTGGATATATTAAAGATAGGAACAATTTGTAGATCATGAGAACGTAATGTACCTAAGAACTCAGTAATAATACGTTCATTTTTTTGTTTTTCAAATTTTCCCAAACTAGGTTTGGAAATTTTTCAAGTTAATTTCATGTTTTTAAATTGTTGGAGTAAACATTTGAGCATTTACTTATCAAATTACTTACAGAGATGATTTTCTTCTATGGTTAAACTGTGACTTTGGGTCTGTTAGCCACCTGAATGTCTTCTTTGGAAAAATGTCTATTCGTGTCTTCTGCCTATTTTTTTTTTAATTTTTTTTTAACATTTATTTATTTTTTTGGGATAGAGAGAGACAGACCATGAACGGGGCAGGGGCAGAGAGAGAGGGAGACACAGAATCGGAAACAGGCTCCAGGCTCTGAGCCATCAGCCCAGAGCCCGACGCGGGGCTCGAACTCACGGACCGCGAGATCGTGACCTGGCTGAAGTCGGACGCTTAACCGACTGCGCCACCCAGGCGCCCCTCTTCTGCCTATTTTTAAACTGTATTATTTGTGTTTTGGGGGTTGAGTTTTATAAATTCTTTATATATTTTGGATACTAATCCTTTATCAGATATGTCATTTGCAAATATCTTCTCCCATTCTGAAGATGGCCTTTTAGTTTTGTTGATTGTTTTCTTCTCAGAGTCACTCATAATCAGGGAAGAAAACAGGATGGAGGGCCTCAAAAAGTTAAAGACAGAACTACCTTTCCATCCAGTAATTGCACTATTAGGTATTTACCCACAGGATACAAAAATGCGGATTTGAAGGCATACATGCACCCTGGTGTTTATAGCAGCCTTATCAACAATAGCCAAATTATGGAAAGAGCCCAAACGTCCATGACTGATGAATGGATAAAGAAGATGTGGTATGCAAATACAATGGGATATTTCTCAGCCATAAAGAAAAATGAAATCTTGCATTTGCAAAAACATGGATGGGGCTGGACTGTATTGTGAAATAAGTGAAATAAGTCAGACAGAGAAAGACAAATACCGTAAGAGTGAAATCATATGTGGAGTTTAAGAAACAAAACAGGTGAAAATAGTGGAAGAAAAAGAGAGAGGGGCAAACCATAAAACAGACTCTTAACTATGGAGAACAAACTGAGGATTCCTGGAGGGGAGGGGTTGGGTGGGGGATGGGCCAAATGGGTGATGGGCATTAAAAAGGGCACTTGTGATGAGCACTGGGTGTTGCATGTAAGTGATGAACCACTAAATTCTACTCCTGAGACTAATATTACATTGAATGTTGATTAACTAGAATTTAAATAAAAACTTGCAAAAAGAAAAAAAAAAACAAGGAAAAAACCCAAACAACTCTGTGACTCTGGGGAAAAAATGCTGCTACACAAGTATCTCTGAACATTAAATAAGAAAATACATTCGTGTAAAATGGTACAAAGGGTGGCTAAAGCCATACAAAGTTGCCATCTTTTGTAGGTAAAAATGGCAAGGTCATATTGTTCAACGTAAGAATCATTTACATATATATAAATCATATATATATGATAAATATATATGATAAATATATGTTTATCATATATATGATTTATCATATATATATGATTCATCATCTTGTATGGATACAGACAAGATCTGGAAGTCAATTTGAAAAAAACAAACATAGATATGCTTCACATGTAGAAGCATCAATGATTGAGAAAACTATTTTCAGTATTTCTTTAACCTTATGGATATGTTATATATATCTCCTGTAAGTATATATTTTGGGGCCCCTGGGTGGCTCAGTTGGTTGAACTTCCGGCTTTGGCTCAGGTCATGATCTCTCAGTTCAACAGTTCAAGTCCCACGAGGGGCTCTCTGCTGTCATGGCAGAGCCCATGTTGGATCCTCTGTCCCCCTCTCTCTCTGCCCCTCTCCTGCTCACACTCTTTCTCTCAAAAATAAATAAAACATTTAAAAAATAACCTCTTTAAAATTTTTTTTAATGTCTTTTTTTTATTTTTGAGAGAGAGAGAGAGAGAGACACACAGAGTGCCTGTAGGGGAGGGGTGGAGAAAGAGGGAGACACAGAATCTGAAGCAGCCTCCAGGTTCCAAGCTGTCAGCACAGAGGCCGACCAGGGGGGTGGGGCTCAAACTCACCAACCAGTAAGGTCATGACCTGAGCGGAAGTCAGGTGCTTAACCGACTGAGCCACCCAGGCACCCCTAAAAAAATAACTTCTAAAAAAGTATTTATTTTCGTTGAAATTTTTGATAACTTTTGCTCAATCATCATTCTAAAAGACTTCTTCCGGTTATTTGATAATCTGCTGTTATGAAACTGACTTAAAGTCTCCGAGTCAGAATATGGTAACTTTGATATGTAATAGACTGTGTGCCTGTACAACATTATTTTTATGGAATCAAGATTATCTTATGAAGCACAAATTTAAAATCGCAGGTAGGAGATTCAGAAATTTGTTAATCTATATTTATTTAAACAAGTGCTGATTTATTTTTTAAGTTCTAGCAAACAAACCCGTTTAGAGGCTAAGGACATTTCATCAGTTTGTTATTACAGAGTGCTACATCTGGTATAAATGATTATTAGTGGTTGGCAGAAATGCATTATTAATTTGGTGGATCGTACTTCTCAATATTAATTATCCATGGCAGGGTTTTTCAGATCAGTTCTCATTAATCACCAGCCCTAGGCCAGTATGCTAATTCGAAGTCTACACAAGCATTAGTAAATATTTGTTCCTTGGCAATATAATGATAAAACTATGAACTAGTGTATATCATGTCCAAGGACTGTTGTTATAAAGGGCCATATATTGAATAACCCTGGCCAACTCGAAGTCTTTGCTTTTCCGTAGAGCCCATAATACCCTTAGTAGCTGGGAAGTCACACATGAGATCATTAACCTGAACCCGAGCGGTCTCCTGAGTTTCTTGCTTGTGTGTCGTCCTCCTTCTGGCTTACCGCTTTTATAGCCCAACAGTGTTGTTCAGTTAATTCTCAAGGAATCAACAATTTGAAATATGCAATATGATGAACCATAAATGAGCCAGGGTCTCTGTTAAGGAAGAACCACTCTCTTAATTATAAAGATACGTACAGGTCTGTTATGAATGAAGACATTAGATTCAGGTGTTGTTACTCAATGTCATTAAACTATTGAAACGACGAAATTACCAGGATCCAAATCCTTAATGCCACCAAGAACCAGTGCTCTTTAATCCCTAGAGTTGTCTCACAAATTAATAAAATTTCCTTGGGATTTGGTGATTTTTTTGACATGAAAGTCCTGTAGTGGAAACTGAGTGACATTTGTTTGGGTTGTTACAGAAAGGATTCTTTCCGTAGATGAGAGGTTGGACCAGTCCCTGAAATCTCTCAGATTCTGAGATTAATGAGTCCAGGGATTTGTGAAGACACTGTAATCAGTTTGCTGTGATCACAAATGTTATACCAGCAGAATTCCATCTCAGGCTCATAAAAGTTTTAGCTTCCTTGTAATGGAGATCTAGTTGATAGGATTAACTATACTCTGTGCAAAAAATGACAACTGACCTGAGGATAAGCTATTACAGACCAATGTCTCCTGCATTTCCTACACACAAATTAGAATACATTGTAACTTGCTATCCATGCTTATGACAAAAGGCATTGAAAACCGGTATGGATCCCTTTTATGAGAGTACTCTTAATTTCAAATAGTATGTTTATTGAACTGTACCTCAATCTTATTTTAAAACTTAAGAGTAAACATAGGCATGTTTAAGACCTTTTGTAGTTAGGAGTTAACACTCTGTAAGATAATCCGCCATCATAAATATTTAAGAGTACCAATGGAATTAGAATTATCGTCAGAATAAAATATTTCATCCTGTTTATTGTTATCACGCAAAGATTCTGGGTGGATTTTTCACTAAATTCAGAGGGGCCATTGAAGATAGTCTCCGGCCACACACAGGCTACGTGACATGTGCCAAATTCACTTTTGGGGACCCTGGAGTCATTCTCTCCAGCAGTTAAAGTAGATATTCAGAAAACTGTCCACTTACCTGACCATCAGGAGAGTCATTTGATGTATTAAAGTACTACACAAAATCATTGTCGTTTGAAATATTAGCCCCAAATAATCAACCACAAAAGCCCACGCTCTAAATTGGGAACAGTGTTTTGCCATTGAGGTGTTTTTCGGATGACAACATTTATACATAATGCATAGCTGGGGAGTAGTAGGAAGAGGAAATGAGTACACAGGGATTTTAAATTTAAAATTGATGAATGGTTCGAAACAATGAGGAGGAGACCAGTTAGCAGTGAGTAAATGGAGTTCACTTTTCTATAAACCACTTAAGGTCAAAAATCACATTGCTGCGGCCACAATTTGGCAACGTCCCTGTCGTGTAGATGTTTGTTTACTACGTAGGATATTTGAGAGAGCAACTGTTTTATACCGCAAGAATGCCATTTTGTCTCCTAGAAAGGTTAGTTATTTAATCATTAAAGCAAGCTTATCCTGAAGGTTTTGAAAGTTACGTCTTCAAGGACCTATACTTGTGTATTAAGAGAATATGACTTATATGAGGATATTATTTCTAAAAATCATTTTCGGTGCCAGAGTTTACACATTAATAGTAAGAGAATTATTTCTGGAACCCGCTGGAAGGCTGTGTATATGCAAACTCAACAATTAATTTTAAGATAATAACTCAATTGCCCACCAGGTGAGTAAGTCCAGTTTAAGAGGCTCGCACATATACGCAGAGGTTGACATTGCTGAGTAGGAGATGACTAATAACTTAAAGTATTTAGAGGAAAGGTCAGCCTAAGGAATTTCCTTTAAATACTTTAAATGTCGTACAGGCACTTTACTTGCCTGTACCTAGCTGAAAATGGGAAGCCAACTATTATGATATTCCCCCTGCCACTTCCACTCTTGCCAATACTCTCTCTCCTCTCCATGTTTCTCTTGATTTCCATATAGCACGGTAGGTTAATCGCCAAAGCAGATTCATGGGAATCAAACAATGACCCAGCACCAATCTTAATGAATGATTCAGATGATACCAGTAGACAACAAGTACAGCTAAGACAGTCTTTTCCAGAAGACAGAAGCCATCAGACAACATCCAGAAGTGTCCCGTTTCTTCTTTGTTAGGACATTTTTGTTCCCAGAGAGATACACTTAAATTTGGGGGGAAATATCTATTATATACACCATCTATTACCTAACTTACTAACCCCATTTCTCCAAGAAACCCTGCCTGTTAATGTTTAACATTGCAATCTAGGCTCTCTAGATATACCTTGATATGACCATTTGCTTCCTAGGAACTTCCCTTTTCTATATCAATATTGTATCATGTTGATAAGCGAGGGTGAGTGAAGGCCAGTAGCATATATATGAAGGAGATCTTGCATGGGTTTCTCATTCCCCTGAACTTTCCCAACAGGAAAGAAACTAGCCACGGGTCCTCTCCTTTGCAAGTTGCCAAAAAGTCAATCTCCTTAAGTCGATGTATCCATTTTCCTTTGTATTCCCAAAGGTACGGCAGTAGTATATTCTTTTCTGGAAATACTGTTCTTATGGGAGTTGATAAGAACTTTATCAACATTGGCTTTTCAAGCTATAAACTCTTCGAAAAGAGAGACGGTGGAATGAACATAATATGGAGCTCCAGTTGAACCTGAGTTTGAGTTTGAATTTCAGAGTCTACTCGCTTTATAGCAGCGGGCATGTCGCTTACTTTTTCTGAGAAGTGGTTTCCTCATATGAAACAAGTCAAAAGAGCATCACAGTTTTTAGGGTTTTTATGTGGATTATGAGATACAAGGCATGTGAGAGGTGCTGGCAAAGTGTCCAATGTGTAGTATGTGCTCAATACATACTTCCTTTCTTTGCCTTTTTGTGAAGTTAATCGGACCTCAGGTTTTTCCTCTCTGATCAGTGACGTTGCACATTTTCTTTGTTCTTGTTTCAACCGCTTGAATACTTCTTTCCTATCTCCTTTGCTAATGCTCTTTTCTTTCTCCGTTACCTTAAATCCGGACGTAAAATTCTCAAAGTGTGTGCATAACCATTTTACTTTCTTATTCCACGGTTTTAGACTCCTGAGTAGACGCCAAATATTTTATTGTGAAACCACACTCACAATACGAAATAGAACGTAAGGCTCAAACCGCATCTGACTCAAAGATACAGTGTTTAAATAAAAAAGAAAGTAATCTGGGACTCAGATATCTCTGCTCATACTCTCAACTCCCATCCTGATTGTGGGAGATTTATATTTCCAATTTTATTTACTACTTTATCATTTGAAAAGTTTATACATTTTTCAAAATCCAAGGGCCAGAGGGGAGGCGGGTGGGAGGATGTGTGAAATAGATAAAGGGGATTAAGAGTACACTTATCTTGACATGCACTGAAAAATGTATAGACTACATTGTACCCCTGAAGTTAATGTATGTTAATTACACTTGACTTAAAAAAAAGGACAAATATTTCTCATGTAATTTTGCTTCCTCATTTTTTCTTTGATTCAAAAGGATTTGTGTAAATACTATATGCCCGGTTCTGTGTTGGGTGTTTCGTGTGACATTAAACAAAAAGATCACGTTGCCTACATGCAGGGAGTGAGTAGATTAAAGCCGTAGAAAGGTCTTAGTCAAATAGTTGCCTGAAATATAACTGCAACTATAACACATAACACAGAGGAAAGAAAGGAATGTTCGAGTTCACTTTTCAAGAGACTATGACCTAGTCAGTTGCCACACTGAGCAAGTGAACTTTGAGTCGACATGAGCAAGTTACCTATGAGGCGGAGGTTGAGAGGAGAGGGAATCCGAAAAACAGTCCCAGATTCCTGGGGCAAGTTCGTACTTTACTGTTGTTCCTCAGGACCAGTACACCCTCTTCTCTTGCCTTCCACGTAAGAATCAGCTGGTTGTTGGAAAGGAGCAAGAGGCTGCCAAGAAACCCAGAAGGCATGGGTTTATCAACACGACCCCTAACTGGCCAGGTTAAGATGTAGCTGTAACAGTCAGATCGTCAATGATAGGCTTACTTGGCATTGCTTTCTTTTTTTCCTTTTTAATGCATTCATTTATTTTGAGAGAGACAGAGACAGCTCGAGTTGGGGAGGGGCAGAGAGAGAGGGAGAGGGAGAATCCCAAGCAGGCTCCGCGCTGCCAGAGCAGAGCCCCACGTGGGGCTCGAACCCAGGAAGCCCTGAGATCAAGATCTGAGCAGAAACCAAGAGTCCAACGCTTAACAGACTCAGCCACCCAGGCGCCCCTGGCTCTGCTTTTATATTTGTGACATCTGCAGCTTACTTCCACATTTTCTCCTTGCTCCCTCCATCCTCCTATTTATTTCCTAGGGTGGGTTAAAAATACACTGATAAAAAAACCAGTCCTAGTTTCGTGTCCCCTCATTCTTGCTACAGTATACCTTTCAGGACCAGAGGTCTAATATCTTCATGCCTATTTTATTTCCATGAAAATAACGTTCTTAGATTCCTTGTATATATACCATGTGTGCAATATAATAAAAGTTCACAATCTTTTATCATATTATTCACTGGCAGGGTAGTTTCTCATAATTACATACATATGGTATTACTGAACGATGAGAATTTTTCTTTTATCTTAGAAAATAAAAACCTTAATTTTTTTTTCTGTCAGATCTTACAGACACCCTGTCAAATTTAACCCCCAAAGAGTCTGCGGATCCGCATATTTGGCGGTGTTAACGGAAGTTCCTACCTTTGTTCAGGTGCTGCCTTGATCTGGAATCCTCTCCACCATGATTTCCCTTAATCTAACGTAGCGATCTCGACTCAGTTCTATTGATAACAAGCTTTCAAAGATGATATTGTTGGCTGGCCCACTTAAAGGCTTTCAAAAAGACTAAAGTCATTAGCAAGCCAGCTATGATCATTGAATCTCTGTTACAGTCTAGTAATGCCTCTGAGTCTGTAAACTTGTCCTCCTACGTGCCATGATGCAAGGGGAGCAGGACAGTTGACCGCCTCCATTGTGGGTTCTCAGTCAGTCCTGAGACAAAGCCTGGTAAGTTGCCACCAGTCTTACCAGAATATACCTTTTGGGAGGAATCCTAGCAGTTAGTGGCCGTTTTCTTCTTGTGAAGACAGATGTTCGTTGCCTCCTCTGTCCGCCGAACAAGCGCCCAACCTCACAGGACACCACGAGTTCTCTCTCTTGCAGGCAGTAGGGTGTCCTTCCCTCTGTCCCTTGTTATACTTTGCTCCAATCAGCTCAAATGTGTCTCTTGCCCCTCCCTCCTCAGCTGTGACTGCAACCATGTATCTCTTTAATTATTGCGCAGATGCAGTTTATACATCGATCAGACCATAAGGATTGTAACCCAGCTTGACACCTGGGAGCCCAGTCGGCTCTCTTATCAAGGTTTCCCTTAAGTCACAGAACGTTCTGGGGTCTTATGCTCTCCTCTACATCCCCATAATTCTTTCCTTTAGCTACCACTTAAGGTTCATTTGCTCTATTCTAGTTTGTATTGCCACTGTCAAGTCAGGGAATATTTCTTGCACTTTTAGCACAGAGTCAGGCTTCTGAGAAATGTCAAATTAAGATATTTCAGCTCATTATGGCTTCATATTCCCTTTTCCCTTACTCTATTAGAGGATAAAGGATGTTGACATTTTATTCTCTTGATTAATCCCACATAGTTACAATTACAAGAGTATTTTAGAAAAAGTTGGAGTAGAAATAAGCATTTGATATTTAAAGCCTGGAAACAATAAAACCCTTTGATATACAGAGTGCAAGAGGGATATTTCATGGGCTCCATGCTTTTAAAATTTTTTCACCACGTGATATATTTTCTTGTATTTAAATACTTTGTAAAACCATATTAGCTTCTGTAAAAACAAAACAACCCCCCCCCCCACACCTGTCCAATTAACAGTTTTTTTCTGGCCATTTCATCAATGACCGAAACTTATCTAATTAACAATCAACAAGTATGTAGACAAATATGTGTTTAAAATCTGTTAGCTCTGAGAACATGTGCTATAGGGGGTAGAGGATATGAGAGATTCTGTTGTAAGCATTGTCCTTATCTCAAAGAACAATGTAACATAGCATGGAGAAGGATAGAAAGATTTAAAAAAAAATTAAATGACTGGGGCGCCTGGGTGGCTCAGGTCATGATCTCTGGTTTGTGAGTTTGATCCCCATTCCGGGCTCTGTGCTGACAGCTCGGAGCCTGGAGCCTGTTTCAGATTCTGTGTCTCCCTCTCTCTCTGCCCTTCCCCGACTTGTGTACTCTCGTTCTCTCTCTCTGTCTCAAAAATAAATGAACATTACAAAAAAGGAAGGTTAAGAGTCTACTTATGATGAGCACTGAGCAATGTATAGAATTGTTGAATCACTATATTGCACACCTGAAACTAATATAATACTGTGTGTTAACTATACTGGAAATAAAGCAAAAAAATTATTTAAAAAAAAATAAAGAAAAGGAGGTATCATGGTAAGTTGCACTTACCTGGAAAGTTTCAAGGAAAAGGAAGCTCCCGAAATATATCAGAGAAGGCTAGGCTTCAGAGGCATGAAGAAAAAAATACAAACTGACAATAATGCAGAAAAGATGAATTCATGAAACACGATGAGAACACTTTGGAGAAGAGCTGTAGGGAGACGCCAAGGTTAGAGAGATTATTTGGACGCTATAATATGAAGCTAAAGAATTTGAACTTACTCTTCTGCCTTCTTTGCCAAAGGAAGTGTTTTCTTTCCTGCTGTGGTCTGATTACTTACCAGAAGTTTCATATTCTTAGGGGCGGGTTAGAACTCATGACTTTTAATAGTTTTATGTTTATTTATTTAGTTAGTTTTTAAAGTGTATTTGTTTATTTTTGAAAGAGAAGGAGAGAGAGAGAGAGAGAGAGAGAGAGAGAGAGAGAGAGAGAACGCCTGTGAGAGGGAGACACAGAATCCAAAGCAGGTTCCAGGTCTGAGCGGGGTCAGCACAGAGCCTGACTTGGGGCTCGAACTCAAAAACTGCCAGATGATGACCTGAGCCAAAGTCGGATGCTTAACCGATTGAGCCACCCAGGCGCCCCATCTTTTAATAGTTTTAAAGTGAAATATCTGATCATTGTAGTTCCACGAGTGGATCACGCATTCACAGAATATTGGGAGTTGTCTCTTTTTGTCTCTGTGTACTGCTTTCATTATTTTGTTTGAGTAAAGGGCCGACTGGAGTAATGAGAAGCCTAAAGGATTTGAAACCCCTTTTTCATCATGTCTGTATTATAATGTTACCAGCTGGCTTCTGCCTTATATAACTTGTTCCTCCCTGTAACATTGCATAAGACGGTGTGCTACCCTATGCTGGGAGATGCTTCGATTTGGATGAATGATGAGTTATATATACAACGTTGGAGGAAAATATAAAACTGATAAGCCATTCATCTGATATCTGTTCAGAGTTCCAATTCCATTCATATCTATTAAGATTCAGTTTCTCTTTTCTTTTTGCAAGAAAAAGGAAAGTACAATTTATTTGTAAAAGTAACTTCAAAAAGTTGTGCTTCAAAGTTTGTACACATAGCTTTGACGGGAGAGATTACTAATTAACCTGAACCATTACATTAAAATGTCAACCAAATAAGTATTAAATGAGCCTAATTTAATTTTTTTAATTGAAAGGCTTTTTTTTTTAAATGGATGCACAAGAAAATACGCAGGATACATAGATTTATACAAATGTATTTATGATAATTCTAGTGGATTCAATAAACAATGACCCCCTAACATATATACCTAATTCTCCATGTGTTTGTTTATTTTAGAATGTCAGTTTTTTACTAACCTCTATTTTTGCATATTTTATAGCATCAATTCATATTATTATTTATGTCTCCTTATAGTTATAAAGAATATACCCGGTCCGGCATTTCTGCGATTTAAAGATTTTTTAAAAATTAGGACTTTAGGGGCACCTAGGTGGCTCAGTCGGTTAAGCGTCTGCCTTCGGCTCAGGTCATGATCTCACGGTTCGTGGGTTCGAGCCCCACATCGGGCTCTGTGCTGACCGCTCAGAGCCTGGAGCCTGCTTCAGATTCTGTGTCCCCCTCTCTCTCTGCCCCTTCCCCACTCGCGCTCTGTCTCCCTCTGTCTCAAAAATAAATAAACATTAAATTTTTTTTTAAATTAAAAAAAATTAGGACTTTAATGAAAACAATTGTCTTAGAGTAATAATCCCCGCCGTTTCTTATATCTAGTATTATGTGCTTTTTCATCGGAGTAAGAACTTTGAATAAACCAAAGCTACTGTGATTGTAGTAAGTGGATATACACCAGGCAATGTATGATGATTTCTCCATAAACCCTACTGTGCAGATGTGAAGGAGAGGGATTAAGTATCTTGCCAAATTACAGGCACCTCGAAAGTCAGAAGCCAAATGTAACCATCAAATCCCAGTTCCCCCTAAACCTGTCTTCTTTCTCTTACGCCACAAATTCTGGGTATTCTTCTGTCTGTGTGTGGTGTTTATTTTTACCCCCACTGCTCTCAAGTCAGGGTCTCTAATTCACAATCATTCTTCCACCACAGTCTTTTTTCTGCCCCTTCGCTTGTGATTCTATCTACAAAGACCATTCAAACCATAGTAGCTTCGACTGCTTTAACGGGGGGGGGGGGGGGGGGAGGACTCTCTCGAAAACACAAAATGGCCACTTCTTCCACAAGGATTAAAATAAAGATTACGTGTCCATCTCTGACGAGGCCACATTTTACAAGAGAAATGATTGCTGCCGGGGTCACCTCTCTCTCTCCTCTTCCTTCTTTGTCTTTTGCAAACCTTTCTGTTTTCTACTTTAGGACATAATTATGGCCTCTTGTGTTTAAACAATAAACCATACGCTTCTGGTCTGTGACTCTCAGCTTGTTAAGTTTAATGTATTTCTGGAATCTGTATGGGTTATGTGTGCATGATGTTAAGTCTCGGGCTGTGGCCATGGAGGTGGGAATAGGGAGTGGTAAACACTAGACGCTTCCTTTGCCCTTGACACTCATATCATCGAATTTAGGGGAAAAGACATAAAACAACGGACCATAAATGAAAGCAAGACAACAATATTCATGATGCCACTAAATGTTATAGAATTTAGAGGAATAGAATATTTGCACACATATCCATATATCCATATATATATACACATACATATCTCCATAAATACACATATCCTAATATATATACATATATGCACCCCAATGTATATATCACAAGTATTATATTTCCTTACTATAATATATTACCTATTTATACTACCTTACTAATTAATATACTACTTATCCCCTTACTAATTCATATATGCATATGTGTGTGTGTGTGTGTGTGTGTGTGTGTGTATATATATACACACATACATATGCATATGAAATAAATCTTGAGCTAGGTTATCTTTGAGAGAAGTTCGGGTAAAGTCCATGCAGGAATGAAGATCTGCTCCCTTCAGGTGTGGCCTGAGGGAAATACAATGACGTGTTTTTTCCCTTTGTTCAAGTTCCTCAGTGCCTTTTAAAAGCACTCTGGAATTTTTCTCATATACATTTGAAGTATTTCTTGCTAGGTTTACATCAAAGAATTTTATTTCACTCTGTTACCTAAGCATTGCCCCTAAGTGTGCATGGGACACACTAGAGCCCTGTCCTTGGTGGTTGGCCTCATGCCCTCTTATTAGGCACCATGGGAGCACCTTTGCAACTCGTTTGGGCAAGATGTCTGTGGGTATGTTTTCCTTTACCTCTTCTAGTCGCTTAGTCTTTTTCTATGAGGAGATTTGTAGAGGTTCAGAATCTTCGTTGGTATCGTGCTCTTGTTTTGACCAGAAGCCTGTTCTTTGATTGTTGATTTTTATTTAAATCTACTCGACATACGACATCCTGTAAGTTTAACGTCATATACTGCATGTTGATTTGACACATTTATATATTGCCATATGATTGCCACTGTAGCATCTTCATTTATGTACCTCTATCAAGTCACAGAATTATAACTTCTTTTATTCAATAGCCAAGATATGGAAACAATCTAAGTGCCCATCGACAGATGGATGGATAAAGACATTCTTTTATGGTTTCAGCAATTCCTTCGTTTTGGAAGACTTGACTGCACTTTAAATAAAAAAGAAAAATTAACATCGGTTTTGCAGTGATTTCAAGTAATTGATAAGAGACAATTTGTTTACCCTGTTGTTGTTTAATTTATCTCGAATTATCAACGAATTTATTCGTTAAAAATAAAATAGCCCTGGTGACAAAGTTACAAAAGCATATTGGGCTGTAGGAAAAGTATAAATAGATATAAGCATCGAGGACTTAAATTGATCATATTGTCAGGTCCAGGAATTGCACTTCCAAGAATCCATTCTGAAAAAAAGGTATCAGGAATTAAGACGGTAATTTATGCACTGGATTATTTGTTATAACATAATTTATAACAGTAAAAACTCGGAAACAGAATGCGAGTTCCCAAAGAAATGGTTCAATAAATAATAATATGCTATAAAATAATAACACGTGTCTCCTTTGGGTCAGAGCTGAGATGCATATAAATTTGAGGGACGTCTTGGGGAAAAAGTTAAACCATATTTACAATTAGTTTTGCTCTGTGTGGCGAAGTGCCTAGTAGACTGAGCAGAAAAAAGACTGGTCAGAAGAAACCCAGAGCGACGATGGTTTGCAGAGAATCGAAGAAAACATCACGATAAAGGAAGGCTTTTGCTATTCCAAATCAAATAGTAGAACAGGGCTGATGAGTCAGATGGGGGTAGTGGTTCCAAATATAGTACAGTGTCACCTGAACTTGTCTGGTACAGACATCCTGGCTGTGAACAGCTCTCTTGGGGAAAATGGTACTGTTTCATTTCGGAGCCAGCTAGATAAATGGAAAGAACTCACCATGGCTAATTTGAATATACACATTAAAAAAAAATAACTTGATTAAATAGTCACATCCCTACCTGTTATGTTTAATTTAAATGTAATTGTATATATATTTAAAATATCATATTAAGTAATGTATTATCATAGAAAACTAGTTTTCTACTGTCACATTTTATGAGTTAATTTTATTCAAACTCCTCTCTTTAAATTTTGACATCAGTATTTTTGTCATCATTACAGCCAATTCCGAGTCATCTATCATAGTTTTCAATAGCACATTATCTTCAATTCTCATCCAAGTTGTTTTAAGTACTGCGCTTTTTCAATCTGAGTATGATACTGTTTTTGGAAATTTTATCCTAATTGCCTAAACAACAAGCTATAATTTGCATAACGTGATATTTTTATTTTTTTCAGGAATCTTGTTGATATATATACCACATTTGCACAGGGTGATTGGTTTTATCATATTTGTAGTGGCATCCAACATTTGTAAGTAAAAGCTTCTAAAAACGGAAAGAATTCACCAATATCTGTTAAATGTCCTTCCCAACTCTTTGCCTGTATTGTGACTGAGAGTAGGGGAGTTTAATATGGCCTTGAGGAGGACGATAAATGTATATTTCTGTCCATTCAAAGTGAATGCAAACTGACCCTGTCTTTCCAATAGGGATTGATACTAACTGATTTGCCAAATCAGTGGCTAAACATCAGGCTCCCAGCTTGCGTGTTGAGCTAATGAAGGTACCACATCCGGCACAACAGCAGTGACCGGGGCCACCACTTGGGTAAGTTCAGGCTAGCTCACTGTCGTCTAACATATTCCACCTGAGCCTTTCAGTGGCCAGACCGGAGACACCAATGCAGACCTAATGGGGACCACAACTCCTGCTTCTTTTACAAGCTGGACGGTGGCCCTAATATCTGTCATTCTACCTGAGATACAGTTTTAATTCTAATTTAATATATTGGCTGAGGAAGAATACAATATCAGGGTCGTTTAGTTGTTCTGTATTACCAATTACATACCTCTCTATACTTGTTAGGAAGTCAGTGTGAGAATACTCCAAGAATAACTTGCCTTCCATATTTCCCCAGTGTGATAAGGGACCATAATCATACTTTGGGACAACTGGTGTCATGTTAGCTCAGACACTTTATCCAATGGGTTTTATTCATTTTTTAATTTATATATATATATATATATATATATATATATATATATATATATATATATATTTTTTTTTATTGAGAGAGATAGAGAGCAAGGGTGGGGGGGGGGTGGGGGCAGAGATAAAAGTGGAAACAGAGAATCCCAAGCAAGCTCCTCACTGTCAGCTCAAGGCCCGATGTGAGACTTGAACTCATGAAGCACGAGATCAGGGCCTGAACTGAAACCAAGAGTTGGACGCTTAACCGGCTGGGCCACCCAGGCGCCCCTATCCAGTAGGATTTGAGACAACTAGCTGTTTTCTTTTCTTAAATAAAGGTATATTTGACCATTAAAAATCATACATGTTTAAGGTGTATAATTTAATGATTTGATATATGTATACATTATGAACAAAATTGTCACATTCAGGATTATTTAACATATCTCTCACCCCAGATAGTTACCACTTTTGTGTCTGGGTACGTGATATGAATACTTAAGATCTGCCTTCTTAGTAAATTTCAGGTATGCGGCACAATAATTGGCAACTATGGTCACATTGTTGTGGATTAGACCCAAGCCTTACCCTTGCACGACTAAAACTTTGTTCCCCTTGACCGTCACCTCCCTATTTCCCTGCTCCCCGCCCCTTGTAACCACCATCTAACTCCCGGCTTCTATGAATTTGACCATTTTGGATTCCACATAGAAGAGAGATCACACAGTATTTGTCTTTCTGCATCTGGCTTATTTTACTTAACATAATACTCTCCAAGTTCGTCTGTGTTATCACAAATGGCAGAATTTCATTCTCTTTTAAGGCTGAATAATATAATATTTTCTTTATTCATTCACTGATGGCATTTACTCTTATTTCTATAGCTTGGCTCTTGTGAATAATGCTTAAATAAACATGTGAGTACAGCTATGTCTTTGAGATCCTGATTTCATTTTATTTGGCTGTCTACCCAGAGTGGCTATTATCTTTGCTTCCATATCCTGACATTCAAGTAGCCATGGGTTCTTTTGGAGAAGGAAGATTGGGGAATCCATTCGGAATATACACGTTCACGCTGCAATGTCCTTCCTCTCAATTGATATTTTCTGGGTCTGAGAACTGGCTTACCTCTGGGCACAGGGTAAGGATTCTGCCTTTCCCATTGCTGTAACTGACATCGGTTTTCCGCCCATGTGCTCTTGCTTTTGTTTTTTTGTTTGTATAGGTCAAACAATGCCCTTGTGGACTGTGCATCTTTGATCCACTCCTAAGAACACCAGTGGCTGTTAGATAGTTCCCTGGATTCTTGCAGTCAAGTCTCCCTGACTGCTATTCTGGCTCTGGTGATCGTTGTAGAACTTACATCCAGCTTGCCTGTGATGGTTACGTGCTGATACTTTGCAACTAAATTTTTGGAATCCTCTCATTTCCCTTGACAGTAAGGAGCCCTTTCTGTAGCAGCGTCCCTACTGTCTACACTTGCCTTTGAAGAACAGTCAACAGGAATGTTCTCACCGGGATATTCTTTATTGCTTTAGTGAAGGAGCATCCTCTGGGTCCATCAGAGAACATGGTCAGTTTGTGGGTTCTCTTTTATTATATAATAAATCTGTTCCATCATGCCCACCTGCAGGCCCTTTGGTGAAGAATTCAACCTTCTTATAGAAGGAACATCACCACCTTAGGCGAGCAAAACTGATACTTAATTCTGTTATTGGTGTAGGGAGGTGAATACAAATCATATGGAGGACAAATGTCTTGTGAGGCATATGCCTCATATGGAGCCTCTGTATCATCTACAGGCAAGTGGGAGTGGAATACCTCTGTTAGCTTAGTGGGTTCAAGGGAGTATGAATTCAAAGTCATAGTACATCCCTACATGTCCCTATTCCTGAATTGAGTAGTCTTCTCTATGACGGGTCTGAGTATTTAGCCAAAGGAGATTGCTAGGGCAAGAATTGGGCCTTCTCATAAGCATGTTATGGACATACTTTTTGGTACAATCTGCCCTGTTACTTTAGGATCTAGAAATCTCTTTAAATGTTACCAGAGAAACTTTCTGGTTGGTTTTTACATCATGTCTTAGGCTGGTAATTGACTGCCCTAGACCTGGAATTTTATTTCTTCAGAGTTTCAGTTTCATTTAAGAAGAACCAACCTTCTGGTTACCATTGCTACTGTCACTCTCACATTTTTAAGGTATCACATGAGCCACTACTCTCCTTCAGCCTTCATCTGTTCCAGTTTGACACAGGTGAAGGTCTGGATAATTGTGATGCTAGAACATGTAAGGAAATATTTCCACTTCCTTAATCACCAGCAACAGAGCTCTTATGGTCTGGCCAGCACACAATCCAATTCTAAAATCCCTTCCTGAGGGTCTGAACCCTGCACTTGTCTAAATTCAGGTTGCCTCAGAGGCAAACCCTAAACGAGGATTCAAGGGCAAGAATTTATTTGGGAGATGAAGGAACCACCAGTACGGGAATGGTAGGTGAGAAAAGAAAGGTAAGGCAGCCAATACAAAATGGCAGTGTGTATGCAGAACTAGTGTATTAATTCCTCTGGGGGACCCTGGGAGTCATTGCCCTGCAGGGAGGAATGAGGTGAAGCATTTCATACCCCAACTTTTAACAATCATCGGTTTGGTGCTCTGCGTGTGGTGAAGGGATGGTACCATTGACTTTTTCACGACTTCCATCTTTCCATACCAGCAGAAATTGGCTCCAGTGGCAGGAGAAATGCCTCCGTCAAAGGAATGTAGGTGATTACAATCGGTAGGCTGATATATACTAAGAATATGAGTAAGCAGATATGGGCAGTGCAACAACAGAATCTCTTTCACACCCTACGCTCTGTAGCCTAGGTTTCTTCCCGTTATATTGGCCACCTGCCCATCCTTTCGCCGTACATTTGCCGGTAGATTCATGCCCATGTTGTTTCTTCCCATCCTCCGTGAGGGTTGCTTCATCAGATATCATATGCATTCAAGAAAAATAGATGATAAAATATCTCCATTATGTTTTAATCTTGCTCAGAGAGGCAAGGTCGATCAAGAATAGGAGTACTCAAAATTTTTGACCTGTATAAGATTTTTATTCTTGCTATTTCATCACCGAAGTGCTGTTTACTAAGAAAAGCAGATAAAACTTGCTTTTCTCTTATCTTTCAAGGGAGAGATGATTATAATGTTCTGTGCAGAGTTACCTCTGCATACACCAAATTCTCTGAACTGTACGAATCTATTCAAACATTGGGAGACTCGGGCACATGATTTGAAGCTCCTGCTGATATACCTTTGATGAGTCTCAAAGAAAGGAGGGGGGTGTTGAGATCTCCTAGTGATAAAGGCAGTCTTTTGGGGGGTGGATTAAAAGAGCAGCACAAGGGGGCACCTGGGTGGCTCAGTTGATTAAGCTTCTGACCTCGGCTCAGGTCATGATCTCACCGTTCATGAGTTCGAGTTCCGCATAGACCTCTGTGCTGATGGTGCAGAGCCTGTTTGGGATTCTCTCTCTCTCCCTCTCTCTCTCTCTGCCCCTCCCCCCTCTCTATTTCAAAACAAGTAAATAAACTTAAAATAAAATAGAAGCACGTGAGTCCTAAATTATAAAAGTAGTAGTCAGTGCTATGTGGCAAAGTGGTTAAATCAGTAGCTATTAAAGACTAGAGCAATTAACGATCAGTGCAGTGTAAGTACAAAAAGGCGCATTTATCAGTGACCTAGGATAGAATATGACACATAGGAAAAATAGAAATTTTGTGCTGCTATATTGATTCCAGAGTGATATGTTTGAAGTTCGATTGACATGAATAGAACATAGGTAAGAGGTCATGGCTTTCATCGTGTCAATGACCAAGTTACCATGCACTCAATGATGGCGGTGGTCGATTCGTTATTGTAGGAACTATATTTCCAACAATGTTGAAATTAAACCGTTAAAAAAAAAACACCTTGGGTGGTATTTAGGGCAGGTAATCAGTCAGAATGTAACTGGGAGATGAAATCACTCTAATTCCTTGAAATAGAGAGAGTTTACTATAGGGAATTGTCACGCAGGGGACAAACGTGCTGAAAATCCAAACAGAAGGTGGTGAACAACCCAGAATCTAGCAACAGCAGGAAGCTGCCAAGCCCCGGATGCTAGAGGACACGAGGGAAAGAGTGGTAGCACCGCGGCTCAGGGGCAGAAGTGCCTACTGGAGCTGTGATGGGCTGGCTTGTCTGGCAGGCAGCGGGGATACAAGGAGATGTAACCACTTCTGGGGACGCTACAGAAGGCAGAGCCAGCAGAGAAACCGCTTCTCCATTTCTTCCTACTTCTAGTCTCCCAGCCTCTACTCTCTGCCAACGCCTTCCGCTGGGCAGAGGGCACCGGGCCAGCTGGCACGGATGCCTAGGAAATGTCTGCAGAGGAGAGGAGAGGAGAGGAGAGGAGGAAGAAAGGTGGGGGGGGGGGGCCCAGGAATGCAACCGAAGGGCTGGCATGAGAAAGGCATGATTTCCAGTCAAAAGAATTACGTTTCTTTATGTGGCATAGAGTTGAGAGGTTTTCTGTAAGCAAACCAGGAGGTGCGGCTGAAGAGTCAGTTTCACCTCACTGAGAATTACGCAGTTATGTCCGAAAACGGGAGGACTTTGTTCTTGGTGCTATTTCAGAGCACTGGCTCCAAGAATAGAGATTGGCACGGGCAATGAGGCAAGCTGCCAGGGTCACTGAAGAGCCCGCGGGACAACATGCATGGGGGCGCTGTGTGCCGCTTCTGAACAGAGAATTTAAGAGCCACCACCTGTGGGGCGCCTGGGTGGCTCGGTCCGTGAAGCACTGGACTTGAGCTCAGGTCATGATCTCACGGTTCGCGGGTTCGAGCCCCACGTCGGGCTCTGTGCTGACAGCTCGGAGCCTGGAGCCTGCTCTGGATTCTGTGTCTCCCTCTCTCTCTGCCCCTCCTCGTGCTCTCTCTGTCTCCCCCAAAATGAAAAAAAAAAGGTTGAAAAAAATGAATTAACAAAAAAAGCCAACCTGCGGTTCTACTCTTGTTCCTTTCCCTCCGCCCTGAGAGCGTCCTATCACAAATAAGGTACCGCTGACCTATTAAAGACGAATCTGGTTGCCAACCTCCCTGGTTGTGATAAAGCCCTGAGATTGCAGGCTTCTTGAGTTTTGGTGCTTGCAGCATAACTCAGTGACAACTGACCTGAGGGACCGTTCTCCACTTCCTGTCCGTGGAACAACTTAGGTCACCCCACTCCAGCTCGCCAACACCCAGTCATCTCTGAAATGCAATTTTGGTTCCATTTCTCCTAGCAACATTTTTACCCCTGCCCTACCCCCCCCAACACACACACACACTCTCCGATGAGGCCAGCTTTCTTCGTTTTACCTACTGTAGAAATAACGTTCTTCCTTTGAAGGCAACTGTTACTTTTGCATTTTATCTCACATCTTTTGAGATCTTTCAGCTTGTTCCAATAGTTCATTTGAACATTATCCCTGAAAAACTCTGCGCTCTGAGGCAGTCATAATTATTTAACAATCTTAATTTATTTCACAAAGTCATAATTTCAGGCATCATAATTATTAAATCATTCACCAAGTTCTCGACATCCATTCTCCTTTTAAAGTGCTTCCATCATAAATATGCATGTGCTTTGAGCAATTAAACTACATGGCATGATGGTCTCTTTCCTGCAACACAGCTATTATATCACCCATCTGATCCTTTATGCATTTCAAAAATATATCTGTAGTTGTGCCCATTATGTTTCCAACATTCTCCTCTCTAGATTTCTTAAGGTATAATTAGCATACATTATATTAATTTCAGGTGCACAACCGTTAATAATGGTTCGGTATTTGTATATACAGCAAAATAATCACCGTGATAAGACTAGTTCACATCCATCACTGTGCATGGTTACCGAATATTGTTTTCTTGTCATGAGAACTTTAAAGATTTGCTCTTTTAGCAATTTTCAAATATGCAATGTAGTATTATTTTTAAAATCTTTATTTATTTTTGAGAGACAGAGAGAGACAGAGCACGAGCAGGGGAGGGGCAGAGAGAAAGGGACACGCAGAATTGGAAGTAGGCTCCAGGCTCTGAGCTGTCAGCACAGAGCCCGACGTGGGGCTCGAACATACAAACCGTGAGAATCATGACCTGAGCTAGTCAGACGCTTAACTGACTGAGCCACCCAGGCGCCCCTGCAATGTAGTATTATTAGCTATAGTTGCCCTGCTCTCCGTTACAGCCCCATGATGTCTTTAATCCAAAGTGAGTAGCTTACAAGAGATAAGAATCTTGATACTCGCCATGAAGATTACAAACAATTCCGAAACCATTATTTTTCTAAATTCAAGATCCTGCTACAGCTACCACTAGAGCGCTAACGAATGCTGTGGACTGTTTGATTTGAACTATTTCATTTCAGCTGATGTAAAGCCCAAAGAGTTGTGCTTATTGATCTAATGGATAGAGTGACAGGTGTCTGGAGACCTCTAAATTTATCTCATGTCAATCTTATGCTTTTTCTCTTTATTGTTGCTTCAAATTTTAATTTCTTAGGGATGTTATATATTACAGACGGATCAATTTATATTCAGAATAATTAGTAGCTTGCGTTAAAGGAATGCTCTTCAATCATAAGCTAAGCGACATTCAAATAAAATTAAAATGGTTTGTGCCCTCGTGTGCCTCAGCTGTTTGTACAAAGACAATAATTTTTTGGACTTTGTGGCATGGTAGAGACAATTTCAGGGATTTTATTTTCTCTCTCGTCTGGAGAGGAAATTGAGAGAGGGAAGGATTGCTATGAACAACTTGGTTTTAGGTAACAGCCAACCAATTAAAAGCTTAATAGTATTTTTCATAAAAGTACTAACCTTCACTATCTTTCTCCATTAAAACTGCTTTTAATTCTCTCCATTAATCACGACTGTTAATGTACAATGTATCCGTGTCCAAGTGCAATGTATCTTATCTCCTTGGCAAAACAGGAAATGAAGAGACAGAAACTATTTTGCTCACTCACAAGTGTAGGTGGTGACATTAATTAAACTCAGTTGGAATTTATCTTCCCTATAGCGCCCAAACTTCCAATTCAATATATTCTTTAAAAGTAGGTATTTGTAAATAAAAAAGTCCATTGTACTTCTATATACCAGTAATGAAAAACTGGAATTTAAAAAAAATTTAAAAGGACAATGCCATTTGCATTAGCACGAGAAATATATATACTTAGGGAGAAATCTAATAAAATGTGTACAGGATCCATGCTGAAAAACGTAAGCTTCTGATGAAGAAATCAACAAACATGGAAACAAATGAAGAGATATAATGTCTATATAGTTTGAAAGACTGAGTACAGTGAAAATGTTGCTTCTCCCTATTTAGATCTGTAGATTCAATGCAATCCCAATCAAGGTCTTAGTAAGCGTTATTCATAGGTCATTCATTCAATACAGAGGATTCAGTCATTCGCTACTAATCCTTTGTTCAATTTATTAAGTTTACTTATTAAATTCAAGTTAAGAAAATAATGGCAGTGCTGTTAGATAAAATATCCCTGATCTGGGTGTAACTGACAGCCTTTCTCATGGCCTCCAAATTAGATTCTATGTGAGCACAGGATATTCTTGGTTGAGTTCCATTGACATAGTTCTAGATACTTTCATTATGAGAGTGTTTCCTTCTTTCTGTAATTTAGTGGACATTTAGAAAGACTATTTTATAGTCATTTGGAAGAAATTGGAAGAAATTGGAAGAAATAAAAGTGAAAAAAACCACGAATAACTCCAAATTTAGTATTAAAGGGAAATTTAAGGTAAGTATTTTGAGATGGTTATGAAAAGAAAATAGAGAATCAGATCATCATTACACACTTTTATTGTATACAAATAAATTCAGTTTCCTAAGGGAATAGAAGTTGGCAAAGTATATAAGTTTGCAGTCATCAATATAGCATAGAAGCATTTGCAGCGAGTTATCTGTCCGGAAAATGTAATACTAAAAGTTTTTGTATATATTACATTGCCAATCTATGAGACATGCATACATGCCAAAAGTGAAAACAATTTGCATAAATATTTTGAGCTATTTCTAAATGAGAAGAGAAAAATACAGGATTCATTTCTATTATATGACTATTAATGTGTGTGTACATTACTAAGATCATAAAAGTAAACCTATTCAGTGCACGTTTTTCTTTAACATTGTTCTACACCTGGAAAGAACAAAAAAAACACATGTTATTGGCAAGACAGTGATTCATAGACAGGCATTGATAAGTTTCAATTATTTTGCAACAGGTATTGAAAAGATAGTGCGGGGGGGGGGGCACCCGGGTGGCTCAGTCGGTTAAGCATCCGACTCTTTCTCAGCTCAGGTCATGATCTTATAGTTCGTGGGACTGAGCCCCGCGTGGGGGTCTGCACTGACAACATGGAGTCTGCTTGGGTTTCTCTCTGTCCCTAGTGTGCACATGGGCTCTCTCTCTCTCTCAAAATAAGTAAACTTTATATTAAAAAAAAAAAAAAAGACAGTGGGGTATATTCCAAGAGATCTGCTCAGGTGGTAAGACATCTATTTCTTGGTTACTTACCGACATTTTCATTTCAAACCTGTCATTCTTTCTAATACCACAAAACGTGTTAGCCCATTCTAGGTGATCTCAGTATTACAGGTTGAAGCTCAGTCTTTCCAGAATTCTCCATTCCTATCCCGATCCCCGTCCCACCTGTACCAGCTTCCTCCAGGTGTATCTCCTGGAGTCACAACGTTGGGAGCTGGGGTGGTTGAAGCAGCCTTTTGCCCTGGGGCTGCATGGGTCCGTGTTTGCGTTCATGTGCCACGTCCCATCCAATCCTCAGGATGATCGACTCCAAACCCTGGTGTCTGCTGAGGTCGTCAGTGTTTATTCAGGCTCTTCTTGTGGAGTTCACACAACAGCCCCCTGCTTCGTCTCCTTGGTCCAAATAAAACCCTCCTTCGGCTCTGCTCGTGCTCCCTCAGCTAACCTCCAGGCCCTTCTCACAGGGGTGAAGACATTCTGGAACTTTTTCCATTCTTCCTTGAAGCCATGTGTCACCCGGTGTCTCCTCACCCCGTGGGTCTGTTGCCCTCACCTCCGGGCGGCAGGAATCCTGCCTGGTGTTTGCTGGGAGGGCAGCGGCTGCCTACATCGTTTTCATTTGAATCTGACATCATGTTTTTAAAAATGTCCTTCCCACCTGCAGCCACAGGTTATCATTTCAGACTGTGCAGTGTTCCCCCAATCTGGGAATTCTTTGCATATTTGTTGCCCCCGTGTGGAGGAGAAAACTCAAGAAAAATGCCTCTTGTGCAAAGACCTCCCTCTGGCCTCCACGTCTTTTCCCTGCATCACACCTGCTGTCAGGAGTCAAAACAGCCCCCGTGGCAGTCAGCTCCAGAGACGTGGAAATGAACTTGGAGCTGCCATGGCCGCAGCAGAGGTCTCGGGGGACAGCGAGACGATCACATTGCCCTTTTAGAGGTCAGAAGTAGGAGCATGCATACACAGAGATCCCCAAGAGGACACATGGGAAGTCAACTACCGCTGTTAACAAAATAATACTGCTATTATTATTTATTTTTTCGCCACGGAGATTTCCTAATAATATAACCAGGTCTCTTAGATGCAAAGGGATGTAGATGAGAATTGTTCATTTTGGAATAAAACTTTACAAAGTGACGGGAGAGAGATGCTAAAAGAGCTGGCTTACGATTATTCCGCCGGTGTCTGCTCGGCATTTGGGGGCCAGAAAGTACCTTAAAATCGATAGAAAGTGGGGGCACCTGGCTCAGGCAGTTAAGCCTCCACTCTTGATTCCAGGGCAGGGCATGGTCTCACGGTGCTTGGGATCGAGCCCCGGGTCAGGCTCCACACTGACGGTGTGGCGCCTGCTTGGGATCCAGTGTCTCTTTCTGCCCCTCTCCTGCTCGCACCCGCTCCCTCTCTCTCTCTCTCAAAAGAAATAAATAAACGTTTTAAAATAATGATACAAAGTGTGCTTTCATGACGGAGACTTAAGCAAAATGATAGAAATTTTTCTGAAACTTTGATAAAGCGGAGTAGTAAACGGTGAAAGACTACGTATACGTTACCCAATTCTGCAGGCTTCAAAAATTGAAAATATTCAAAAGCATCCGTGGTGGGGGGATACATGTTTTCACCAACTCCTGTTCGCCTTGTTGGTGAAGAGGGATTCCCATCCAAGGGTTATGGGTGCGGTTGCCTAGGGAGGAGATAGATGTGGTTTATTAGTTGTAGACACCCACAGCCTGGGAGAGGAGGACACCACACGTGCTGTGGGGCCACACCATGTCATACTTGGGAATGGAATGAACAATAAGGCCCAGGGAGGCAGGCAGCTGACTATCAAGGGGAAGGTTGGCTCTTGATGCCTGCTGGGGATGCAGTTGGTGCGGCTGAATAATCCCACAGGCTGGCAGGGAGGGAAGCCCACTACTCAGGGGTGGTCAGAAACTGCCCGGTCCCCACAATAAGGAGGAGCAAAGGGACCTTATCCATGGGAACTGCAGGGAACTTGTAGTTAAGCCATTCTAGGCTCTTCTGGATTTTCCCAGATGTCAAGAGACACACCCTGGGTCTAATTGGTAGATCTGGTACCACAGGGCACTTGAAATCCCCAAACGGTGACTTCAAAATCACAAAATTTCCAAAGAGACCAAAGAGGGGCACGTTGCCGCAAGAAATAAAGGGTAATATGAAGCAATCTGAAAGGGACGCAGTTTGTGATAGAACATGTATTGTAGAACGAGAAATTCATAAACATCTAAGGGCAACTACAGAATTGAGAGACCGAATCTGTAAGGATAATGTCATTGAGGGCAGAAGTGAAGGACGCATTAGCTCCAGTCAAATCTGTAAGCGTAACCTCCAATTCAACTCTACTTGACAAGCACAAGAAGAGATCTGCTCTTTGGGTAGGTTGGCCTGTGTTGTTATAAACCAGGGGTCAGCAGACCTTTATTTATTTATTTATTTATTTATTTATTTATTTATTTAAACCAGGCAGGCTTCATGGGCCAGAAGTTCTGTCATAACTACCGAAACCTGTTGTAACGTGAATGCAACCCTAGATAGTATATACATACATGGGTGTGGCTGTGTCCCAATAAAATTTTATTTACTGATTTATTTTTGAGACAGAGAGAGACAGGGTATGAGCCGGAGAGGGGCTGAGAGAGAGGGAGACCCAGAATCCGAAGCAAGCTCCAGGCCGCGAACTGTCAGTACAGAGCCCGACGCGGGGCTCGAACTCAGAGCCACAAGATCGTGACCTGAACCAAAGTCTGACACACCACCAACTGAGTCACCCAGGCGCCCCAATATAGTTTTCTTCATAAAAAGAGCCAATGGAGCAGATTTGGCCCACGGTGGTAGTTTGACCACCCCTGAACCGTGTGTTGATAACATTCAATACATAATGAATGAAATTCCAGGCCTCTGTCTGTATTCTACATCAGGAGGCAGAATATGATTTACCAAAGCTTCTTTCCTAGGAGAGAGAAAAGGTCCTGTGTGAATATATATTTCTCCTACTGATGGAGAATTTTTGAATAAAATTTAAAAGGTTTTAAAAGAATGTTTATCTGAATATTTTAAATTTTGTTTTCTTATTGATTCTAATTATTAATGTGCCATATCATGACATATTTAAAAGGATTTTTTCCCCTAGTGCCTAGAGATTTAAACTATGATTTCAAATTCAGAATTCTCTAGTGTATTTCTCTTTCTTACTCTGTTCTTTGAAGTAAGCATTCCATGTTCTCGGTTTCTTTTCTACTTTCATCTTTTCACATAGTTGGGAACCATAAGAAATGTTCTATAATTGAAATTATAACCTGGGAATCCAAAAAGAAAAAAAAATTGAACATGAGGAATGAAGCATTTTAATGGAGAAGAAAAATACAGAGTGAAATGTTTTAGTGTTTATCCTGGGACTGTGACCCATAACAGAGTGTCATCTGTTTTCTCCTTTATAATAATATATAAGATACTCATGCTAAAAGTACCCTTTCTAAATTATTTTATTTTATTTTATTTTTCTATACGTTACTCAGCGCTCATCATAAGTGTCCTCTTAATTCCCATTACCTATTTTACCCATCCCCCCACCCACTCCCTCCCTGGTTACCATCAGTTTGTTTTCTGTAGTTAAGAGTCTGTTGTTTCGGTTTGTCTCTTTCTTTCTTTGTTCATTGGCTTTGTTTCTTAAATTTCACATGAGTGAAGTCATAAGGTGTTTGTTTCTCTAATTTATTTCGCTTAGCATAATACTCTCTAGCTCCACGTATGTTGCTGCAAATGACAAGAATTCATTCTTTTATGGCTGAGTAATGTTCCATGGTATGTCTGTGTATATATGCCATGTGTATCTTTATATATATATATATATATATATATATATATATACACACATATATATACACAGACACATATATATACATACATATATACACACACATATATATACATACATATATATATATATATACATACATATATATATATATATATATATATATATATATATATATATATATATAAAGATAGTGGATATAGATATATCCAGTGGAAGGACACTTGGGTTGCTTGCTTCCATAATTAAACTATTGTAAATAACGCTGCAATAAACAGAGGAGTGTGCATATCTTTTCAAATTAGCATTTTTGTATTCTTTGGGTAAATAGTAATGGGATTACTGGATCAAATGGTGATTCTCTTGTTAATTTTTTGAGAAGCCTCCATACTGTTGGCCACAGTGGATGCACCAGTTTGCATTCCTACCAATAGTGCATGCATGAGTGTTCCTTTGTTTCCACACCCTCGCCAACACTTGATTTTTCTTGTGTTGTTCATTTTAGCCATTCTGGCAGGAGTGACGTGATATCTCAGTGTGGTTTTGATTTGCATTTCCCTGATGATGAGTGATGTTGAGCATCTTGCCACATGTCTGTTGGCTATCTATAAGTCTTCTTTGGAGGCATGTCTGCTCATGTCTTCTGCCCATCTTTTAATTGAATTATTTATTTTGGGGGGTGTTGAGTTGTATAAGTTCTTTGTATATTCCTGGGTATTGAGTTGTATAAATTCTGTATTTATATATACTAACCCTTTATTAGATATGTCATTTGAAAATATCTTCTCCCATCCAGTAGGTTGTCTTTTAGTTTTGTTGATTGTCTCCATTACTGTACAAAAGCTTTTAATTTTGATGTAGTCCCAATGTTTATTTTGCTTTTCCCCCTTGCCTCAGAAGACATATCTAGAAAATGTTACTATGGCCAGTGTCAGAGAAATTGCTACCTGGGCTTGCTTCTAGGATTTGTTTATTTGTTCGTTTCAGGTCTCACATTTAGGTCTTTAATTCACTGGGCATTTATTTTTGTGTATGGTTTGAGAAAGTGATGCAGTCTCAGTCTTTTGCATGCTGCTGTCTAGTTTTCCCATTTGTTGAAGAGACTTTTTCCCAGTGCATATTCTTACTTCCTTTGTCAAAGACTAATTGACCATATTATTGTGGATTTATTTCCAGGCTCTCTACTCTGTTCTATTGAGCAATGTATCTATCCTTGTGCAAGTACCATACTGTTCTGAATACTAAAGCTTTGTAGTATATATTTTTGTAGTATACACCCAGTATATATCTGGGAATGTGATAATCTCTAGTTTTGCTCATTTTCAAGATTGCCTTGGCCATTCAGTCTTTTGTGGTTTCGTGTAAATTTTAGAATTATTTGTTGTAGTTCTGTGAAAAATACTATTGGCATTTTGATAGGGATTGCATTAAATCTGTAGATTGCTTTGGGTAATATGGACGTTTTAACAACATTTGTTCCTCCAATCCATGAGCGTGGAATGTCTTTCCATGAGTTTGTGTCATCTTCAATTTCTTTCACCAACGTTTTATAGTTTTCAGAGTACAGATCTTTCACCTCCTGGGTCAAGTTTATTCCTAGGTTAAAAATATCCATTTATTTTTGGGGTGCCTGGGTGGCTCAGCCTGTTAAGCTTCTGACTTTGGTTCATGTCAGGAGCTTGTGGCTCGTGAGTTCAAGTCCTATATCGGGCTCTGTGCTAACAGCTCAGAGCCTGGAGCCTGCTTCAGATTCTGTGTCTCCCTCTCTCTCTGCCTCTCCCCCACTTGCTCTCTCTCTCTCTTTCTCTCAAAAAAAATAAACATTAAAAAATATCCATTTATTTTAGATAATACTATTGGCATGGTGTGAAGAAATTGACCATGCTGTTTTTATCATCTTTCAGGATGATAGACAATTATAATACCAAGTTTTCACATTTAAAAAGCCTACTTAGGGGTGCCTGGGTGGCGCAGTCGGTTAAGCGTCCGACTTCAGCCAGGTCACCATCTCACGGTCCGGGAGTTCGAGCCCCGCGTTAGGCTCTGGGCTGATGGCTCAGAGCCTGGAGCCTGTTTCTGATTCTGTGTCTCCCTCTCTCTCTGCCCCTCCCCCATTCATGCTCTGTCTCTCTCTGTCCCAAAAATAAATAAACGTTGAAAAAAAAATTTAAAAAAAAAGCCTACTTAGCAGTGGAAAAGATGTATAACATTTTTTTTCTTTTTGTGAAAGCTATTATTTTACATTCATCTAGACATGTCTACACTATTCTTCACAAGAACCAACAATGAATATTAAGGGTGATCTGGATATAAGGAAAGGTCATGTTAGAGGATCATCAAATTCCTTTCAAAGTTATATATTTACTCCTGAAGCCAATTGCTGTAGACGGCATTGTGTTCCTCCAAAATTCATATTGAAGCCCAAACCCCCAATGTGATCAACGTAATGGTATTTGGAAATGAGACCACAGGAAGATGAGGTCATGATGGTGGGTCCCTCATGGTGAGATGAATGCGTTTATAAAAAGAGATACCAGAAAGCCTCCTTCACCTTGTGTCTCTGATGTGTGGCCACAGAGAGAAGGTGGCCAGCCTCAAGTCAGGAGGAGAATCCTCAACGAAGGATGAAATCTACTGGCACCTTGATCTTGGACTTCTCCGTCTCCAGGACTGTGAGAAAATAAATTTTTGTTGCTTAGTCTACCCAGTCTATGGTATTTTCTTGTGGTAGCCTGAGCAGACTAACACATCAATGATTTCGTTTCAATAAGTAATTCCGTAGAATGTAAATATATTTTACTTGTATTCAGTTTGAAATCCCAAACCTGAACCAAAGGTGCTAATGATTTCCCTGAGGTAATTTATTTATGTAAAACTTTCTTTCTGTTTCTCTTAATTCCTCCGCCAATTGTCTTTTTATTCAGCAGTCTTCGCTAGAGTTAGTGTGGTCCATCAGTGTTTTAGATATAACTAATGTGCTACATTTTATTCCTGGAGTTATTTTAGACAGTTCATTGAAAATTCAAACCAAAAGCCTGAAGCAATTCTATTAGATTTTTGGAAACTTAAAGTATCTCATTAGGGAAAAGAGGGCTGAGAAATTCAAATAGATTTTTTAGTAGTTCAACTATAGATATTTTTAGATGCATACATTTTCAGGTGTGAATGTGATAAATCCACTTGTACCAAAAAAATGTGCACCACAGGTTAACAAGGATGTGACTATTAAAAGTCACTTCTTGAATGAAATCTTTTATTCGCCTATTCGGTATTCTTTTTGTATGTTTAGATATTGGTAAATATTTAGCCCACTGATTCTCACGAATGGTGTGCGTTCTGAGGTGGAAGTTAGCATTTAATTATTTGGTAGTGTCTTATAAATGTCCACCTAAAAACATAATAAAGACAGAAGCGATGAAGGTGATATTACTGATAAGATACAAACTACCTTCGTAAATCTAAAAACAACTCAGCAGAACTTGAAGCCTTTCCAAGTGGGCACAGAAAGATCTCAAAGGTTTGAGGATATTTCTCATACCTTCATGCCTTTGTAAGAAATTCCCAGGAAAAATAAAACAGGTGAAATTATTAATTTATCGCAGATTTTATATCAGATAATATGTAATTTAAAAAATATATGTCCTCTAAATCTACATGTATAGTGAAGGAGCAGGAAGAATAGGCAATGTACCTTATTTCCAAGCTATAAAAGTCTTAGAACTGTGAATTACAAAAAAACTCAATAAAAATACTCAGAAAATTTATAAGATGTGGTCCCTGCCCTTAGCTACTTCTCTTCCATAAAAACTGAAAGTAAAACTCATGTGCGTTTTATTATTCATAAAAACGAGCCATTGTTGACTGCAGAGCAAAAGGGGGGAGCAAAATTATGTGAAGAAAGCAAGATAGTTGATCCGTGAACTAGCCAAAGCAACTGTATCTTCCTTTTCATGATTGTGAATACTCACTTCTGTTAGGTAACAAGATGAATGTTTGTAGAACACTCAGAAAAAGCAACAATAAACTAAACACACAAGCCAACATTGAGTTCAGGGACTTCCAGTGTAGCCATTTTATTTGCTGGAAATAATGTGTTGCTAGACCTGTCTTTTTGTTTTTTAAACTCTATTTGGCAATAATTTTAAACTTAGAGAATAGTTGCAAAGACAAAATTTGTACAAAGAACATTCTCAGTTCCTTTACCCCGAGGCACTTGCTGCTAACATTTCAACTCATTTGTTTATCCCTACCATTCTCTCCACACACACACACACACACACACACACACGCACAATGTTATCATTTACACACATACCATACACATGTAACTTTTCAATGAATCATTTGAGAAATAAGTTACATATATCATGGCTTCTTACCCCTAAATACTTCAGTGTGTGTTTCCTGAATACAATAATACTTTCTTACATAGCCATAGTACTGTTATCAACATCAATAGCCTTGACTACAATATCATTACAAACAAATATTTTAATCTAATTTACTATTCATATTCCATCTTTTTCAGAAAACCCAATCATATCTTTTATAGGAGTTTCTTGTTTTTGTCTTTCTTTTTTGTCCCCCTTTCCGTACAGGATCTAGTCTAGGGTCAGGAATTATATTTTGTTGTTGCATTTATTTGGATTTCTTTAATCTGGAATAGTTTCACAGCCTTTCTTTGTCTTTTATGACATTAGCATCTTGAAGAATGCAGTCACCCCTTCATTGGCATGTGCTAGAAACACCATGATTTTGTCTTTATCTCTTGTTTTCCTTCTGAGCAGGATGATTGCACAGGTGATATGTCCTCAGATCATCTTATCTGAAGACACATAGTATCCATCTGTTTCTTACTGGTGAAATTTATTTTGGTCCCTGGAACAATTATCTTCATGTGTGATTACTATACTTTCTCTCTTGTAACTAATAAATAGCCCCTGGGGAGAGACTTTAAGACCATGAAAACATCCTGCTTCTCGTCAAAGAATTTCCCAGATCTAGTATTCATTGATGATCCTTGCCTGATCTGACCTGTCCTGTGAGCAAAATGGTGATTTTCCCATTAGGTTCACTTGTACCTAAACATTTACCAGGGGTTCTTCCCCATTCCGCTCAAGCAAATGACTTTTGATCTACGTGCTTATGTATGTTTGTATACATACACGTATGTATATATTTACTTGTTTATATACTTATTATCAAGATGGACTCATGAATTTCTGTATTTTCAGTAGTTTATAATTCATTCCTGTACTTCCTTTGTATAATGATCCCAATTTTGATTAGTGGGAACTCATTTTAACTGGTGCAGGTTCACAGGCTTGGGAACTTTCTTCCTGGGAGCTTACCTGGTTTAATCTGAAATCTGTCCCCCTGCACAGGGTAGGGAGAGGCAAAGAGGTAGGCCATTCCATACAGATAGGTGGCAGTTTGAGTAACAGCAAAGGAAACTTACATAAGAGACTTCCCTTGGGTGGCAGCAAAACAAATGGATCCCCGCACCTGCCCTGTAAATCTTAAAAGTTTATAAAGACACCCTAACTGGGTTCAGTCATATACCGTGTGGGTGTTTTCAACACCACATCACTATCTCAAGACTATGTCCTTGGAGCAGCCTCTGGGAGCAGGAAAGGCAAGTGGAACCCACATTCTGAGAACAGGGGTGGGGTTGAGGGGCCTCTGAGGGCCCGGGTCCAGCTCCCAGGTCAATTGGCAGTCACATCTTTCTGGATCATATTCCTCAAAGGCTGGTTTCTACACCTATATGTAATGACCACATTACCCCTGTGCTTTTTTTTTTTTTTTTTTTTCGCTTCTTTACCTTCTGGAACAAGACACGTCAGAGTCACCTTGTAACTACTCTTCCTCAACCTTGGGATCTGAAGAGTCCTGTTTCAAAGATCTGCTTTAGAGATCACTTTGGCCACGGAGACTGACTCTTGGGTCGTTGTTTTCATTTTGTGACTCTCTGCTCAAAATGAAGCAATAGATGTTGTAGAAATGATAAATATTAATTGTGCATTTATTTACCATCTGCCAGGCACTGCCACTGGCTTTATATTTATTAATTCAAATATATAACATTAGCCTGCAAAGTAAGTGTTGCTCTCTCCACTTTAAAATGATAAAGCGATACCCTCTCCAGTTAAGTAATCTGTCCAAGGTCATTTAAAAAGTAATTGCCAGAGCCAGTTCTGAACTTAGTTTTGTTGATCAGCAAATTAGGTCCTTAGCCCATTATACCCAGTTCCAGTGCTATGGGAACAGCATGCATTAATTGAGGCAGAGTATAACCTAAAAGCAAAATGTGAGGGGATAAGGCTCACAGGTTGCCCGGGATTTATTGTGTTATGCATTTTGCTAAGTAGTCTGTGAGTTGTTTTATAAAATATTCAATAGAGTTGCCGTTATGAGGTTTTTATTTCTTTAAGCAGATAGAAGGCACAGATATTTTAAAGTACTTTTTCAATGATAATTGCTAGAAAGAATGAGGTCAAGTTAGAAAGATCTTATCTAGGAGACAATTAGTCAGGATACACCTGTCTGGATGCCTCATCTGCCTAAACACAGGGTTCACACAAACCTCCCGGAAAGTTTTCAGCAAGTTTCCCAGTTCCTTGTGAGTTGGCAGATAATGACTTTTGTTCCTACGTGCTGTCTTCTACACCCATCTATCAGGCCAGGGTAATCTTTCTTGTTTCATCTTTTTGTTGTTGTTGTTGTTGTTGTTGTTGTTGTTGTTTAAAATGTAGCTTTGATCACACAACTCCTTCCTTAAAACTGTGTTCTGTAGAGTACTGGAGGGTGAGAGGCTCAGCGAACGGAACCCTGGGCTCGTTCTTCCCTGGGTCCACGTTTGTTGATGTAGGGAGAACCATACCACTACAAGGGGGCTATGGTCTCTTCAGTGCACGGGGGGGACATGAAAATCTCCCCTGTGTCACAGAGCCTTTCAGGTGAAGAAATGGGGTAATTTACGTGAGGGAGTTTTGGAAGTGGTGACTTTCTATGCAAATACATTTTTATTTCTTGTGCAAGTGTCATTATTAATGTCCAGAGCTGGAGAAAAAAAAGGCTCATCAGACGAATACACAGATGAATCACGGTAGAGCATTTACAAGTCTTGTATCTGGAGATGAACACTTTCATTCACTACTAGAGCAATCTTTTTATGTATACCCTCAAAGGCTACCCAATGCACTGGTGCCAAAGCAGTTTGATAAATATGTTATTAGGGAACGATAATATTTTGTTCTTATGCCTGAAAACAAATTGTCTCATATACGAGCTGCTGGCAAGGAATACCGGAAACAGGTTTCACACATGTTCTGTTTATGAAGGGCCTCCCTGAAACATTTAATGATGATGAATTGCTCCCAACTGGGCAAATAAAAATGGTGATTGAGGACAATTTGATGGATAGAACCTCTGATGATCTGCTGATCTGCTGGAAGCTATTGCTAAAATCGCACTTAACACACTAAAAGGAAATTTGCTTTTGTCACCACGGAAGATCCAGGTCTGAAAAAGACACCCTCATGTAGGAAAGGCTTGAGAAACAAGCCGTCTGTGTGTGTAATGACCCGGGGGTTGGGCCATCAGGATGAAATGTGGTACGTAGCAGGCTCAGCAGGGCAAGGTGGGGGGTTAAGGCCCAGTATGAAGCAGGAAGGCCGTTAGTGAAGGCCAGGTGCCACGGTTGATTTGCAGAGCAATCAAATAAGGTAGAACATTGTCCTTGTTGGACAGTAAGGCTTACGGTTCAGAGAGGTCAAGTAGCTCTCCAATGGGGAAAGGGACAGGAAAAGAATCCGGAGTATATAGGCCGAAGTTCCGGCCACCGTCTGTCAAGCCTTCTGGAACAAAAAGACCAGGTTGAAAGCTCTAAGTCGGAAATGAGAATCCAACAGGGATTTTGTGTTCTAGCACAGATCACTCACAGCAAGCATGGACTTTGATCCTAAAATAACCAGCTTCTGAGGCAGCTTTAAAAAACTCATTCCCAAGATAACATTTTTGTCTAAAAGTAGGGGCAGCTTAATACTCAAAGGATTGTGTAAGCCCGAGATAAATTATATATAGTTCAGGAATTCATTAGAATCACTCGGATTTCTTCAATAAAGCACCTGTGCCCCAAGAATTCTGCTCTGACACCCGAATACATAGCATGGCTGGATACAAAGGCAGAGCCTCAAAGATGACTCTTGAACAGTCGTCCTTCGTCTAACGTGATGGGAGAAATGTGATACGTACCTACAGATAAACAATTCTTTTACTCTTTACAAACATGCTATGAGGACTTGGCTCCATTATTGGGGGAAATGAGGAAAACGAGGCTTGGCGATGTGGAGGCCACTTGCTGAAGGTCAAATGCCTCAGAAAGATGAAGCCAGGGTTTTCCTCCATGTGCATCACTACAGTTATTTTCCCCACATACTCACTAGGGATGTAGTCAAACCAGGAATCTCAGATATTAGCGGGAGTTCACTTGCTCCAAAGCTGTTTGTGATATTTTATTTGAGAGAGAGTGCACAAGCAGGGCAGAGGGCCAAAGGGAGAGGGAGATAGAGGATCCTAAGAAGGCTCCACTCTCAGCACAGAGCCCGATGAGGGGCCCATCCCACACACCTGGGACCCTGAGATCATGATCTGAGCCAGTATCAAGAGTCGAACGTTCAACCAACTGAGCCACCCAGGCGCCCCCACTCTTCATATTTTAAACTGGGCTCTGGAACGTCAAGGGAAAATTTGAAAACGTCAACGTCATGTATTAAATTACATCAAAACACTCAAATCCTTCAGTTATGTCAGGATACGCTTTATATTTTATGTATTCTGGTCAATGTGTCAAGCTCCTATGTCTTTGGCATCAAGGCTACTTGAAATCGTAAACGAAATTCTAAATTAAAAAACAAACAAACAGATCATTTAAAAGGGCTATTGACCTACCCATTATGAAGGTAAACTCTTCTCAGAACTCTGGGGTTGTGACTGAGTTCCTATCAAAGTTCTTTAGGAATTACAAAATTTTTTTTCTCTAAGTCTACCTACGCACTCGCTTGCATGGTCTCATTCCACAGTAACGGGATGATAGGAGAGATGCATCTCTATGAGGGAGAGTATGTAATTCCTTAAAATGGTCTTAACATAAGCTTTTATCAATTCATTTTACAAGTGATAGCTGAAGCATAATTTCTGAATTTAACCACAATATTATCTGTGACGATTTCTAATGGCTTGCGTGAGAAAACTGCCTTTGGGAAAAATACGTTAGGAAGTGTAAATGCAGAATACGAAATCTAGGATAGTGATTCACAAAACCAGATATATGAAAATACTGCGCAGAGAACTAATGAATATGTAAATTACCCAGAGTGGCCTGCAGATCTGGGTAATGTTGGAAATCAAAATTCTAGCAAACCCATCTAGTGATGGTCAGACCACAATAGGGTCTATAATTTTGATACCAAATTAAAGTATCAGTCTCAATCTTTAGAAGCTTTACCGCATTGGAAATTTTGTCACTGAAGTATTTGAAAGTTTACAATTTCACATATTAATTATTTATTCAACCCTCGTGATACACAAAATGCTGTGCCTTATAAAAGGGGAAAAAGACACAAAGTGTGTCGTTCTTTTCCACGAGGTTTACTATTTTTCATGTCAAAGTTTACCATTTTACACATTAATCATGTATTTGTTGAGCAATTTTGATATACAAGATGCTGTGGCTTATAAGAGGGGAAAGAGACACAAAGCGCATTGTTCTTTCCCACAAAGTTTCCCCAAGTGAGTATCGTGAGTTGTGCCACATGGTTTTACAAAAAAAAAGAAAAAAAAAAAAGTTTTCAGGATACCAGCCAGAGCCAATCAATAAGAATCTCTGATAACGGATCCCAGATGTATTAGATGTTGCAAGACCTGTGCAGGTGATTATAATACGCTAATTTTGAGAGCACGTGCCCTCTTAGGTCACATGACAGCAGAGTGCTGAATACGCAGGTTAGGTGAGTAGGAACATGCAGAATCACCAAGGGTTGGAAGGAGTTTGTTGCCTTCACTTCACTAGGAGAAGAAAATGGTAAGTAGTGAGAACTGCAATTCCCAATAGTTTTGGAGATCAGATGCAGAGTGAGAATGGAGGGAGGGAGCTGGTGTTACTCGAGAGGGAAGAATCTATTTATGATGACTCCCAGATCTCTCTGAGAAGCTGGGTGATTATCCAGGGTAATTCAGGAAGATGGCAGTGTTTGGGAAATGGGGACAGAAGCAGATTGCCCAAGGAACACAGAAAGCTTAACTTTCTCTGCCCTTTCAAACCCTAGGTGGCCACATAGCAATATTCTTGTAAAAGTTCCATAAGCGAGATTTAATTGTTTCTTGTTTGCTAAGAAGATTCTCCAAATTTTATAAGCTTAGCTGCCCCGCAAACAGATGTCACCCTAGAATTAGAAAGCACTGGTGTTGGACTTACAGAGCACCCAAGTGACTTCCAACTCGGATTGTCGTATAGCAAATATTGCATACTTCTTTAAATTTTAAAGACGGTACTTTCTTATAACCTGGCCATTCAGAAACAAGCAATATACAAACATAAATACACAATTGTACTTCGCTCCAAGATATTGCCCAACATATGATACAATGTGGCTTATGTGGATATTTAGAAATTAATTCTTCCTGGAATTATCTGTCAAGAAACTGATATTTTTCAGAAAAAGGCGTTTCTTTTCTGTATCGGTAAATGAGTATTAAACGAGCTAGTTTTTTTTCCTTTTGTCTGTTCCTAAGCCCCAAATTACTAAGCTCTAAATTGCAGAAATTATTTAATTTATGTTAGTTGATACATTTTAGTATATTTTAGTATTTCATGATTTTAGTATATGTTGAGCTTTTTAATGTTACTTTAATTTTCTGCTGAAACATTATATATATGTATATATATATATATATACACATACACATATATATACAAATTATATATTTACAAACTCACACATACTTTTTATATATATTCCAAACCAATTTTTAAATCTTATATTTTAAAAATCCAAATGGAGAATCCTTAGAAAAATATTTATCTCAGTTATTATGATCCTCTAGTTTAATAACTTAAAAATGTCTGTCCAGTACATAAATCTCTATAAGGCTAAAAATATGTAATCTCCAGTACACCACACTTTTTGCACTTATGACTTTATTTAGAAGTTTCAACTGATGAATGGATAAAGAAATTGTGGTTTGTATACACAAGGGAGTACTACGTGGCAATGAGAAAGAATGAAATATGGCCCTTTGTAGCAACGTGGATGGAACTGGAGAGTGTGATGCTAAGTGAAATAAGCCATACAGAGAAAGACAGATAACATATGTTTTCACTCTTATGTGGATCCTGCGAAACTTAACAGGAACCCATGGGGGAGGGGAAGGAAAAAAAAAAAAGAGGTTAGAGTGGGAGAGAGCCAAAGCATAAGAGACTCTTAAAAACTGAGAAAAAACTGAGGGCTGATGGGGGGGGGGGAGGGAGGGGAGGGGAGGGTGGGTGATGGGTATTGAGGAGGGCACCTTTTGGGATGAGCGCTGGGTGTGGTATGGAAGCCAATTTGACAATTAATTTCATATATTAAAAAAAAACCCAGAAGTATCTGTAATTTTGGTCACCTGATGAATGCACAATTATAATCTTGTAATATTGACAAAGCATAAACACTTAAAGCCCTAGTTTGGGTAGATATAATCACAGAGTCTAATTTGAGGTACAGGTAAGTTCCTTCTAGACTATCTAGTGGGAAATATAGTGGACAATATTAACATCGCAAGTCAACGTACCTTGAAAATGAGAAAGATCTATAAGATGATGGACATTTCTTCCCCTGGGAAATATTTGTGACACTAAAAATAATCTTGTAAATCCGTTTTAAGAGACAATAGCTTGCTTTGGCTCACTGCACATGTTGCACAAATGAATGTGGACCACCAGACGGAAGGCCATCATTTTATTAAATAATTGATCATTTTGACGTCCATGTCACAAATATTTAACAGCCATGCCACTGAAGCATTTTTCTAACATTCTACAGCCCATACCTACACCAGCGTTCGTTTATTCGTTTTGTTGGGAGGGCCACTCCCAGGTGGTTTTTGGCATAGTGGTTTTCTGCCTCGTGACCCTGCCGCCTACACAAGGTCCTCGAAAGCCCGACATCATCGACATCATACTGAATGTGAAGATGCTTCTCGCAGAGCCGCTGGGTAGTCACGTCGATCGTGACAAAAACAACGCAGTGAAGCCGGAAGCAGGAACTTTGAGGAGGATGTGTTCAGCGTGTGCTGCTGTACATCTTTCCCACAAACAGCAGAGCAACAGTCTGCGGGGATCATTCCACACCCGATCTTGCACCAGCGTCACGCGCATTCATCTCCGTCTGATGCCAGGAGCAAAGAGCATCCTGGCGTGGCTGCAGCGTACTGGGCGCCACCCAGAAATTTCAAACCAAAAGCTGCCCCAAGGGAGCCCATTGTTGGTCTTTTTTGTCGTCTAACAATTTTTCTGATCGCCAAATAACTCTCTGTAAAGGATCAAAAGTCTAGGTTTGTTCCTCTCTGTGAAGTGAGGGATGCCATTACTGTAAGGAGAGGAGAAGCCTAGCAACTTCTGCCTTCCTGCCATCCCTGAGTGAACTGATGAAGCCTCTCACATTAACGCTGCACATAGCGTAGGGTGGGAGAGAAACAAGCCGATAGGAAATCACACCCAAGTGTGCTAAGTGCCGCGATAGAGGTGACAAAGAGATCCGCAGAACACCAGGCTGGCCTTGGGTGACAGGATTCCCCAGAGGTGAAGTTAAACTTCTTAAAAAAGAAAAGAATGAACACAGCAGAGATTACTTGAGTATTTCATATATTATATAGGATATATATTATATGGGATATATATTGTATGGGATATATATTGTATGGGATGTATTATATGGGATGTATATCATATGGGATATATATGGTGTTACATTCCATATATTAAAGCAACAGAGTGTCATCAGCCTGATAAGGCTGTTTAATGACAATTGGTTTGAGGCACCTAATTGCATGTTCACATTTTACTCTAGTTTTGTTCCATTGAACAACCAGACGTTGGTGAGTATAATATAAAGCAGACAATTCAAGTCAGAATGAAGTTAGAAGCATAGATTGGACATTTAATAACCTTGGGAATATATTCAAATTATTTCACCTTCCTTGCCTTTAATTTTCCAATATATATAATTTTCCAATATATAAAATAATACTTTCATTATTATTTTCGTATAAAATTATATGCAATATAGTATGACCACGTCTTTGGTGCATCATAAATATACCTCCCTTAATTTATCACAAAATAATTGCAACAGACTTTAAACAGCAAAAGAAGAATTGGATAAAAACAGGCTATTGTCTCATTAAGATAATATTAATGATTTGTATATATGTGTATGTTTATGATTCTGATGTAAATTATGTTTAAATAACTTCATCTTCCTGACTCAGTAGAAAGTACCCTCATCGTTTTTAACATTAACTCCTCCCTCTGTGTGCGTTTATACCAAGCGATTTTAAAATATTTAGTTGGGTATAGGTAAACATTTTTATGATAATTTTGAAGTCGTATGTCAGACGTGTTTGCCGATATCCCGTTGTTTATCTAGTGGCAACTACATAAAAAAATAAGAAAACTAATCATGGAAAGGGTGCTATAATTAACAATGATGAGAGACAATATTTCATTTGTAATAGCTATTTCCACATGAGAGCATCGGTCTATAAAAGGAAGCATTTATTTTTATGTACCACATAAGAGATAATATCTGGAAATTCTGGTTTGGAAATGGATGCCATGATTTTTAGCTCCGGCGGTCTCATCTGACCGCTCTAAACAAAAATGGACCATCTGCTTTGGCTTGTTAATATATCGTCATATCATGGATTCTTTGGAGGCGCACATGCTTTCAATTATAATTCATCCTCAAATTGTAGGGCTTCTCTTTGGATAGTTTCTGTTGCTATTATTCAGCCCCTCTATCAATATTGTAATAACTTCTCCATGTGGTAATAATCTTTTCCGAAAGATCATCAATACAATAATGTTTATTGAAAGTACAGAGCTTTAGAGTTTATAAGTATTTTACCACGTTTTTGTGCACTTAGATTAAAAAAAATGACAATTTTTTTCTTTTTTTGAGAGAGAGAGAGAGAGAGAGAGAGAGAGAGAGAGAATATGAATGGGGGATAGAGAGAGAGAGAGAGTGGGGGGTGGGGAGAGTCCCAAGCAGGCTCCATGCTTCGCATGGAATCTGATGTGGGGCTTGATCCCACAATCCTGGGATCATCATGACCTGAGCCAAAATCGAGAGTTGTGCACTCAACCAACTGAGCCATGCAGGTGCCCCCATATGGAAAACTTTTAAGTATTAGAAGATACTCAGAGATTTGTGTTGCATTGTACAAACAGACGTTTAATTATGTAATGTCATCAAGCCAAAGTCAACCATGTAGGGGTAAGCCGATTGCAAGAAAGTGCTTGTTTTTTTTACACTAAAGAATGCATTATTTAAAAGACTATTTTGGTGGATATTAAAGTCAATTTGTGAAACAAATCTAAAATCTAAAGTAAATCTAAAACATTTCCAAATCTCAACTAACCTTGACTTTTCAACTGAAAGAGTAAAAGTAATACAAAGAAGAAAAATACATATTAAAAAGTTATTTTAGCTTGATAAATAAAAATACTGAACACTTGCATCCCTCAAATGAGAAATACTGCTTTGCACTCCTCATTCATATATATTGAGTTTAAAATTTTTTAACATTTATTTATTTTTGAAGACAGAGAGAGAGAGACAGAACACGAGCAGGGGAGAGGCAGAGAGAGAGGGAGACACAGAATCCGAAGTGGGCTCCAGGCTCTGAGCTGTCAGCACAGAGTCCAATGAGGGACTCAAACCCACAAACCGTGAGAGCATGACCCGAGCCCAAGTTGGATTCTCAACTGGCAGAGCCATCCAAGCCCTCTTTATATATCGAGTTTAGATACAAAAGTGATTCTATTACCTTGGTTTGAGTAACTGGTAAAATCAATGAAGTGTTGATAATAATAGCTATAATTCACTGAGTTTTTAATCTGCTTCAGGCACTGTACCACATGTGTAATACACAATAATGAATTTACACCTCAGAACGACTTCGTGATATGGCTATTTCATTTTCCTTCTTTTATGGGCAGGGTATATGAGTTGGACAATTAGATAACTTTCCTCAAGTAAGCTTATCCTTGTCACATTGCTTACTACTGTGGGAATAGTCAAAGACAGGATTTGCCATCAAAAATCCAAGCTCTAAAACCTGTATTCTTAATTGCGATGCCGCCTATGACTAAAATGTTAATCCCAAATTCCGAAATTTGTCAAAAATCCGAGTTGCATTCTGAAGTCAATTTTATTCACGCTACTGTGGCAATATGCCAACGCCCTGGACACCAGGGGTATTACAAAATGTTTTGAGGCACATGGGTAGCTCAGTTGGTTGAGTATCCAACTTTGGCTCAGGTTGCAGTTTTCACGGTTTGTAAGTTCGAGCCCCGCACCAGGCTCTGCGCTGACGTTGTGGAACCTGCTTGGGATTCCCTTTCTCCCTCTCTCTGTGCCCCTCCCCGACTGGCATGCACACTTTCTCTCTCCCAAAATAAATAAATACACTTAAAAAAAATTTTTAAAAATGTTTTAAGTTTTGTGTAGTTTCATAGGAGTATGAAACACAATCACAATCTGACTTCGAAACTTTATTTTTAAATTATTTCTTAATTTGTCTAGCCCTCTCTCAGGAAAATTAAATAATAGATTGCTCATAATTTGAGATTCTTTTTGCTTATTTGTGACAAAACCTAAATGTCCTATTTATACTCAAAATTTTTCTCTTTTTAATGTTATCAGTCTTTCTGAAACCCAGGTTTGAAATCTGGCAGTGAGTTCCCAGGGCTGGAGCACAGTGAACTTAAAGATGATATAGCTCTGGGGCGCCTGGGTGGCTCAGTCAGTTAAGTGTCCGACTTCAGCTGAGGTCATGATCTCACGGTTCGTGGGTTCGAGCCCTGTGCCGGGCTCTGTGCTGACAGCTCAGAGCCTGAAGCCTGCTTCAGATTCCCCCTCTTTCTGCCCCTTCCTGGCTCATGCTCTCGCTCTCGTTCTTTCTCTCAAAAATAAATAAACATTAAAAAAAATTTTTTTAAGCTCCTGATAATAAGTGGTTGAATTTAAGAACCATGAGCCCCATGAGCTATGGGTACTAGGCTGTGTAAGAGAATAAAATCCTAATGCAAAGTAATGTTCAGTAGAAGAGGGTCTTCTAAGTAGCATGAGATGAAGAGTAAAAACATGAGATTCTCTATGATGGAAATAGAGATTCAAAGTAGCTGCAGTTCAGGGAAATGACAAGCTCTAAGGTATGGTCATGAGAGTTTGAGGCTGAAGCGGGCATTTGTCAAGGGCCAGAACTCTTTGGCTCGGAGCTATCTGCTGGATCGGGCACACTGAAACCGAGGTGGTTCAATGTGGTACCAGAACATGCAGTGGAGGGGACCTTAGGGGAAGTAGGTGGTCAGCCACTGAGAGCGAGTGGCCAGCGTGACTTCCGATTATGACAACAGGGACTTTTACCTGCGTGGCAGAACGCTCAGATGAGAGGTAAGAGGCATCAAAATGGAAGAGAGATGAATGGTCTAGGTTTCTAGAAGGATGTCGGTGCCTTTTTTCCCTCATGTCTCATGAAGTAGAGGAGAAAGTAGCTTCATGAAAGGAAAGCGGTGTCCTTGGGGGAAGAATCTGACTTCAGTTAAGACCAGGGTTTAGAGGGAGAATTCTGTGAAAAAGCTATGGTTGTGGACTTTTCAAAATTTCTAATGCAATGAGAATTTTAGCAAGTGCCGTAGAGGATTTTGCAAAAGGGTTTTGGGAAGGTGTGAAAGTTAATGGGGATGAATCCCTGAGTAAAAACTACTCTAAATCATCTTGAATTTTAGGTAATGGCAAAATCAAAGTGAGGAAGTGTTACATTTTATCTCAAAATCTATGATATAAGCTTACTTGACTCTTCAACTCATAGAAGATCTCTAGGGTTTGTGAATGTGTAGTGTTTCGTATCTGGTTCACCCATTCGGCTTTTAATTACAGAATTAGAACAATTCTAGAGGTTATACGCTTAAAAAAAGGAACTTGCATAGTTAATTGGATGCTGGCTTACTAATACTTTCTTTAAATTTATAATAAAAATAAACATTTTTTTTTAATTTTCAAGTGCATCTCAAAAATGGCAAACATTTCCCCTTATTTAACTGTTAATATCCCTGTTTCATTTTCTTTTGTTAAAGTATCATACTTGCTTTTTATAAGTATCCTAATCGTTAAGCAGAAATATGTCTTTATAATGTTCCCTGAACACTCTATGTTAAAAATATTAAATGGAAAAATAACCAAAATACTAATTCCCTAAATTCTTATCTCCTATACTATCAACAGTCAATCCTTCTGAGTCCTATCACAAAAAATGTTATTGGGACAATTACAGAAATCTCAGGTTTGAGCAAGTTTATTTTTTTTTCTGGGCCCAATCCTAATTTTAACTTTTATTTTATAAGGGTATAAAGAAAGTGTTTTAACCCAACCAGAGTGACCCCTAACCCATCTTTCGGCATCAGTCCCATGGAAGCAAAGTAGCATAAAAATTAATCTAAGGAACACTGGCATCTCATGCAGCAACTAGATTATTTCCAGCATCTTATTATGAAAAAATTTCAAACATATAGCAAAATCAAAAAACTTTACAATGAAGTCATCACCTAGATTCCAAAATTAATATTTTTCAATAAATGCTTTATCAAATATCCATTTATCCGTTTCCCTACCCAGTTATTAATCTATCTCATTTGTGGCGCACTGCAAAGTGAATTGCAGACATCAGTAAACCTCCCCCCAAATTTCTCAACTCATGCATAATTAACTAAAGTTCTTTGGCTCAGGTGCTTTTATGGCTCATATTAAAACTACTTCTGAGCCAAAGCTCTGTGTGTCTGTGTGTGTGTGTGTGTGTGTGTGTATTCCAAAAATGCTTCATGGATACCTAGCACGGTACTAAATACTTCACTTAATGATATTATACACACCACGTGTATAAAACAGCTTGAACTTCCTTCCAAAAGTTAATCTAAACACAGCATTTGGTCACTAAGTTCCCTCAAATCCTTCCTTTTTAAATGAAACTTATTTTTATTGCCTTGAAGAGGGTTCGTATTTTAATCAGATTCTATAATTAAGGAGTATCTGCTTTAGGCTGGATCTTCTCACGTGCTTCTTGCTTCCGATGCATTTTCCTTTCATTCTGTTTTATCCGTCCCCAACTAATAGCATCTGAAGACAGCAGCCTGAGTGTTAAGACAGAAGGAGTGTGTGAGAAGTATCAGCAAATCCAGTGGCCCTTACGTGACATGGCCTAATATGGTGTAGACTCAGTTCCTCATCCTGTGACAGAGGATGATTTATTTTTTCCAATCAAGGTTGTCTTTAATTTAAAAATCCATTAATGCTCTAATTAATCAAAGTGATCTGGTGTGAATAATTTATGCAGTAATGCAACGGCATGGGGGCGGTAAAATGTTAAATTCCACGTGTGCCAAGTAAGTTGAAGGAGCCCATATTGTGAACTGACTCACGTTCAAATTATTTAACAGCTAGTTATCCAGTCTCTGACCAAGTAGAGTAAGCTCCAGCTGGTAAAACCTGATGGCGCCCTGGGGGCCCCTCGCTGACATTTTCCTTGCTGGTTGGTAAAGAGGTCAGGTTATACTGAGGAATTAGCAGGGCTGCAAGATGGCGGTGACACTTGGGTGGTTGGGGACGGCCTGTTTAGCAGCAAATATGGAAGCTTTTCAACCTTAAGCCACCAGTCCAGCCCTTGCAGGGTGCGCTGCCCGAATGCCCGTCCTGCCTTTTTGGTGAAAAAGTCAAAACCCTATGCTTGGTCGTGGAAATATACGTCTGACGTTCGGGAGCGCTGACAATGAGTTTTCTCTTCAGAATATTTAATTCTTTGCTGGGCTTTGTGTTTTTAAAAATGTCATTGCACATTCTGCTTTAAGGGACGGAGCTATTTCCTCTAGAGCAGGAGACGTGAAATATGAAGTGAGCCAAATTACCAGAGAACATATTTGGAAATCAAGATAGATCAGTGAGATCAGGAGCAAAGTAATTAGAGGATGAAAAGCAAATAGAGAAAGAAAGGTCAGTTAATCTTGATATTGCTTGTTATAGCCTTAGTATTTTCTATTGCTATCAATTAAAAATAGACAGTAGCTCCTTGCAGGAAAACAGAAGATTATCTCAGCAAAACACAAGTATTCTCAGATTGGAAAGAAGAATGTCCAAGTCTGTACCTGCTGTATTGTTTATTCTGCAAGAAGCTTTTCTTCACAATCTGTCTAGCCAGCTGTACTAATTCAACTCTATTTAGTTTTTAATTTGAGAGAGAAAAAGAGAGAGAGAGAGAGGGAAAGAATCTTAAACTCCATGCTCAGTGCAGAGCCTGACATGGGGCTCGATCCCATGACCCTTGGCTCATGACCTGAGCCAAAATCGAGTGGATGCTTAACCGAATGAGGCACCCAGGCACCCCAATTTAACTCTATTTTCTTCCACTGCCTTTTGGAGGGTACATCTCTGAAAGTATAGCTATGTTACCCCGTGATTTGTCCCATGGACACACACACACACACACACACACACACACACACAGAGTTGTATTAGTGGTATTTGAAGAATTAACTATTAAATTTGTTTAACTATGCTGTTTTGGAATGTGAGTGCAGTCTAAAATACTGAGGGACAAAAAAAGCAAAAGAAAGAAAGAAAGAAAGAAAGAAAGAAAGAAAGAAAGAAAGAAAGAAAGAAAGAAGAAAGAAAGAAACCTAATCATATCAGCCACAAAATAACACAAATAACAAAAATACAATAAGAAACTTTACCTAAGAATGTCAAATGGAGAATTGTTTAGTAAATCAAACAAATAAGTTATAGGGACATTCTGATATACATATGATATGTTCATATGCTACTATCTATGAGATATATCACAAATACAATATGAGATTCACTCATATTCATATATATGTGTGTGTGTGTGTGTGTGTGTGTGTGTGTGTGTATATATATATATGCAGAGCCCGTCAAAGGAAACATGAATGATTGTGATTTTACTAAAGGTGAAGACACAGGCAGAGGGAGAGAAAGGGGAGAGAGACTCCTGCAGACAGCACTCTAGGCGGGAGCGGCAGTGGCAGTGGCCATGGGCAGGGGGACGAGTCTCCAGTGAATTCATTCCATCTTTCTTTGTCAAATCGGCTGCTTCTCTCTCGCCACGCTCCTATGTACTCGCTATCTGCAGGTTCCCTTTCACCAGTAATTACTTAGAGCCGTTTAATGTGCTGGATTATTCAGATAAGAAGAAAGCAATCTTTAAGAATGAATTTCAGAGGTGAAATTCTCAAACGGTGGAGACAGCCCAGTAGGAAGCTGAGCTTGAGCTCTAGAACTATTATGTGCCTCCACTTTCAAAGGTCCTTTAGGGGTCAACCACACAGAATGGAAACACTGACGTCACCAGCAGCCTCTCTGAGGGATGGAGAGAGGTGGGGGGGGGCAGTCAAAGAAGTAGAGATGACAGGTGGTGAAATGCGTGAGACGGGGTCCTTGGCAGCCTGATAGAAGAAGAAATAAGACAAATGACCAAGCTCTTTGGGAAGAAGTGCATGAGAGATTCTTTCAGCGGTGGAAAAACACCTTTGTTCAATACTGCTCTTTCCTGCATCCTTGACAGATATATGAGTAAAACTTCAGATACTCTCTTTGGACGCGGTTCCAGGCCACCACCCACTGTCCGCTGGAGATGACCCAGGAGTTGAACCCTGTTTGCCCTTTGTTGTCCGCGTAAAGCTGTATAGGTTGAGAACAGGACGGAGTAGCAAAGGTAATGTCAATCTTACTTTAAATATTTATTATTTCAATGATTTAAAAATTAGTGCAATTATTTTCATGAGGAATTCCCTATGCCGAAGGAAATCTACATGACACTGACTCTATACGAGGACAACTATTGGAAATCTATCTGAAATGCATGCAAGGTGATGTTGGTCACGTGGTGGAGAGAGCATCAGAGAGATTAAATGCAGAATCATAGATTTCATATAAGAATTTATTCTTTTTTTAAAAAAATTTTTTAACGTTTATTTGTTTTTGAGACAGAGAGAGACAGAGCATGAACCGGGGAGGGGCAGAGAGAGAGGGAGACACAGAATCAGAAGCAGGCTCCAGGCTCTGAGCCATCAGCCCAGAGGCTGACGCGGGGCTAGAACTCACATACTGTGAGATCGTGACCTGAGCTGAAGTCAGAGGCTTAACCGACTGAGCCACCCAGGCGCCCCAAGAATTTATCCTTTTTAGGAGAATATCACATTTACGTTACTGTGGAAAGCTGTATGGACTATCGCTAACTAAAACCTGTAGCATATTTTCTGAAGTAATTAACAATCAATATATTTTTCTCATATACCCTATTCAATGCCCAAAATGGAGTTTCTCAAAAGGTGCTTAAGAAGATACTGCTTTTTGGGAAATCCCAATTACACAAAAAGATACACAAGTAAACACAGTGTGCATGTCGTGCCCATCACGTATTAGTCATTCACAGCTGTTCACTGTAACACAAAGTGACAATAACACTACTTTCTAAAGTTAAATAATATCACTGGCCACTTACTGCATACTTCTAGTTTCAAACAGCTTTACATTGCTATATCAATTATTGTCATAATTTGAGGTGCATTCTTGATGAACTTGCATTCTTGGTGAATTCTTCAGAAAAAGAATTTGGAAAGAGTACTTATTATATTTGATTATGACACAGGACCAGGGTGATAAAAATTAGAATTTAGGGCCTTGGATTAGGCTTAGGGTTCCTCAGCTTTTCGTTATTTCCTGAGAGGATAACATCCAAAGTCCAAGAGGACACCCAGCATGGAACAGCGTTCCCGGTGACTGAATCCTCTAGTCCAACTGTCTGCTAGAAGCAAAAGTCTTCCTCACCAGGGGAAGTTAATAACATTAAGAACCTCAGCAGATCTCTAGAAATGTTAATATGCTTTATCCAGCATTGGTAGAAAACACATACAAGAAGAGAAGACCTGAAATAAAACAAAGGAATACCAGGGGACGCCTGGGCGGCTCAGCCGGTTAAGCTTCTGACTTCAGCTCAGGTCATGATCTGTGGTTCATGGGTTTGAGCACCCACGTTGGGCTCTGTGCTGATAGCTCAGAGTCTGGAGCTTGCTTTGGATTCCATGTCTCCCTCGCTCTATGTCCCTCCCCTACTCATGCTTTCTCTCTCTCTCTCTCTCTCTCTCTCTCTCTTTCTGTCTCTCAAAAATAAATAAACGTTAGAAAAAAAATTTAACAACAAAAAAAAAGGAGTACTGGAAAACAGAAAAGTCACACAGGAAATGAAAATAACAAATTTATCAGATACCTATTAAAGTAGACAGAAATAAATTCAAGGGATTAAAAGACAAGATGGGGAAGTGCCCAGGTGGCTCAGCTGGTTGAGTCTCCAACTTTGGCTCACATCACGATGTCTCAGGTCGTGAGTTGGAGCCCACATCAGGCTCTCTGCTCAGCGCAGAGCCCACTTGGGATCCTCTGTCTCCCTCTCTCTTTCTGCCCTTCACCCCCCACCCCCCCCACACACATGCTCACATGCTCTCTCTCTCCCTCTGGAAAAAAAAAAGACAAGATGGGGAAATTTGTCAGATAACTAGAACCATACAAAGATAACCTTAGAACACATAATATACTATAAGTGAAACTAAGAAATTAAAGAGTGTAATGGCAGAAGAGACACAGCTCAAGCGATTACTAGTGAACTAAAAGATCCCAAAAACATGCAGAGAGAAGCTTAGCATGACAACAAAAAAGAGAACATTGTGAAAAAGAACATAAGGAACACAGGGGCAGGGGATATAGTGGAAGACTCTGACACAGTGTAATCGGAGTCTCTGAAAAGCAGATAAAATATTTGAGAAGGATTTCCCAAAACTGAGGAGAAATATCAATTCTCACATCTGAGAAGAACTACACGCCTCAAAAACAAAACAAAAACAAATCCAAAGAAAATACATAGACATACCATAAGAACTGCTGAAAACCCAAATTAAAGGGAAGATGTTAAAAATAAAAAAAAAAACTGCTAGAAAAAAAAATCATGCCTTCAAATGAGAAACAGGAAGTTTAACAGCTGACTTCTCAACCAAAAACATGGAAGCTAGACAGGCAGAATTTCTTCAAGTTGCTGAAATAATTATCAACCAAGAATTCTACACCCACATATCCCTCAAGAATAAAGGGAAAAAAAGATGATTTTAGACAAAAAGAGGCTGAGATAATCTGTCACCATGAGAAACATATTTATTTCTTGCAGAAAAAGGAAAATGGCCACCCAGATGATTTGCTAACATTTCCTAGTTCACCAATGGGGCACTATAAACATGTACAATCAAATCCAACTTTTTGAGGCACCTGGGTGGCTCAGTCAGTTAAGCGTCCATCTTCAGCTCAGGTCATGATCTCACAGTTCACGGGTTCGAGCCCTGTGTTGGGCTCTGTGCTAACAGCTCAGAGCCTGGAACTGGCTATGAGTTCTGTGTCTCCCTCTGTCTCTCCCCGTCTGCCACTCATGCTCTGTCTCTGTCTCTCAAAAATAAATAAATGTTAAAGAAAACTTAAAAAAAATCCAACTTCTTCATTGAGCCTGGAAGTAAAGTATTCTGGATAATTTGATTATCTGGGTAACTGAGAGTTAAGTAGGTTTACAGTAATTCTAATTTTCATTATTTGTGATTTACCTATTCAGCTTTGTTTTTAATCTGTTCAGTAAACCTTGAGGGGAAAGGCAAAATATCAAACTCTTTCATTCTTTTGTTTTTGACATGTTTTTAAAGAAAATGGTGTGGCTATTCTTTGAGAATTTGGGACATGTGTTCAGCTAAGGCATTTTAGCCAACTAAAAACTATTCCTATGTGAATGAACATTCATTTATATGTTCAACACGTTATCATTGATGACCAACTATGAGACGAAATGTTTTAGGCAATGTAAATAAATTAATACATAAACAGAAAGTAACCTTGTCTTCATGAAGCTTATGTTCTCTTGCGGGAGGCACGTAACAGAGAAATATTGTAAATTAGAGTGGCAAGTGCTATTAACACATGAAACCGGAAACGGAATAACGAGATGTGGGTATGGATGTTGAGTTGTGATTTAATTAGGAGATTCAGAAGACATTTTCATTTCATTCTCATTCTCACCGAGAATGTGACATTTATCAGCGACGTAAAGGAAAAGAAAGAGCAGATCACCAAATCCTAAGAGATGAGTGAGCAGGAGAATATAGTTCCAGGCATGAGAAAAGCAAACGCAAGGGCTCTGAGACAATGATGCACTTAAAATACCTGCCTCGCTGAGGCCAGTGAGTGATGGGCCACAAGCTGAGTTCCGAGACGGGGGATGGAAAGGAGGGTATGGTGTTGGGCATACAAATGGGGTCTCGTCAGCCGTGGTGAAGATTCAGTTTTTATCTTGGGGCAAGGGGGAAATTATTGTAAAGTGTTGAGCAGAAGAGTGACAATCTGACGTGGATTTTAAAATGATCACTGTATCTGCTGTGTTGAGAACGGACTAAAGCAAGGTGGGACGGTGGAAGAAACAATGACACCCACTGAAAAACAATGGCCCTGTTCCCGGGGACAAAAGATGAAAGATGGGGTCTTCAACCGGGCAGGGAGCTCCAGAAGCCAGCCTAAGTGGTACAATTTGAGCTGCGTTGTGAAGGTCGAATTGGCAGGATTTGCTGGTGTATTAGAATCAAGGATGACTTCCAAGGTGTTTGGCCTGAGCCACTCTGGAAGGCTGTGGATGCTATCACCGGTTGAGAATGATGTGGGAGGAGCAGGTTCGGGAGGGCATTTTTGGTATGTTTTCATTGTTATTTTTTATTTTATTTTATTTTATTTTATTTTATTTTATTTTATTTTATTTTATTTTATTTTATTTTATTTTATTATTTCAATGTTTATATTTGAGAGAGAGAAAAAGAGAGAGAGAGAGAGAGAGAGAGAGAAGGGGAAGGGCAGAGAGAGAGGGCAGAGGATCTGAAGGGGGCTCTATGCTGACAGCAGCAAGCCTGACGTGGGGCTTGAACTTAGGAACCATGAGATTATGACCTGAGCTGAAGTTGAACACTTAACCGACGGAGCCACCCAGGCACCCCTTTATTGTTATTTTTAATGAAATGGTACTTCCAAGAATTTGCTGTGGAAGCTTTTAAGTGTATTTTGGCAACACCCACTTGATCCCTTAGAAGAAGTAATTTGTGATTCTTACTCCATTAAGTATTTTAAACAAAATTTAACAGACAACTGATCTCTTGAGCTTCAGTTTTATAATTGTAGCACTTCTGTGAAAATAAAATAAAAATGCCTTTAAAGCATTTGGCACATAGTAGGCACCCTCTGTCTCTTTCCTTTGTAGCTCTAGACCATTTGACATCTTCCCTTTTGATGGCCTCTGTTTCAGTTCATCATAAATAATGTGCTGGAGAAGTACAATACAACTTTGAAGATGGTGTTTCTTGTTAACAAAAGAGCTAACCAGAAAAAAAAACATTAAAAATATAAAACGGAGTACAGATATTGTCAAAATTCAGTAAGATGTTCCAAACCCAGATGTTGTTACTATGAATTACAAGGAGATAGGCTTCCATAGCTTGGTAAAAAAATGATGGAAGCCTCTCTCTGTGTAATTCAAGAATTTAAAACTGTCTTGACCCTACGTAATTGACTATGAAAATATACTGCATTAGGAAAAAAAAGGCTGTTGCTGGGTCTTAGGGTTGTTCTATATTTAATTTTTTGAGGAACCTCCACACTGTTTTCCAGAGTGGCTGCACCAGTTTGCATCCCCACCAACAGTGCAAGAGGGTTCCCATTTCTCCACATCCTCTCCAGCATCTGTTGTTTCCTGAGTTGTTAATTTTAGCCGCTCTGACCAGCATGAGGTGGTATCTCCATGTGGTTTTGATTTGTATTTCCCTGATGATGAGTGATGTTGAGCATCTTTTCATGTGTCTTTTGGCCTTTCAACAATAGACAAATTATGAAGAGTCCAAATATCCATCAACTGATGAATAGATAAAGAAGATGTGGTTTATACATACAATGGAATGCTACTTGGCAATGAGAAAGAATGAAATCCTGCCATTTGCAACAACATGGTTGGAACTGGAGGATATCATGCTAAGTGAAACAAGCCAGTCAGAGAAAGACAGATATCATATGCTTTCACTCATATGTGGATCTTGAGAAACTTAACAGAAGACCATGGGGGAAGGGAAGGGGAAAAAATAGTTACAAACAGAGAGGGAGGGAGGCAAACCATAAGAGACTCTTAAAGACAGAGAACAAACTGAGGGTTGATGGGGAGGAGGAGGGAGAGGGGAAAATGGCTGATGGGCATTGAGGAGGGCACCTGTTGGGATGAGCACCGGGTGTTGTATGTGAGCGATGAATCACGGGGATCTACTCCCCCAAACCAAGAGCACGCCGTATACACTATATGTTAGCCAACGTGACAATAAATTATACTTAAAAGAAACAAAGGCAAAACTCTTGTATGAAAACTTCAAGTACCAAATTTTAACGGTGATAATGATGAGCAACCCAGTGCAGATTAATTTTTTTTCTTTGACCTTTATGCCCTTCAAATTATTTTCAACAATGAGCAGTCTTTGCTTCTGGAACCAGAGAAAATATAAAGTAAATCCTGCTAACCAAATATGACAATGAACTATCTAGACTTTTAATTTATTAACTGGAGCTTAGCATGATTTAACAAAGCTTAGCATGATTATTTGGGAATGTTCCACATATAAGCATCAAATGCTTTTAGAATTGTTTCATCTGTTTCTCAGCTGTTCAAATATCCTTTGATCAAGGCCTTCCCTGCTTCGATTTGCACTGGCCCTGAAGTAACCTCTTGGCTGCTTCCTTTATTTAGAAGCCCTTTTTTTTTTTTCCTCCTTAAGATGCTTTTCACCTTCCCTGCTCACTCCCTTTAGTTCTTCCAGAACTGTTCTTTTATATGACTTTCACGGCATACTGAACCTGGTCTTTATTTCATCCCCTCTTTTTCCTCTTTCATGTCAGTGCTAATAGCCTTCTCTGACTTTGCTCAGTTTCTTGTCTTTCTACTTGCCCACCGTAACAATTTCTAGGCTTAAACACTTTCCCGAATTCTAGAGACGGCTCACACAGCCTGCTCAATAAAAGAAACTTTAATAAAGCATTTTCTCGCTAGCTCTACACCCAGTCTTTAACATAGTCCGACAGATCTTGTGAGCTAAATAAACCCTGTCTACAGGATGATCACTCAGGAAGCGTGGTTTCAGACTGAAATGCAAAAACGCAAGAGTTCTATTATTGTACCAACTATTTCTCTGAGTACACATTGAGAAATATGGGCACATTTCTTGTCTATAAAGCATGGAAATATATCATAAAATCTCAGTATTGGGAGAGGCCCTGAATCACCTCTTTGAGGTCCAATCGCTCAACGGATGTTGGATGAATTCAGTATTTTCCTTCCTGAGCGAACATTCTTCAGGGCTTGGAAGTCTCTAGTAAGCCCCAAACAGGAGACATTATTGCACAGTGTGGTAGGTTAGCCAGCTCTGTCCCTACATGACATTGAAACCTGTCTCCCTACAGGTTGTAGCCATTTATTCCTGGCTCTTTTTTCCCAGATTTGTGCATGGTAAGTTTCACCTCTTTGGCACAAGAGGATAGTTGTACACACCGCCGTAGACTTGTCTCTTCGATATCTTCCCTTCTTTTTTCTACCTTTGAAGTCATCTTTAAAATCAGTGAAAGAAAATCTTTACTTAAAACGAATAACTGGGGCGCCTGGGTGGCTCAGTCTGTTAAGCATCCGATTCTTGGTGGTGGCTCAGGTTATGATCTAATGGTTCGTGAGTTTGAGCCCCACGTTGGGCTCTGCCCTGACACAGTGGAGCCTGCTTGGGATTCTCTGTCTCCTTCTCTCTCTGTCCTTCCCTCTCTCCCTTTCTCTCTCAAAAATAAATAAACAAACATTTAAAAAAAAACCCTAATACCTTATCCTCTGTTGTAACTTTGAGTCTACCATGAGGGCAAATACAAATTAAAAATAAGAGGCTGAATTCTCCCTGTTGACAATACAGGAAGATTCCTTTCCCCTCCCTTTCCTTAGACAAATTGCTTTAGAAAGCTTCTGGGTATTTTCTCTGCCTCTTTGAAATGCGTGTAAATCTTTTTAAAGGCTAAATAAGCAGCCCAGGATTGTTTCCTCAAGAAGCTGGGAGACATCTCTCGGAAATGTAATCGCCAAGGAGCAGGGAGCCCCCCAGTTCCCAGTTTCCTGAGATGATAGGAGCCTAACTTCAGCTGGCGTGTGGCTCCAAAGTGCCAACCCACCTCCGGTCATAAAGCCCGGGGCAGTTATTTATTTATTTTTTGTTTCAAGACAGCAAACACAGGTGATTACCCCAATTACCAAAGGGATTTAGCATGAACTGTGTGTGACAAATGGTGCCATCAAGTTCTCTTACTTGAAGACATGTTATTGTTTATTCTGAGAACATGTGTATAATGGGTTTTATCTGCTTGGCTATCTAACAGGGTGAGATTTATTCCCTCTGCAATCTCTCTAGCAGATTGTCTGTGGTGCACATTGCATTTCGGTTTAATGCTTGTTCGGTAACGACAGTGTTTCCTTTCTCTTCTACTTTTGTGGAGATGTTTTCTGAGGTGGCGGCGGATTTTGTTTTTAGAGACATTTGCCCATAACCACCACATGGAATCTTTTATATGTGTTTATCTCATTGACTGATACGGGCTTTATTCATAAGTGTGATCACGTAATCAGAGCCCATTACTTGCAACGGGAGGCAAACAGAAGGGAAGTGTTTTCAGATTACTTTAAAAATGTGCTTTTACAAACAACTTAATGACATATATTGAAAGCATTTAAGAATTTGCTGTTATTATTAAGCCGTTAGTTATTTCTGACAGCTCACTGAAGATACAAAAATGGCTTCAAGATTATAGATTAAAAGGTGTAGGTAGGTATGTGGATATGTATCATTCACATATATATACATATATGAAAGCAATTTTAAAATGAGTTTGGAAATTATATACTGATTAAGCCAATGTTAAATTTCCTGAGATTTTAGAATAAAATAGCAGACAATCATTTCACTTGTAAAATAAATAAATAAATAAATAACCAACCAACCAAAACCCCCAATGAACCAACCAAAAAAAAAACCCACAAAAATTGAAAGAAACATATTTTGAAGGAATTGATATCAGATCAATAGAGTACATCACAGTACAAATTCACAAGGCAAGGGAAGATGAGATATCATGTAGAGTTCTATGTCTAGCTTTACATTCTTTTCAACACAGTTGAGGACAGGTTAAGATTATCTTTATTGCTTAGTGAACATCCATCCAGGGAGCAGAATGTTTTGAGCTCTCAAAATTTCAGGGAGTATTTCAATGACTTGCAAGTCTGAACGGGTACGTGTGTTTATGAACGTAGCACAGAAACAAAGGATAAAATTATAAAAGTAATCCCTTCATGTGATCATCTGATAACTCTTTCTTGGCTGTGTGCTCTATGTCAGGTACTGAAATAGACACCAGGAATTTACTGAGAAAGAGACATTCCAGTTATCAAATATATGAAATACCTCACGGAGATAAATCAAATAAAAATTTAACAACAGTTGTAACCTGTGATAAAGAAGAAGAAGGGGTATTTGGGGTAGATGTAGAGGGGGGAACATACCATAGGGATGGAGGCAAGTTTCCCTTGGCAAGTACCATGTGAAATCACTTGGGGGGGGCATGAAAGAGATGGGGCAAGTGAAGAGGGGAGGTATACCAGGGAGAGACAACAGCAAGTGTCAAGGTCCTGCAGCAGGGACGAGATTGAGATTGGTGCACATGAAGGCTTGATGGGTTATTGCGACTGAAAGCTAAGGAGTGAGGAGCATCTCTTTGGCAAAAAGGGTGAGTGGATGTCCTGGTTTAGCATTTCAATTTAAGGCTTATTGCTCTGTTCAAGATGTATCTTTTTGCTAGAGCCAGTTCTCATGCTCTATACGATTCCAGAATTTTACATACTTACTCCGTTTCACAATCTTTTGTAATTGTTTATCATATTTTTAGTAATGACTAACTACTGAAGGCAAAGTTATGTGGCTCTTGGCAACCTTTATGGAGTTAAGAAGCCATCATTTGGGACAATTTTATTTGTAATATCTATGAGTCATGCAACCACAGACATTCTCGGAAGAGATGGATACGTGGGCTTGGATCCGGAGTAGGAATCTAGGCAGAGATACATTTGAGAGACATCAAACCATAGACGGTATTTGAAGTCACTTCAACAGATAGGTTACTCAGGAAGAAAAGTGGAGAGACTAGGAAAACAGAAAGGTAGGAACCAAAATAGGGCCAGGGATGAAACTCTGAATAAAGCCAGATTCTGATGTTCAGGAAGAAGAGTATGATCCTGCAAAGGAGATGATTACTAGGAAAAAAAAATAAAGAGGAAAAGATATAGTAATTTGTATGCATGTTTGAAGAGAAAAGGAATACTTATTGTGGTTAAAACAAACAAGAGCTCAGGTACAATGACAAATTCCACGGGTTTTCATGTCTTGGGGTTCACTGGAGAGGCAGAATTTGCCTCAGAATCTACCAAGGAGCAAACAGGATGGGTGGGAGGGTGTAGAATGTATATATGCAAATGCTTTTAGATTTTCTTGAGAATTTATCTGTAAAAGGAGAATAGATTCGAGGGTGATGATATGACGAAAATGGATCAGTGAAGAAGGAAAGTGTGCAGAAAAATGAGAAAGGTCAGCTTTTGATAGGAAAGGGACATTTTCTTCCCCTGTCATAAGAAAGATGGAGAAGGTGAGGGCAAGATTTGTAGATAATGTAGAAAGTCACTTGAGGGAATTCTAATGATGGTTTCTATATGTTCTGGGTTTCAAATGCTAGCTAGAATACAGGACCACAAAACTCCAGAAGCTTCAGTAACTACAAGTTTTTATTGGATTTGCGTTTTATATGGCATCTAAATTTTCTCATTTATACAGGGTAATACCTTTGTCTGGCGTCTGTACTAAACCAGAACTAAATGGTTCATTCCAGTTTTCTTACTGAGGGGACATAGCTATTTGAGGTTCTTAATACTTGTATTGTGTCTTCCTCCTCTGCTGACTTCCCAGTTCTTAAACAAGGCTGCAACCTGGTAACTGGAATATGTGAGCACCCACATAGAGTATGTCTATCTGAGGCAAGTACTAATAATAGACATAGCATACCTGGTCTAAACTTTGTCTGATAGAGACTCCTGGGATTTCACGCTAGTATAGTACTATTCCCGTTCCCATGGGAATCTGCAGTGCCCCAGGAATCTGGGGATGATTATGCGATATTTTACACACCATCAGGAGCCAACCAACTAAAGCTGGATAATACTATGACCCAGATTTTCTTAAACTAGGGTCCCTATGACATGTGAATGGGCATGAAGGTGTCATGGAACCCTGGGATTCCATGAAAATTGCATGTGTATCTGCTCATTTTAGGAAATGTTCCACAGGTTTGGTTGGATTTTCGAAGGGTGATGACCCCCATGTCACAAAAGACTACACACTTCTTTTCTGATTACTTTTTCTAAAGAACAAGTAGCCTAAACTTATTCTTGGGATTTGCATTCTTCTCATGGATAAATCACCTACAGAAAATTAATTATCTAGAAGCAGTATGAATACATTTCAAGTTTTTAGCCAAAGCTTTTTTTTTTCTTTTGGATTGCATGACACGTTCATAATGCTAGTAGAGTTTTTATTACATTAAAATCAACAGTCATTCAACAAATGTTTATAGAGCAATACCTCAATTAGGTATTGATATAAAAATGAAGAAGACAATTTGAAAATCATCTTTGTCTTCCCAGAAGATTAAAAAAAGACTCAATTGGAATAATCTACACTTATCCAAATCTCTGAATGGCGATTGGAAGATTAGTAATTATTGAACTGAATTGAATTATTGAAGCTATTGCTCTAATTTTTCCTTATATGACAAAACATTTGCAATAAAAGCCAGTATAGTTTAAAATGTCACACTTCAAACAGTATTTTAGTGTTTAAAAGAGGCCAAAAGATGAGCTTCAAAATCTGGAGTGCATTTTATTTATTAAAAAAATATTTTAACGTTTATTTATTTTTGAGAGGGAGAGAGACACACACACAGAGCATGAGCGGGGGAGGGGCAGAGAGAGAGAGGGAGACACAGGATCGGAAGCAGGTTCCAGGCTCCAAGCTGTCAGCACAGAGGCGGATGTGTGGCTCAAACTCACGAGCCGTAAGATCATGACCTGAGCCAAAGCCAGACGCAACCGACTGAGCCCCCCAGGTGGCCCAAATCTTGAGTGCATTTTAAGCCAGATTAAAGAACACAACATTTCTGACCAACATGGACATTTGAAAAGAAGCATTTACGTTGAAATGAAAAGAAGGTATTTTTACTACCTTCTTATTTATCAAATTGTTTTGAGGGACTCATTACAGTTGGTGAAGTTAATGTTGGATTTTTCACGTTTATAATGTTTTCCCCAAAGCATTCATTTATTGTATTAAATACTGTAGCCGTTGTATATAAACAACGCAGACAAAGCACTGTAACTGAAAGCTATGATTGAGCACCATCTCACACATAAATCTCAAATCCTTATGCCTCACACCATGAGGAAGGATATCGTTCACAATTAGACTCTATAGGGTATGAGAACTCTAATAGGAAAAAAGGAAAAAAGGAAGTGTTTTTTCTAGAACTTGATAGCAATAATTGTGCTTTTATGTTCTTCCATTTTTCTTTCTCAAATGGTGAATGCAGTAGCGGTCGTGAGACTGTCTTACTTCAGGATTTATTTGTTGAGAGTGTTTCTCCTTAACTGGGAGAAGCTAGAGGCCCAAAGGGGTACTGTGAAAATAAAGTAATGGAAAGTGACTGAAGTCCATATGACCAGTTGGACTATTGTTCAGACACTGCACCCTCCCATCACTGCTCCAGAAAGCACTTATTTCCATACTCTGTTCATGCTGGACGTGGATATGTGGCTTGCTTTGGCCGATGGAATGTTAGCAGAAATGACTCACCAACGGCTTGTGATCATCTACACTCTTGGGATTGGTCTCTGGCAACTCCACTATTGCTAAGAGAAGAATTTGCATTGGGCCAACACACTTATGTCAGGACGAAGCTAAGAGAAATGTGTAGCAGAGCTATAGCACCCAGTCAAACCCAGCCTAGACCAGCCAAGCTCCAGCTAACCCCGATTCCATGAGTTAAACAAAAGCTTATTGCTTTATGCTTCGAGGATTTTTGTGGCTGCTTACTATGCATCATTGTTTTGGTATAACTCATCAGCAGATACAATAATACTGTTTACCCATAAAGTGAGCTTCAAAGAGTGGAACTCAGGGAATGCGGAGAAGACCAAATGGTTGAGCGTTTTTGTTTTTCTAAGGAAGTAAGAAAATTCCGAGGGACCCAATAGTGGGATGCAAGAGCTTCACTGAAAAGGTAGAGGGTATGAAACTAAACTTCCAAACTTTAAAGGGGGCGATCACCGGGGGGGGGGGGTGGGATTTGGATAACATGCACATTCCCGGACACATTCTGATTTAGCAAGTCTGAGATGGAGCCGTGACATCTGCTTTTAACGACAAAGTCAAGTGAAATGAAGGCAGATAGCCCAGCACCAAGGAACGTGGATTTCAACATGTACCTCCCAAGTCATTTCAATAAAATAAAAATTTAACTTGCAATGCTCCTCGTAAGTGGGTGCCAACAAGATGATCTGTGATGCTGGTTCCAGTTGTATTTATCATAATGGATAAGCAACTACTGGGTGTAGTTCTGGGATATCTGCATAGGAGATAAAAGTGAACTCTAGGAACTCATTTATGCCCTCAAGGCCGGTGAATCTTCAGTGAGTAGGAGGAGAGCCGAGTGGGTAAAAACTATGAACTATGGAAGGAAAAGAAAATCACGCGGTAATTCACACAGAGGAAACATCCACAGGCACTGAGGAGCTGGATGACAGTTATTCCCAGAGCACAGTTTTCTCATTGCCTTAACGATATTAGTAACAATAATAAAATTACATCTTGCACATATAATTTATATTTGTGACGTCCTTTAATGTCCCCCACCAACGAAACAGCAACAAGAACAACAAAATCCTTCGAGGGAGATCTCACTTTTGCGTGAATTTTCTAGAGGAAGAAACTGAGGCTAAAGGAGTTGAGTATCTTGCCCACATTCCTATAGCTAAAATCAAGTAAAGCCGGTACTTGAACATACAGAGTGCCTCTGGCATCCTTGGTCCTATCCACGCTATAGCAATCCTGGTCCATAAGAGAAAGCTCTCAGGTCAAGGCCAGGCAGCTTTTTGTGAACTGCCATGATGCTATGAGTGAGTAGACACTTAGTCCCTACATGAAGAGTGAAGGAATACATCCAGCTACCCCCAAATACAAAGAATTCACAGTTTGAAAGAGCCACTTCTGTCTCAGAGATGCTACTGTAAATTGATCTGCAAAGCTACGTAGAAAAATAATGTAAACATTTTGACATATGGTTTAAATATAATAGGTGATTGTTTATTTCCAAGTCGAAACACTTCAAAACATTGAAAAGTGGTATTCTTCTAAAACAGTTTATGAAAGAGCCACTATCCGTATTTTAAATCTCTCCACGAAAACAACTAACGGATGATTTGCTTTATAATGCCCCTTGTGGTGAAGGTATGATCTGCCAGGCTGAGCATGGCTGGTTGAACCTTACCGCGGATCTATCTGGAAAAATCCTAATGGACAGATCAAAAATGATTCTGTCAGAGACTATTTTATGTGGTGAAAATCTCGTAAATTTAATGGAACAAAGACAATTTACTACTGAACAAGAGAGACACTAGATATATGTTCCGAAAGTGAAATTTGAAAGGAAAGTTGTAGCAAGAGCAAGCAGGTGACAATGATGGATATTTTCGAAAGAACTGCTGTATCTGCTCTCCTCTAGCGTGTGCAGATTTGGTTGCCTCAAATCCTCTTGGTAAGCTATTTTGCCACACGATCTTGAAAAGATCAACACAGATATCTGGATAAATAAAACATCTTGAGGCATTTCGGTATATTGTATGCTGCTGCATAAAATATTCCGAAGAAAAAAATGTGTTGCAAATTCTGGATTTGGGTTGGCTAATTTCTCTTCTCATGTCACTAACTATCTAGACCTTGCATAAATTTTACTTTTCCTTCCATTAGGGAGGCATCTCCAGAAGTGTTTGATAGATTTGGTGCAGCAGCAAATACTTAATGTATCTCTCAAAAACATGATATATCTTTAATACATTCTTAGATAAACTTGTTTTAAGACATAAACCATCGGCATGCATTTATTTTGAACTATATTATGATCCAATGCACTTTATGTGCTCAGTGTATTTTCTCAATCTTCGTACTCCTTGGAATTAAGAAGTTAAATGCAGTAATATGCCGGTAAATGTTTAGCAACTGGGTTTGTAGGGGGCTGCCGATCTGATCTGTAGGGCTTACCAATTTCTGTGGTATAAATCCTCTCACCAAGGCTGATTTTCAAGCTACCAACGTGCTCCCAACGGGCTTGCAAAGTTCCTGAATATCTGACAACTGGCCTTCTCCAGCAGATGCTAATCAGTTCCAGCATCCTACTGTGAAACTTCAGAAATGTCATGAATCTTTAACAAGCTGGTTCTTGGATTTAAATATAGTCATCTATGGCAATAACAACATTTTATTTTCCAATGCCCGTGCTCTCTTTGACCTTCGTACCATCAGTGGCGAAAGTGTCTTCACGTTAAGAAAGTCTGATATTAGGATGGGTCTTTCCATGCCGAGGATCCATGGGAAGACTTTTCTTTTAATAAAGGTCATTATAAGTCCGATAGTAAGAGGACAATGGATCAAAGGTAATCCATGAGTGAGAAGTTACTCCTTTATCGTATAGAAATATCTAATTTACATTGAATGAATGTGTATTGTTTATTTAGGCCATTACCATGTTTACTAGTCAAAGTCATGATTCAATAAGAATTGGTAAAAAAATTTCCTGATAAGGTTTTTATTTTTAAGAAATCTAGTTGTTTCTCTTTAATAGATTCCTTAAATGGAATTACTATGCCAGCGTAAATTGTACTTCTGTGCTCCAGAATATATCCAGATTCTCCAGTCCCTGTGCTATTACTCTGGAGTAAAGCGCTATCAGTTTTCTCAAGATTTTTTCAGTAGTTTCTCAAATATAATCCCTGTTTTCTACTTATGTTATTGAACTCTGCTGTCAATTCCTTCATTCAGAGTGATCTTTTAAAACCAAAAATCTGATTGTATTACATTTTTGTTTTGAAGGGTTTTGACTCCCCCAGTGGATTCTCATTTCACCTGTATTGAAACCAAAGTTCTTGTTTTAATGGCTTACACGTTGCCATATGATCAAATCTCTTTCCATCTAACTTCGAAATGAAGTCCCCATGTCACTCTTCATATGCTAGGCACTCACCTTCTTGCTGCTGTTCCACCCTCACCAGCAAGGTCCTCCCTCAGGGCCTTTGCACTTGTGATTTCTTCAACCTGAGGTGCTCTTTATGCATGACTTAGCTCTTCACCTATCTTGTTTAGATATTTGTCCCAAATCACCTTCTTAGTGACTTATTTTTTATTTATTTAGTTTAATGTTTATTTATTTTTGAGAGAGTGCAAGTTGGGGAGGGGCAGAGGACCCGAAGCGGGCTCTGTACTGACAGCAGTGAGCCCAAGGCAGGGCTCGAACCCATAAACTGTGAGATCATGGCCTGAGCTGCAGTTGGATGCTCAGCTGCAGAGCCACTCAGGCACCCCAGCCTTCTTAGTCATTTAAAGTAGCCTTTCTCTTATCCTTATACTCCCCAACTTCCCTCATTGGCTTATATTTCTACCTGTATTTAAACTAAATTGACACCCTCAATATTTTACTTTTATACTTGGTTATTGTTTATCTCCTACCTGTAGAGTGTAAATAAAATGAGGAAAAATTATTTTCCATTACTGTACTCCAAAAGTTGCCTGGTCCATAAGAGATGCTGAATAAATATTTGAGGAATAAACACATAAATTATTCACAAAAATATTCCCCAGAAAATGTTGTCATTACTTACCAAACCTTTCGTTTTAAGTGCTACACTGTAAGTTTATGCTATTCTCTCTCTGTTTTTATTTCCCTGAATAATTAAACTCAGAAGCCTAAAAGAAGAGTTCATTACAAAGGGAGCAAGGAAAAAGGGAATGGAATTTTTACAAGTCTTCTCATTACCCTCTCTACCTACCTGCCAACATTCTATCCCAAACTATTGTGTGGGAATGGCGTCATGGAAATGGTAGAGGAGGAAGCTCTAAGAATACAATTCTCCACAGAAGCAAAAGTTAAAATGACAAAACAAGGCAAAACAACCTAAAACAAATGAGCAAACAAAAGAATAAGCTTTATCAGAATCCCAGAGATTAACCAAGAATTCAAAGCATCAGGTGAGTGCTTAATGAGGAAAGTGGCCACTAAATGTTGGTGTTTAACAGCATCTCTGTCAAGTTACTGGATGACTGTTCAGATATATCAATAGAGACTTTGTGACCACACAGGAAAAGGGAAACACTTTGTGAAAATAGTGTGGAAAAGTCACTTTTGAAAAAACAGGTGACCGCAAACTTCAACAATTTAACAACAAATCACTTCGGAGGAGGGAGGATCTGATTACAAGAGTTACCGTATCATGATGTTCAAAATGTCTAGTATTCAGCAAAATAAATAAATGAATAAATAATTTTTAAAAATTGCAAGTCATTAAAAAAAAAAAGGAAAGTATGGCCCATTCACTAGAAAAAAAAATGTTTCCTCCTGTTCCCTGAAGAAGCCTAGACCTTGGATGTACTAGACAAAAGCTAAATCAACCATCTTATATATGCTCAAAGAGCAAAAGGAAACTTTCAGCAAATAACTAAAGGAAACTAGGGGAACTATATATAAACAAATAGTTCTGAGACTACTGGATTTCCTAATGCAAAAGAACAAAGCTCCCTACCTCACACCATATAGGAAATTAACTTAAAATGGATCAACAACCTACATGTAAGACCGAAAACTATAACTCTCAGAAAAAGCATAGGGATTAATATTCATGAATTGGATTTAGCAATAGTTTCTTATAAAGACACCAAGGGATGATCAACATAAAATGATAAATACGTTGAACTTCATCAATATTATCACTTTTTATGTATCAAAGGATATTATCCACAAAGTGGAAAGACAACCTAAAGAATGGGAGGAAATATTTGCAAATCAAATATTTGGTAAGGTTCCCATATCCAAAATAGATTAATAACACAACAAATAGCAAAAAGACAAACAACCCAATTTAAAAAAAAATGGGTAAATGACCTGAGCAGACATTTCTTTAGAGAGGATATACAAATGGCCAAAAGGCACATGAAAGGATGTTCCACAACATTAATAATTAGGAAAATAAAAATCAAAACCACAATGAGGAGCCACTTCCTACCCACTAGAATGCCTGTAATTCAATTTTTTTTTTCAACGTTTTTTATTTATTTTTGGGACAGAGAGAGACAGAGCATGAACGGGGGAGGGGCAGAGAGAGAGGGAGACACAGAATCGGAAACAGGCTCCAGGCTCCGAGCCATCAGCCCAGAGCCTGACGCGGGGCTCGAACTCACGGACCGCGAGATCGTGACCTGGCTGAAGTCAGACGCTTAACCGACTGCGCCACCCAAGCGCCCCATAGAATGCCTGTAATTCAAATGAACAACATATGTTGGTGAGGATGTGGAAAATTTGGACTCCTAGTAAATTGTTGCTGGTTATGCAAAATGTTGGAGCTTCTGTGGAAACATTTCTTCAGAAGGCTAAGTACAGAATTATCTCATGACCCAGCAATTCTACTCTCAGGTATATACCCCCAACATTTGTACAAAAACAGTAATTACAGCATTATTGACAATAGCTGAAAGGAGGAAACAACCCAAATGTTCATCAAAATATGGCACATATGTACAATGGGAAACAATTCAGCCATTAAAAGGAATGTGATATGTTACAATGTGAATGACCTCAAAAATATAATGCTACGTGAAATAAGCCATACACAGAACATCACACGTTGTTTGAATCTATTTATAGGAAATGTCCAAGGTGGGTAAATCCATAGACACATAGAGTGGATTGTTTCTTGCCTGGGACTGGGAGGAGCAGACGAATGAGAAGTGACTGCTTCATGAGAATGGGGACTTTGGTAGGGGGTGAATAGCAGGTTTCAGAACTAGATACAAGTGGCAGTTGAACTACATTGTGGATATACTGAATGCCACTGAGTTGTATGCCTTAAAATGACTAATTTTATGTTCCGTGAATTCCACCTTAAACAAAATCTGTTAGAATTATTTTTGGGGTGAGCTTATTTATCAGCATCTTTCTTAGGTTGCCTGATGGGCATTCAAATGATCTTTATTAAATAGCCACAAAATTATATATGTCTACCATGGATACTTTAAGGAAAAGAACGTATTGTGGTAACTGGTAATTGAAACATAATAACAATGCATGTCAAGAAAATCCTGCCTGTAGTATTCTGATATTTACAAGGGACCTATTTCAAACCAGTATTTCACTGTGTGTTTCTCCATAGAGCCCAGTAAAGGGGGTATTTGGAGAATTAAAAAAAAATAATCTTATTTGATGTGGTTTAACTCATGTGGAGAGAGTGAGGTGCAAGGAGAAACTGTTATGATTAATTTAAAAGTTACCTACCATTGTCTAAAACTAAAGGAAGAACAACAGAAATCCGTGCAGAACTGTCTAAATTGAATAGCAAACTTTTGACCCCTCCTCCAATATGCTTCATCAAAAGTAACCATTTTTATTAATGGCTAGGTTAGGGCTCTTCTAGTAGTCAGCTATATAAATTTCCATAACGTATCTCTTTGTCAATTGCTTGAGTTGAGTTTGGTTGACTCCTCACTTTTAAGAATAGACATTAAATATGATTTCATCATTAACTTAATCCTCTCCATGTTTTGTTTAAATCATTTTATTCCCTTGGTACATTTTATGATTTTTAAATGTTTTCTAATTTATCAAGTTCAAGATATTGTGTTTTCAACTCCCAAGTCTAAAGATGAAGAAATTATTCTCAATTTCTAACATCTTCTCCTCAAAAATGTTGTCAATTTTAAGGTCTTCAAAACGTCAAGGTTAGCAGCATTTACATTTTATTCTGTAACAAGAGTTAGATCTTTGCTTTGTCTTTATGAGTCTAAAAATGTAAATCCAGTCAATAAGATATGGTTATAGGAGTATTATTCATGGCAAGACCAATCATTTAACTGGATGCATAAATGAAACACTGTAATTCTCTTTCACTAATGAAATTGGCTAAAATGGTCTATCACCTACTACTGAATTTAATGTATTTAGATTATGTCATGATTAAAATATTACATTTCAGGCTTGGACTTCCTTTCATTCTTGGGACTGTTTTGATAAATGATAGATATTTGAAATTTGAGAGATCTGTTTCAAACTAAAGGTGTCCTGAACCCTCTCTTGATCAATGTTCAATATTAATCAATTGAAGTAAAGATTTTGTCAGTATATGTATTACCCTTGTTTAAGCCTCTTCAAAAACACTCTTTCTAACTATTTGATTTTACAGGTTTTGCTCTTTAGTGCTAATATACAGGGGGTACTTGAAAATGAATACTTGAGGCTATTATGATATGCCACGTTAATAGTTAATCTGTACCATCTATCGCTTATATGTACATAGACCTAGAATTACAACTACAGGGCATCACTGAATGTATAATACAAGCATTATGAATATATTACAATAGGGCAAATGACATATAATTATGCATATATATTTAGCTGATGGCATTTCATGCATGTGTATATTAGAGAGTGGTTGATACTTGCATTTTTGAGGGAAAACATTAGAAAAGGTCTTGGATCCCAATTCCCAAAATTAATATCAGAATAGCAGGGAATAGAGGTTCAAGAATATTGGAAACCATTCTTCTATGTAAGATAAATGTATTTAGTGACTTAGAATTACACTTAATATGCTTTGGCATGATAAACTGTATACCTAATAAGCTGGGATAGCAATAGAACTTTTAAACCGGTTTAATACAATCTTTGATCTTCTTTACTAGAAAGCATTTCGGTGCACGGAAAATGGAGGTTGAGATCACTGCACTCAAATCAAGATATTTGTGGTCTTACTGCGGTTCAGTCATTCCCTGGATATATGCACTACCCTCTCTAATTCCTCATGTTCCTCAGCTGTATGAAGGTAATCATCAAAATAAATAATATGACCGTATTGCTACAAAGATGAATGATAAGGCATTTTAATGTCTAATTTGGTCAATAGTAATTATTATTAATGGTTCTCGTTGCATTTTCTTATTAAAAAACAGCCCTATTATGGACAACCAAAGCAAACCAGGCAAGATGTATTTGATACACTTTCATGCTAGAGCTCCTCATGGTCTCAGATTTCTCTTTTGTAATATAGGATTATAATAATATCTATCTCCCAGAGTGGTCGTGATCATTACATTAAGAGGAACATAGATTATGTGAAACAGTGTGTAAACTATAAAAGCTCTACCAATGTTACATATTTTAATGGGCTATTAGAATAAGACAAAATATATCAAGAATTCAAAACAGGCATTTGCAAATATTGTGCCTGATAAACCTTAAAACAGGCTGCATCATTTTCATTTTTTTAAAGTTTATGTATGTATTCTTGAAAGAGAGAGAGAGAGAGAGAGAGAGATTGAGAGAGAGCACAAGTAGGGGAGAGGCAGAGAGAGAGCGAGAGAGAGACACAGAATCCAAAGCAGGCTCCAGGCTCCAGGCTCCAAACTGTCAGCATAAAGCCTGACATGGGGCTCGAACCCACCAAACGCGAGATCATGACATGAGCCGAAGTCGGATGCTCTGCCGACTGAGCCACCACGGTGCTCCAAGACGGCATCATTTTAAAAAACATAGATTGAGGCTTAGAATATGCTTCTTCCAGCTGTGTTAATTGACTATTTGTATTTGAAACAAAACCCTACAAGATAATTATGAAGTACAGATTAGGATTTTGAGCCGCTGAGGGTTAAATCACTTGTCAATAATCACATAACTGAAAAGTGCTGGGCTAGGATTCGATACAAAGTAGTATGACTCCAGAACAGAATTTTTTTTTTTTTGAAAGCTGCCTTAAGAAACCTATTTGTGGGCGCCTGGGTGGCGCAGTCGGTTAAGCGTCCGACTTCAGCCAGGTCACGATCTCGCGGTCCGTGAGTTCGAGCCCCGCGTCGGGCTCTGGGCTGATGGCTCAGAGCCTGGAGCCTGTTTCCGATTCTGTGTCTCCCTCTCTCTCTGCCCCTCCCCCGTTCATGCTCTGTCTCTCTCTGTCCCAAAAATAAATAAACGTTGAAAAAAAAAATTAAAAAAAAAAAAAAAAGAAACCTATTTGTAGGTGGAAAAAGTAACAAAAACTTCACATAGAGGGCACAGGTTTATGGCTCTTCTGGAGAGGTGTGTTTTTGTTTTCTGTTAAGCAATCCAAAAGGCGTATTTCAGATTTTATTTTTTCAAATCTTTTATTACCCTATTTACTTGTATGTTGTCTAATTTAAGGTGAACAGGATTAGGAAAGTCTCTCTTTAATGAATAACCATTTATTGTATTTGTTACATGCATTTATTTGAATAACCATTAACTACAATTTAGAAAGAATAAAGTTGTAATTTTGAGCACACTTGTATTTAGAAATAATGTTTCTCTGGAACTGACAATGAAAGAGTTAATACTACCGGTAAACAGTAGAGTCCAAGTCCGGGAAAGATAACATTGGCAGGCCCTTGAATAAAAAGCGACTACAGACCTGTCATGACTGTGTCTTGAGTAATGGGATTCATTCATTTTGGTATTTTTAATGCAATTGTAAACTGCCATTTCCCTCACAGTTTAAAGCAGGTTTTTTTTTTTTTGATGATATAGCTATAAATGTGAAAACCAAATTAACTTGTCACATTTGACTGGCTAAAGTATTTCCCACTCCCATGTTTAGGGTATTGATAAAACCTCAATGATCAGGGTTTAAATCAGGAGGAAGAATGACATTTTGCAGGATCACAGGAATGTCCCAAAAGTGAAAAATATGAAGAAAGTTGGTTAATATATGGTTGTTTATGAAGTACAGAATCTTATATTAAACACAAGACCACACGATCCTGGGATTAATGTCAGTAAGTCAATACCCACTCTCTGAGCCAGCATTATCATGCAATGTTGACCGACACTTATATTTTATTCTTTTATTAAATTAACCCTAATGTTTCCTTAGGGAATTCTCTATTTTGAATAACTTGAGTTCATGCTTCCCATCTTAACCCAGTCGTTTCTGAGGGTAAGGACTCTTTTTCTAGGTAGTGGTAAACTTGAATCTGTAGGTCTGCAAAGCATAGTACCCAGACAATGTAGCAATTATCATCTTGAGGAGAAGAAGGAAGCTTCCTTGGGGAGATAAACCTCTTCAAGTGAACCCTTGTTGAGCTAGATTAAAGGTCGCTCCTAACCAGAATCATCAATGGCTAACTTATGGGATCTTTCTTGGAGAATTTTTATGAAAGAAGTATCACCACTATACCATCACATAAAAATCCTTCTACTCTGCAGAATCACCTAAATGTATGCTCCCTTAACCTACCCAACCTTCGAAAGCTTGTGGAATAAATACTATTGGGGTACCTTGGAGGAAGGCAGAGGCTGGTGCCTCTTTAGCAGGTGCCATCCAGACCCTATTTTCATAAAATTCTGATCTATCAGCAGCACAGACCCAAGTTAAAACATTAAAACCAAACAAACAAATTTTTATTAATAGTGGAGAGGGGCGCTTGGGTGGCTTAGTCGGTTAAGCATCTGGTTTCGGCTCAGGTCATGATCTCGTGGTTGGTGAGTTCGAGCCCGGTGCCAGGCTCTGTGGTGACAGCTCAGAGCCTGGAGCCCACTTCGGATTCTGTGTCTCCTTCTCTCTCTGCCTCTCTCCTGCTCGCATTCTGTCTCTCTCTCTCAAAAACAAACATTATTTTTTTTTTAAATTAGTGGAGATTCTCTGTACTTTCTGTTCAACTTTTCTGTAAGCCTAAAGCTGCTATAAAATATGAAACTTATTATTTAAAAAAGAATCCTGCAATTTGCTAAATAAATGCCAATATCATCATTAAAAAAGAAAACTGATACATGCTCCTATAACATAGAAGAGCCATGAAAACATATGCCAAGTAAAAGAAGCCAGTCACAAAAGACTATATATTATGCGATTCGATTTATATGAACTGACCAGAATAGGCAAATCTATAGAGAAAGTAACAGTGGCTGCTCAGGGCGGGGAGTGTCTGCGGATAGTTTTGTAGTTTTCATGGGAGGGATGATGAAAATGTTCTAAATTATTTTGAGGGTGAATGCACATCTCTGTGAATGTACTAAACACTTGAATTATATACTAAGAAAATTCATGGTATGCAACTTACATCTCATTAAAGCTTTTAAGTGACATATGGCTATCTTAAAAGTATTTTGATGTAATATCTACTTTATGATAAAACATACAATAATATAGTATTAGGTCGGTTTTTGGAGAGAGATCATGTTCTTTCAAACAATTGCGGTCTCCTTCTTTCATATTCCATGATTTATATTAGATGAATTTCTCTCGTGAAAATGTGTAACTGTGACTAAATCTAATGCCCAAATAGATTTTTTTTTAGGGAGCACTAAATGTATACTGTATACATATTTTTTTTAAGGACATTCAAGTCTAGTGACATCATTTAGAGAAAAATGCCTAGAAGTCAACCTAGATTAAGTAAGAACCAATTATCTACTTTACCTTTGGTCAAGTATGTTTTAGCAGATAACTAATTTTTGTAACAATATAAATTATGTAGGGATGGGTGGGTTAAATTCTATATGGCGATTTCCTCCCCCCAAATCAGTTAAAAACTAATGGCTCACATTACATATTTTAATCCTCCATGGAAATTCATAACTACATATTTCAACATTATTCATGATTAAAGAGACCAGAAATTAAGAGATTTGATTTGCAGAAGGGATATCAGAGGCAGAAACAATTGACTTTCAAGGTGTAGTAGAACCTTCATCCTTACTCTGGGATTCTGGGACAATATAATATTTTGGTTTTCCCCCTTACCCTCCTCAGTGGTGCTTCTAGGTCTTTCCTGGATCTTCTTCACTTGCTGAATTACTGCTTTGTTATGTTCTAAGGCTCAGTCCTCAGAACTTTTCTTTTTTATGCTTATATTCACTTCTTAGTGATTACATAGAATCTTGCTTTGAAATACTGTATTTATAGCATAAATCTCAAATTTAAATCTCCAGACAGATTTACAGTATTGGGCCAAACCATCTTGGAGCTTGAGGCAAAAGGAAAAATCAGTAATATTGATCCTGCCTGTATTAGTTTTCTATTGCTATTGTGACAAATCACCACAAACTTAGCGTCTTAAAACAAAAAACCAAAATCGAACAAATTTAGTATCTCATAATTCTGTAGGTCAAATGTCTGGTAGGTTAATCTTGTTTCTTTGCTCCAGGTCTCACAAGACTGAAATCAAGATGGCAGCTGGACTGAGCTCTTTTCTTAAGGCTCTAGGGGATAATCAGCTTCTAGGCTCACTCAGGTGTTCAAAGAATTCAGTTCTTTGAAATGATAAGGCTGATGTCCCTGTTTTCCCTGCCAATTGCCCAGGGGTTACTCTTAGCTTCTAGCGTCCTCCTCTTGCCATTTCCTGGCTCATGACTCACTGTGGCTCATCTTCAAAAGCAACAACAGCCAACTGTATCTTTCTCATGCTTTTAATTTCTCTTGACTCTCTTCCACCACACATCCCTGACTCTTTGGCTTCCTTTTCTGCTTTAAAAAGCTCATGAGGTTATAGTGGACTCATTTAACAATCCAGGGTAATGTCTCTAATATAAGGGTAACTGATTAGGAACCTGATACCATCTACAATGTCTTTTTTAGCATGTAAGGTAAGATATTCTAGGCATAACACTAGGGGATAAAGATCATGGGGACCCAAATCCTACCTACCAAACTATTTTTATTTTAAAATTTTGCTATTTGGGGTTGGTGTCAGGGTGGCTCAGTCGGTTTAGCACCTGACTTTGCTCAGGCCATGATTTTGCGGTCCATGAGTTTGAGTCTCATGTTAGGCTCTGTGCTAACAGTTGGGAGCAGGCTGGAACCTGTTTCAGATTCTGTGGTCTCCCTCTCTCTATGCCCCTCCCCTCACTCATGCTCGCTTGCTCTCTCTCTCTCAAAAATAAATAAACATTCAAAAAATTTAAAATTTTGCTATTTTGCTCACCATGTATTATTTGCATTAATTTTGGTTTATAAAAAATATGACATTACAATATTATTTATCATGATTACTGGGTGTTTTTGTGCTCCTTTAAAATTTGTATCTGGGGCAAGTGCCTCATTGACCTCACCAGAATTTGGCCTTGCAATATTATTATCTGCCTGCTGAGATCTTCAGCTGGGTATCTCAACTGTATCATGTTCAAAATCAAACTATTGATTTCTCCTCCAAAACCCGCTCTTCCCAAAGTGTTTCTTATTTCAATAAATAGCACATCCATTGACTGCATTGGTAAGGTCAAAATAATATTTGGAATCCATCCTTGATTTCTCAGTTCAGTGTCTCCCAATTACACTCAGAATGCAACCCAAATCTCTATCTATAGTCTATACACCTCTATGTTCTGGTCCCTGGCTAATTTACATTCTCTCCTGTGTTTATTCTACTCCAGCTACAGCCTCCAGCTGTTTTACCATTATTCCAAATAAGAACACAACTAGAGCTATTTCTTCTGCTGGAAGGTTCTTCCAGATTTCACTTAGCTCACTCCCTAAAAGATTTCATGTCTCTACTCAAACATCACTTTCCCAGACCTATCCCGAATCCTTGTCTCTTTTTCTTTTTTCTTTTCTTCATGGAGCTTATCATTCCCTGGCAACCTAACATAGCATTTTAAATGTGTTGTTTGTCTTCTCTCATATGGTGCTTCATAAGGACAAATCTTTGCTTTAGATCATAGATGTATCCTGTCTAGAACAAAACATGAAGCATAGTAGGTACTCTAGATAATAATAAAAAAAAATACTTGTTGATTGATTGACAGCTGCATTGAACATAGCAGCACAGAATATAATGTTACGTACTTTTATGAAACATAAAGATGAGCTCATAAAAATCTGAAGTCCCTATGGGTATTTGTGGAAAACTGTGAGTTCTATAAAATCATTAAGCAATTTGTATCATATGGTCAAAAAACAGACCATGAATGGACCTCTCCTCAATCAGATGTCTACAGGTCCAGGGATCATAGATTTATAGCTATCCATATTAATAAATTCTGTGCATCAGATCAATGACATTATAAGTAATTTATAAGCAGGAAATTGATGGAAGGATATTAATAATTTATCTCAGTCTTACATAGCCCCACTTACTATACTGATAACACAAGATCTAAGAGTAAACAAAGTCATAAAGAAGTTACATGGTACTGCATTAGATTATTAGTTTCACAGGACTCTGGTGTGGTAACAATTTGTGGTCCCTGTTCCATTAAAGAAAATTAACTTAAAGATATACTTTGCTTAGGAATAACCACATCCCCATTATCTCACTAGAGGTTAATTATGTTTATATACATTACTGAGTTGGGCACTATGTGGATACAAAATTATATAATAGATGTCTCTGGAATGAAAATATAATCTGGTTATGAGATGTAGCATATGTGCAATAAAAACTTACCTATATCTACAGGAATCAAACATACAGAAACATAATTAAATCATAATTAAATAGCTATTAAGTATCTCATGTTCAAAACAATTTTGCAGAAGCAATGGACATATCTTAAGTACATTCATCATTCCTAGTTTGCTTAGAACCATTACGTTTTAATAAAAATAACCCAGGATAAAATTCCAAAGGGGTCACTTAAGAAATAAGAGTACAGTGCCATGAGAGATAAGTCTGTTTGAGGAGTTTTTATGCAAGAAAAAGTATTTGAATAGAGAGCTCTTTAAAGGGGCAAAAAAGGGGGTACAGTGGATATTCCCAGTTGAGAAAATACTACAAAGTTATAGACACATTGTAATTTTGTTAATAATACTATCCCACATGTATATAGTGTTTTACATTTAATAGAATTAAGGTAATTCCTTCACTGATTTAAGATGAGAGAGAATCCCTATACATTGATCTTAAATATTTTCTCTGGATGCAGAGAATAAAATTTTAATAGTCCTTTTTCCTCCTATAAATACTCTGACCCCAAGTGTGTATTCATTTTGGAAAATTTCAGTGTTAAAAATGAATTCCTTGTTCAAATTTCTCTGTAAAATTGTAAGTAAAAAACTTTTTTAAATGTATATTTAATTTTGAGAGAGAGAGAGAGAGAGCACGCATGCATGAGTGGAGGAGGGGTGGAGAGAGAAGGAGACACAGAATCTGAAGCAGGCTCCAGGCTCAGAGCTGTCAGCACAGAGCCCAATACAGGGCTTAAACTCACAAACTGTGAGATCATGACCTGAGCCGAAGTCAGATGCTTAACCGACTGAGCCACCCAGGTGCCCCTGAAAGGTAATGCCTTTAACTAATAATGGATTATTAGGCAGTCTGCTAACAGAAAAACAGGTTTATTCAAAGAAGTAAGGATGCTGAGTACAACACAGAGCACTTTGAATTTCTTCCATTCACTCTTCCAAGTAGACCTTAAAAGGGCCAGTATAAAGGTAGCAGAAATTTGATGGTTTCCTTTCAGGTTTTGCCAGAGATGGGTTTTCGGGTGTGTGTGAGTAAAGCGATTCTGCCAGATCAAATGATAAGATCCACCTGAGAGGCAGCATTCATGGAGACACTCTCTGGGAATAAAGGAGCTGGCTGGTGCCATTCCCCCACCCTCAGACCCTCAGCATAAACACAGAACAACCTGCAGGCAACAGTGAAGTGCTGACACTGGCTGCCTAACAGGCATACACCAAGCCCCGCACCCTGCATTCCAGTGAAACTGCCCTTCTAAGTCACATTTGCTCAGTCCAAGGAGGGCAGGCCTCTACTCCAGAAGACCAGCACTAACCCCTTCCCATACCACATCTCTTGACCAGAGAGTTTTGCATGGTCTTAGTTCCAGGGGAGGTGGTGTCAGGTCTCATTTCACAAGCAGCCCTGAGCACACCAGCTGAAACTTGCTACATTTAGGCTAGGGAACAAATACTGCCCATAGCAGTCAAGGAAGAACCTCTGCAGATGACTGTCCTGAAGGAGAGAGCAGCCAGAACACAACAGCAGAGCACATGCAGCAACACACTGGAGACATTCGCTGAAGTGCCAGGCCCAGGGCACTTCATGACTGCTTCTTCATAAGGCCATTACTTTCAGGAGCAGGAGACATAACTGGCTTTTCTAAGAGAAGAAGGCAGAGAGTTAGACTAAATGCAAAGACGGGAATTTATCCCAAATGAAAAAATAAGATAAGGCCATGGCCAGAGATGTAAGCAGAACAGATATAAGTAACATGCCTGATGGAGAGTTCAAAGCAATGATCGTAAAGATATTCACTGGGCTTGAGAAAAGAATAGAAAACATGAGTGAGGGTCACCTGGGTGGCTCAGTCAGTTAAGCATTCAACTCTTAGTTTTGGCTCAGGTCATGATCTTGCAGGTCATGAGTTTGAGCCCCACATTGGGCTTGGGATTTTCTGTCTCCTCTCTCTTTCGTCCCCTCCCCAACTCATGCACACACTCTCTCTCTCTCTTAAAAATAAATAATATTAAAGAAAAAGAAACCATCAGTGAGAACCTTACCACAGAGATAAAATAGTTACAAAAGAATCAGGGATGAAAGGCTTAATTAATCAGGGATTAATCTCAATAAGTGAGATTAGAAACAGGCTGGATGCAATGAATAGTAGAGTAGAAGAAGCAGAGGAAGGAATTAATGACTTAGAAGACAAAGTAACGTAAAGCAATTAAGCTGAACAAAAGACAGAAAACTATGCAAAATGAGAAATAGATTCAAGGAATTCAGTGACTTCATCAAATGTAATGGCATTCATAGTATACAACTCTCAGAAAAAGAGAAGGCAACAGGGGCAGAAAATTTATTTGAGGAAATAATAGCTGAAAACTTCCCTAATCTGGGGAAGGAAACAGATATCCAGATCCAGGAGACACAGAGAACTCCTATCAAAATCAACAAAAACAGTCAAACACCAAGACATATTGTAATTAAATTTGCAAAATATAGTGATAATGACAAAATCTTAAAAGCAGCAAGAGAAAATAACTTATTAACTTACAAGGGAAAACCCATAAGGCTAACTAGAGATTTTTCAACAGAAACTTGGCAAGCCAGAAGATAGTGGCATGATATATTCAAAGTGCTGAATGGGAAAAATCTGCAGCCAAGAATACTCTATCCAGAAAGGTTATCATTCAGAATAGAAGGAGAGATCAGGGGTTTCCAAGGCAAATAAAAGCTAAAGGAATTCATGACCAGTAAACAAGCCCCACAAGAAATATTGAAGGGGATTCTTTGAGTGAAAAGGAGAAACTAAAAGTGACAGTATAAATGAAGGAAATACAAAAGCAATAAAAATGAATATTTCTGTAAAAAACAGTCAAGGAACGAACATACAAAAAAGGATAGAAAATATAGTACCATATACCTACATGTGGGAGGAGAAAAGAATAGGTTCAAACTTGAATGATCATCAACTTAATATAGACTTTGATTTGCAGAAGAGGTTATATACAAATGTAATGGTAACCATATATCAACACCCACTAATAAACATGCAAAGAATAAAAAGGAAGAAATCCAGATATATCACCAAAGATAATCAATAAAACATGAAAGAGAAAAAGACAAGAAAGGATCAGAGAAAATCTCTAGAAGCAACCACGGAGCAAAAATTAAAATGGTAATAAATACATATCTATCAGTAATTACTTTGAATGTAAGTGAACTCAATGCTACGACCAAAAGACATAGCATGTCAGAATGGATAGAAACCAAGACCCATCTATATGCTGCCTACAAGCGACTCACATTACATCTAAAAACACTTGCAGGCAGGCGTCTGGGTGGCTCAGTCGGTTGAGCGGTCGACTTCGGCTCAGGTAATGATCTCGCGGTCCGTGAGTTCGAGCCCTGCGTTGGACTCTGTGCTGACAGCTCAGAGACTGGAGCCTGTTTCAGATTCTGTGTCTCCCTCTCTCTGACCCTCCCCTGTTCATGCTCTGTCTCTCTCTGTCTCAAAAATAATAAATAGGAATCCCGGCAAGATGGCGGCTTAGGAGGACGCTGGGCTCACCGCGCGTCCTGCTGATCACTTAGATTCCACCTACACCTGCCTAAATAACCCAGAAAACCGCCAGAGGATTAGCAGAACGGAGTCGCCGGAGCCAAACGCAGACGAGAGGCCCACGGAAGAGGGTAGGAACGGCGGCGAGGCGGTGCGCGCTCCACGGACTGGCGGGAGGGAGCTGGGGCGGAGGGGCAGCTCGCCAGCCAAGCAGAGCCCCCGAATCTGGCTTGCAAAAGCGGAGGGGCCTGATGGACTGTGTTCCGACAACAAGCGCGACTTAGCGTCTGGGAGGTCATAAGTTAACAGCTCTGCTCGGAAAGCGGGAAGGCTGGAGGACAAAGGGAGGGAGAGCTGCTGAGCCCCCGAACGACAGAGCTCAGTTTGGTGGGGAACAAAGGCGCTCGCCAGCGCCATCTCCCCTGCCCATCCCCCAGCCAAAATCCCAAAGAGAACCAGTTCCTGCCAGGGAACTTGCTCGCTCCGCGCAAACACCCAACTCTGTGCTTCTGTGGAGCCAAACCTCCGGCAGCGGATCTGACTCCCTCCCGCTGCCACAGGGCCCCTCCTGAAGTGGATCACCTAAGGAGAAGCGATCTAAGCCTGCCCCTCCTGCCCCTGTGCACCTTGCCTACCCACCCCAGCTAATACGCCAGATCCCCAGCATCACAAGCCTGGCAGTGTGCAAGTAGCCCAGACGGGCCACGCCACCCCACAGTGAATCCCGCCCCTAGGAGAGGAGAAGAGAAGGCACACACCAGTCTGACTGTGGGCCCAGCGGTGGGCTGGGGGCAGACATCAGGTCTGACTGCGGCTCCGCCACCAACTCCAGTTATATACCACAGCACAGGGGAAGTGCCCTGCAGGTCCTCACCACGCCAGGGACTATCCAGAATGACCAAGCGGAAGAATTCCCCTCAGAAGAATCTCCAGGAAATAACAACAGCTAATGAGCTGATCAAAAAGGATTTAAATAATATAACAGAAAGTGAATTTAGAATAATAGTCATAAAATTAATCGCTGGGCTTGAAAACAGTATACAGGACAGCAGAAAATCTCTTGCTACAGAGATCAAGGGACTAAGGAACAGTCACGAGGAGCTGAAAAACGCTTTAAATGAAATGCATAACAAAATGGAAACCACCACAACTCGGCTTGAAGAGGCAGAGGAGAGAATAGGTGAACTAGAAGATAAAGTTATGGAAAAAGAGGAAGCTGAGAAAAAGAGAGATAAAAAAATCCAGGAGTATGAGGGGAAAATTAGAGAACTAAGTGATACACTAAAAAGAAATAATATACGCATAATTGGTATCCCAGAGGAGGAAGAGAGAGGGAAAGGTGCTGAAGGGGTACTTGAAGAAATAATAGCTGAGAACTTCCCTGACCTGGGGAAGGAAAAAGGCATTGAAATCCAAGAGGCACAGAGAACTCCCTTCAGACGTAACTTGAATCGATCTTCTGCACGACATATCATAGTGAAACTGGCAAAATACAAGGATAAAGAGAAAATTCTGAAAGCAGCAAGGGGTAAACGTGCCCTCACATATAAAGGGAGACCTATAAGACTCGTGACTGATCTCTCTTTTGAAACTTGGCAGGCCAGAAAGAATTGGCACGAGATTTTCAGGGTGCTAGACAGAAAAAATATGCAGCCGAGAATCCTTTATCCAGCAAGTCTGTCATTTAGAATAGAAGGAGAGATAAACGTCTTCCCAAACAAACAAAAACTGAAGGAATTTGTCACCACTAAACCAGCCCTACAAGAGATCCTAAGGGAGACCCTGTGAGACAAAGTCCCAGAGACATCACTACAAGCATAAAACATACAGACATCACAATGACCCTAACCCGTACCTTTCTATAATAACACTGAATGTAAATGGATTAAATGCGCCAACCAAAAGACATAGGGTATCAGAATGGATAAAAAAACAAGACCCATCTATTTGCTGTCTACAAGAGACTCATTTTAGACCTGAGGACACCTTTAGATTGAGAGTGAGGGGATGGAGAACTATTTATCATGTGACTGGAAGCCAAAAGAAAGCTGGAGTAGCCATACTTATATCAGACAAACTAGACTTTAAATTAAAGGCTGTAACAAGAGATGAAGAAGGACATTATATAATAGTTACAGGGTCTATCCATCAGGAAGAGCTAACAATTATAAATGTCTATGTGCCGAATACCGGAGCCCCCAAATATATAAAACAATTACTCATAAACATAAGCAACCTTATTGATAAGAATGTGGTAATTGCAGGGGACTTTAACACCCCACTTACAGAAATGGATAGATCATCTAGACACATGGTCAATAAAGAAACAAGGGCCCTGAATGAGACATTGGATCAGATGGACTTGACAGATATATTTAGAACTGTACATCACAAAGCAACAGAATATACTTTCTTCTCGAGTGCACATGGAACATTCTCCAAGATAGATCATATACTGGGTCACAAAACAGCCCTTCATAAGTTTACAAGAATTGAAATTATACCATGCATACTTTCAGACCACAATGCTATGAAGCTTGAAATCAACCACAGAAAAAAGTCTGGAAAACCTCCAAAAGCATGGAGCTTAAAGAACACCCTACTAACGAATGAGTGGGTCAACCAGGCAATTAGAGAAGAAATTTAAAAATATATGGAAACAAACAAAAATGAAAATACAACAATCCAAACGCTTTGGGACGCAGCGAAGGCAGTCCTGAGAGGAAAATACATGGCAATCCAGGCCTATCTCAAGAAACAAGAAAAATCCCAAATACAAAATCTAACAGCACACCTAAAGGAACTAGAAGCAGAACAGCAAAGGCAGCCTAAACCCAGCAGAAGAAGAGAAATAATAAAGATCAGAGCAGAAATAAACAATATAGAATCTAAAAAAACTGTAGAGCGGATCAACGAAACCAAGAGTTGGTTTTTTGAAAAAATAAACAAAATTGACAAACCTCTAGCCAGGCTTCTCAAAAAGAAAAGGGAGATGACCCAAATAGATAAAATCATGAATGAAAATGGAATTATTACAACCAATCCCTCAGAGATACAAACAATTATCAGGGAATACTATGAAAAATTATATGCCAACAAATTGGACAACCTGGAAGAAATGGACCAATTCCTGAACACCCACACTCTTCCAAAACTCAATCAGGAGGAAATAGAAAGCTTGAACAGACCCATAACCAGCGAAGAAATTGAATCGGTTATCAAAAATCTCCCAACAAATAAGAGTCCAGGACCAGATGGCTTCCCAGGGGAGTTCTACCAGACGTTTAAAGCAGAGATAATACCTATCCTTCTCAAGCTCTTCCAAGAAATAGAAAGGGAAGGAAAACTTCCAGACTCATTCTATGAAGCCAGTATTACTTTGATTCCTAAACCAGACAGAGACCCAGTAAAAAAAGAGAACTACAGGCCAATATCCCTGATGAATATGGATGCAAAAATTCTCAATAAGATACTAGCAAATCGAATTCAATGGCATATAAAAAGAATTATTCACCATGATCAAGTGGGATTCATTCCTGGGATGCAGGGCTGGTTCAACATTTGCAAATCAATCAACGTGATACATCACATTAACAAAAAAAAGAGAAGAACCATATGATCCTGTCAATCGATGCAGAAAAGGCCTTTGACAAAATCCAGCACCCTTTCTTAATCAAAACCCTTGAGAAAGTCGGGATAGAAGGAACATACTTAAAGATCATAAAAGCCATTTATGAAAAGCCCACAGCTAACATCATCCTCAACGGGGAAAAACTGAGCTTTTTCCCTGAGATCAGGAACATGACAAGGATGCCCACTCTCACCGCTGCTGTTTAACATAGTGCTGGAAGTTCTAGCATCAGCAATCAGACAACAAAAGGAAATCGAAGGCATCAAAATTGGCAAAGATGAAGTCAAGCTTTCGCTTTTTGCAGATGACATGATATTATACATGAAAAATCTGATAGACTCCACCAAAAGTCTGCTAGAACTGATATAGGAATTCAGCAAAGTTGCAGGATACAAAATCAATGTACAGAAATCAGTTGCATTCTTATACACTAACAATGAAGCAACAGAAAGACAAATAAAGAAACTGATCCCATTCACAATTGCACCAAGAATCATAAAATACCTAGGAATAAATCTAACCAAAGATGTAAAGGATCTGTATGCTGAAAACTATAGAAAGCTTATGAAGGAAATTGAAGAAGATTTAAAGAAATGGAAAGACATTCCCTGCTCATGGATTGGAAAAATAAATATTGTCAAAATGTCAATACTACCCAAAGCTATCTACACATTCAATGCAATCCCAATCAAAATTGCACCAGCATTCTTCTCGAAACTAGAACAAGCAATCCTACAATTCATATGGAACCACAAAAGGCCCCGAATAGCCAAAGGAATTTTGAAGAAGAAGACCAAAGCAGGAGGCATCACAATCCCAGACTTTAGCCTCTACTACAAAGCTGTCATCATCAAGACAGCATGGTATTGGCACAAAAACAGACACATAGACCAATGGAATAGAATAGAAACCCCAGAACTAGACCCACAAACGTATGGCCAACTCATCTTTGACAAAGCAGGAAAGAACATCCAATGGAAAAAAGACAGCCTCTTTAACAAATGGTGCTGGGAGAACTGGACAGCAACATGCAGAAGGTTGAAACTAGACCACTTTCTCACACCATTCACAAAAATAAACTCAAAATGGATAAAGGACCTAAATGTGAGACAGGGAACCATCAAAACCTTAGAGGAGAAAGCAGGAAAAGACCTCTCTGACCTCAGCCGTAGCAATCTCTTACTCGACACATCCCCAAAGGCAAGGGAATTAAAAGCAAAAGTGAATTACTGGGACCTTATGAAGATAAAAAGCTTCTGCACAGCAAAGGAAACAACCAACAAAACGAAAAGGCAACCAACGGAATGGGAAAAGATATTCGCAAATGACATATCGGACAAAGGGCTAGTATCCAAAATCTATAAAGAGCTCACCAAACTCCACACCCAAAAAACAAATAACCCAGTGAAGAAATGGGCAGAAAACATGAATAGACACTTCTCTAAAGAAGACATCCGGATGGCCAACAGGCACATGAAAAGATGTTCAGCGTCGTTCCTTATCAGGGAAATACAAATCAAAACCACACTCAGGTATCACCTCACGCCAGTCAGAGGGGCCAAAATGAACAAATCAGGAGACTATAGATGCTGGAGAGGATGTGGAGAAACGGGAACCCTCTTGCACTGTTGGAGGGAATGCAAATTGGTGCAGCCACTCTGGAAAGCAGTGTGGAGGTTCCTCAGAAAATTAAAAATAGACCTACCCTATGACCCAGCAATAGCACTGCTAGGGATTTATCCAAGGGATACAAGAGTACTGATGCATAGGGCCACTTGTACCCCAATGTTCATAGCAGCACTCTCAACAATAGCCAAATTATGGAAAGATCCTAAATGTCCATCAACTGATGAATGGATAAAGAAATTGTGGTTTATATACACAATGGAATATTACGTGGCAATGAGAAAAAATGAAATATGGCCTTTTGTAGCAACGTGGATGGAACTGGAGTGTGTGATGCTAAGTGAAATAAGCCATACAGAGAAAGACAGATACCATATGTTTTCACTCTTATGTGGATCCTGAGAAACTTAACAGGAACCCATGGGGGAGGAAAAGGAAAAAAAAAAAAAGAGGTTAGAGTGGGAGAGAGCCAAAGCATAAGAGACTGTTAAAAACTGAGAACAAACTGAGGGTTGATGGGGGGTGGGAGGGAGGAGAGGGTGGGTGATGGATATTGAGGAGGGCACCTTTTGGGATGAGCACTGGGTGTTGTATGGAAACCAATTTGTCAATAAATTTCATGTACAAAAAAAATAAATAAACGTTAAAAACAAAACAAAACAAAACAAAACAAAAAACACTTGCAGTTAAAATGAGGACATTGAGAAACATTTATCATTCAAATGTATGGCAAAAGAAAGCCAAAGTAGCAATATTTATATTGGGCAAACCAGAATTTTTCCAGAGAAGGCACACAAATGGCCGAATATAAGAACCAGAGGAGTCTATAAGAGCATAATACAGTAGAACCTTGGATTGTAGCTTGTTCTGTGAGTGTTGTGAAAACAAGCAAACATTTCTAATAAATTTTAACTTTATAAATTTTAACTTTATAAACTTGCAATATGAGTAGTATGTGAAGCCAAATGACACATGATGCCATATGAACTGAGCCAATGGTTCTTGAAATTCACGTTGATATACGAGTGCTTTGGATTACAAGCATGTTTCCCAAATGAATTATGCTCACAAACCAAGTTTTTGCTGTAATTATAAGTCACATTGAAGATGAAGGGGAGAGAATTGGTAGGATCATAATCTTTTTTTTAAAGTTTACTGATTTATTTTGAGAGAGAGAGAGAGAATGAGCAAGGGGAGGGCAGAGAGAGAGAGGGAGAGAATCCCAAGCAGACTCTGCACTGTCAGCGTGGAGCTCCACACAGCGCTCAAACTCATGAACCATGAGATCATGACCTGAGCCAAAATAAAGAGTCAGACGCTTAACAGACTGAGCCACCCCGGTGCCCCAGTATGATCATAATCCTAATAGTTGAACTCTAATATAAATGACTTCAGAGTCAAAAAAGTAGTCATCCTGCCCAAATATTATTAGTTTCCCCATCTATATATTTTAAGTTGTATCACACTCAACTTCTTTTGGTTAAGGCTTTGTTCTGTGGGCAAATTAAGTCAGTTCTTGCAGATGCTACAGATAAAATTTTACAATTTTTGTAGCTTTGTGTCGCCTGGCGCTTCGAATACCATTTTCTGAGATCTCGTTTTACAGTAAGACAAATGAAATGTATAAGAGTGGGAGAAGAGGACACTACCAAAGCGATAAAGAACCAGAGAAGGGGAGGATTAAATAGGACAAGACAAGGCACATTAAAATTTTGCTCAAGGCTTTACCTGAGTTAGTCACCTCCTTTATATAAAGTGGGTTACATTTATTAGCAAGGATGCTGTACTGTGTTCATTTGATTATGTTATCCAGTTTAATTCAGTAACTACAAATCATGTATCTCATGTGACGAAGTCATCTGATCAGGTTCTGGTATATATGTGAGCATAACCTGCCTATACACATATTTAGTACTGGACAGAAAGAAAAATACCAAATCACCTCAGTGAAAGAAAAATCACAGTGTCTCCCTGCAGTATTCTCTAAGTTCTCTCCTGTCAAACAAAACATAGAAAAATCTGTATCGATTCCATTTATAGGGATTGTTGACTACATATGATGCACCAGGCACTGCTCTAGGCACTTGACATGTATCAGTGAATAAAGTAGATGAAGATGTAAATTAGCCTAATAGAACAGCAGTATCTGTTATGTGAAGTTCGCTAGATGCTACGGAAAAGAGACAAGTAGATCAGGCTAGAAGGCCTGGTGGTGCAGGCAGAAGGAGAGATATTCAAGTTATGTAGAAAGAACGATTACTAGTTAACCTGTGAACATCTATTTCTATGAACTTAGACTCTATGCTTAATTTGAGTCATTTATTTTTAGATTGATAGGGAGGGAGGGGGAGAGAGAGAGAACGAGCAGGGGAGGGGCAGAGAGAAAGGGAGAGAGAGAGAGAACCCCAAGCAGCCTCTGCGCCATCAGTGTGGAGCCTGACACAGGGCTCAAACTCACAAACTGTGAGGTCGTGACCTGAGTGGAAACCAAGAGTGAGCTGCTTGACAATGGAGCCACCTAGCCGTCCTGATTTAGACTCTTAAATTTAGTTAGAAACATAGATTTTTCAGGACATTGTAGGAAGTAGGATAAGTAAGGAAATAAGCTGTGTCAATCTATTTTAATTAACAGCAATCAATGCGTATGGGCCAATTTTTCAGCTAGGGCACTCTGCTCTGATGTAATATGTAAGTAAAGGCAACATATGCTGATCGGGATTTTTGCAAAATGGCATTCCGAGGCAGATCTGAAAGTGGGCCTTTAAATATGGAGAGGAAGATAATGAGATTCTAAGGATGAGTTCAAAGTCTCCTGGACAGCTCACAGAGCCTAGAGAAGTCTGAGAGTATGAGTTCAGGGTAGAGTCATTGAAAGTCTAAAGTTGTCTGAAATATGAGAAGCAGAATAAAATTGAGAACTCCTTAAAGTCATCTCAGTGCAGAGTTACAAAGGACACCGTCTTGACTTACAATGGCATGAACTTGAAATGACAGACAAGCACTAAAGGTGATATTTTGATCTGAACAGCAGAGCTGTTTCAGTCCAAAGGTGATTGGCAGGATGGAGAGGCCTGATTAAATTGTAGGCCAAAGCGAAACCTGTGTTTCAAAATATCATTTGTCCTTTAAAAGGGACAGGCTGAGAGATTTTAATGTGGTAAAAGAATGAGGACAGCTGTAATTTACGCAGCACTGAAATGATAAAGAATAAAAAGACCGTATTTAGACACTAAATTGGATTTTCACCCACAGAAAATGAATGCCAAAAACGTAAATTTTCTTAACATGTTTCCTATTATCAGAAAGTCTGCAAGGGGAACCTGGTGAAAATGAATTATAGACAATGCATAAGTCTGGGTATGGAAAATAATAAATTACCAATAAATGCTTTGTGAATAAAAAAAAGGAATGAATGCAAATATTTGTAGTGGAATCTCAGACATAACTTGGTTTGACTTTAACACATTTTTGTAAATGGTAAAAACTAATAGAAGTTTCTCAAACTTTTTTTCTGAGTTTCAAAAGAGAGAACAAGAACAAAAGAGGATTAAAATGTACAGACATAAAATGCACACGAACTGCCAAAGAATTCCTAAAGAAATCCTTGTGATTAAAGGGCTAAATGATACCATGATGTTTCTAACCCTAGGCTTTAAATAATGGCAGGCCTGAGATTTGTATCCAGATAAGACAGCCTTCAAGAACCCTGTTCTTTTCACATCATGCTATCCTCAATGAAGGAAGGGAGTTTAATCAATGCACAGACTTGAAAAGTCAATTAATTATGATTTTATTTTATTGCAGTAATATATTTTCATTGAACAAAACATATTGAAACCATGAAGTAGAAATCACAAGGAAGAAAAGTCATTCACTATTTCATCACTGTATTATGAAATGTACCTTTGTTTCTTTATTATCTATCTATCTATCTATCTATCATCTATCTATCATCATCATCATCTATCTACCTACCTACCTACCTACTTTCCTACCTACCTACCTATGTATCCACATATATGCATGTGTATACGTATACGTCTGTCTATCTATCTATCTATCTATCTATACATGTATATTACCTTCTATGTACAATCATGTCATAGTCATAATACTATTATCTTACTTAAGGTAAAATCATAAATATTTCTAAGTTTTTGATTAACCTTTCAAACATCCCATTCTTTTCAATTAATTTGTTACAGTGACAATAACAAATTTCAGAGTTCCTCACTCCAAATTCTGTTATCGCTTCACTGTGGTGGCATTTAACACATTCTTTTGTCTGCTATATTGCCTACAGATGGGTGGTTTTAGCTCTACAGTCAGGTTAGATTTTCTCCACGAGCACTCCATAGGTGGTGTAGAGCACACTTATTAGAAAGGATATGATGTCTACTCTCACTATAAGGCTAGAAACCATTCGTGATCATGGCCTACATCAGTGATCTCATTAGGGATTGCAAAATGGCGATCTGATTTTATCATCTCTTCACTTCATTAGTTGCTATACATCTGTAAAGGGATATTTTACCTCCTCAACCATTTGGTTATTTTGAATTCTTACAGGAAAAATCATTTCCACCAATTATCATTTTTCAAAATAATGGTTTGGATCCCCCAAATCATGAGAAAATGATGACCTATTACTATGTATGTATCATCTATCTATCTATCTATCTATCTACCTATCTATTATCCATCTGTCATCTTTCTACCCTAAATGTATCTATATATACACAATTATGGCAAATTCATGTGTTTAACATTTTTGTAACTTTCAATACACTGCAGTTCTTCTTCCTAATGATGCTCAAACTGATTCATCATTGATTAGTAGGAGCATCAAGTTGGTCCTAGAATGTTTTTGATATCATCTGTGTTGTCTTTGAGATCTCTTTCTTCCTGAAATGAAAAAAAAATACTCTGGAATCATCCTATTTATTTCCTTCACTAAATGTAGAACCAGACACATGTCCAATGACTCTTTATTCGTTTACCACTATTGAGATCAGAAATATGGCTGTTGGGATGCTCCATGTGTTGGTCATTATTTTTAAATGTTTTTAGTGGAGAAGGCTAGGAAATATGTGGATTTCTTTTTTTTCATAAAATACAGTATGAGTTCATGATGATGCTTCTGATGCAAAATCAGAAAAATTAAAAAAAAATTTTTTTACCTGATTTCATCAATCTTACATTTGTACCCCCTTTTCCCCATGACCTTAAGAGTAGTATCAATGAAATAAACACAGTACTTATTAGCTACCTTTTAAAAAAATTTTTAATGTTTATTTATTTTTGAGAGAGAGAGAGAAAGGCGGTGGGGGGGGGGGGACAGTGCGCAAGCAGGGGACGGAAAGAGAGAGGGAGACACAGAATCCAAAGCAGCCTCCAGGCTTTGAGCTGTTAGCACAGAGACTGACACGGGGCTTGAACTCCCAAACTGTACTGTGAGATCATAACCTAAGCCAAAGTCCAACACACAACTGACTGAGCCACCCAGGTCCCCTTTGGCTATTTTCTATAATACACACAAAAGAGTCTCGGATTAAATCTATCAAAAATATCATGAATCATATATTATGAGAAAGTAGCATAATTTTTTTTCAGTATTTCTTGTTTATCCTTAAAGCATATCCTATTAAGACATGTATAGTAAAATTACTTTTCTGTAAGTTCACTTGGCATAGTTCTTCTTTGGGGGGTATGCTACCAACTAAATAAATAAAAGATTTTATTTTTTTCATTATGTCTTTATTATTAGTGATTGATTGTTTTACTTAACTATTTTTTAAACTCCAGTATAGTTAACGTATAGTGTTCTGTTAGTTTTAGGTGTACAATATAGTGATTCCACAATTCCATACATTACCCAGAACTCATAATAAGTGTACTTTTAATCCCATTCACCTATTTCACCCAACCAACCCCACCAATCTTCCTCCTGGTAATCATCAGTTTGTTCTTTATAGTTAAGAGTCTGTTTTTTACTTTATCTCTCCGTTTTGTTTGTTTTGTTTCTTAAATTCCATATATGAGTGAAATCATATGATACTTATCTTTGACTGACTTATTTCACTTAGCATTTATATTCTCTAGATCCATCAATGTTGTTGCAAAAGGCAAGACTTCATTCCTTTTTATGGCTGAATAATATTCCATCATAGCTATACAATTTCTTCATCCATTTGTCTATTGATGGACACTTGGGATGCTTCCATAGTTGGAAGTAATGCTTTTGAAAATAATGCTGCAATAAACATAAGGATGCATATGTCTTCTCAAATTAGTCCCTTTGTATTCTTTGGCTATATGCCTAGTAGTAGAATTGCCGGATAATATAGTAATTCTATTTTTAATTTTTTGAGTAACCTCCATATTGTTTTCCACAGTGGCTGCACCAATTTGCATTTCCACAAGAAAGCAAAAGATTCCTTTATTCTCCACATCCTCACTGACACTTGTCGTTCATTGTGTTTCGATTTTAGCATTTTGGAGAAATGCTTGTTCATGTCTTCTGCCCATTTTTCAATTGGATTATTATTATTATTATTAATTATTATTATTTTAGTGTTAAGTTATATAAGTTCTTTATATATTTCTGATTTAATCTCATATTGGATCTATCATTTGCAAATATCTTCTCCCATTCAGTAGGTTGTCTTTCAATTTTGTCAATTGTTACTTTTGTTGTGCAGAAGCTTTTTATTTTGATATAAACCCAATAGTTTATTTTTTGATTTTGTTTCCCTTGCCTTGGGAGATGTAGAAAAATGTTGCTAATGGCTGATGTCAGAGAAATGACTGCTTGTACTCTCTTCTAGGATTCTTATGGTTTTAATCTCACATACAGGTCCTTAACTCATTTTCAATTTATTTTTGTGTGTGGTAGAGGAAAGTGGTCCAGTCTTTTGCATGTAACTTTCTAGTTTTCCCAGCATCATTTGTTGAAAAGCCTTGTCTTTTTCTCATTGTATATTCTTACCTCCTTTGTCAAAGATTAACTGACATATAATCATGGGTTTACTTGGGGGCTCTATTCTGTTCCACTGGTCTGTGTCTGTTTTTGTGTCATTGCCATACTGTTTTGAATACTAGAGCTTTGTAGTATTTCTTGAAATTTGAAATTATGGTACCTCCAGTTTTGTTCTTTTTCAAGATTGCTTTAGCTCTTCGGGGTCTTTTGTGGTTTCATACAAATTTTAATATTTTCTATTTTTCTGAAAAATGCTGTTGCTATTTTGATAGAGGATGAATTAAATCTGTAGATCGATTTGGGTAGTATAGACATTTTAACAATATTTGTTCTTCCAATCCATGTGTATCGAAGGTCTTTCTATTTGTTTTTGTTATGTTCAATTTCTTTCACCAGTGTGGGTTAAGCTTATTCCTAGGCATTTCATGATTTTTTGGTGCAATTGTAAATAGGATGTTTTCTTAATTTCTCTATCTTCTTCTTCATTAGTAGTTTATAGAAATATAATGAAATTCTGTATATTAATTTTGTATCTTATGACCTTACTGAATTCATTTATCAGTTCTAGTAGTTTTTTGGTGGTCTTTTGAGTTTTCTATATACAGTACCATGTCATTGGAAATAGTGAAAATTAGACTTCTTTTTCACCAATGTGGATACATTTTATTTCTTTTTGTTTCCTGATTGCCGTAGCTAGGACTTCCAGTACTATGTTGAATAAAAGTGGTGAGAGTGGACATCTCTGTCTTGTTCCTGATCTTAGGGGAAAATTTCTCAGTTTTCACCATTGAGTATGTTAGCTATGGGTTTTTCATATATGGCCTTTATTTTGTTGAGGTATGTTCCCTCTAAACCTACTTGGGTGAGGGTTTTTATCATGAATAGATTTTGTACTTTGTCAAATGATTTTTCTGCCTCCTTTGAAATGATTATTTTTTTTTCTCCTTTGTTTTGATATGCTGCTATATCACATTGATTGATTTGTAAATATTGACCCACCCTTGCACATGAGAACTAAATCCTACTTGATTGTGGTGAATGATATTTTTAAGGGTATTGTTGCATTTAGTTTGCTAATATTTTGTTGAGGATCTTTATGTCTATGTTCATCAGAGATACTAGCCTATAGTTCTCTTTTTTAGAGTGTCTTTATCTGCTTTGGTATCAGAATAATGCTTGCCTCATAGGTTGAATTTGGAAGCTTTCCTTTCTCTTCAAGTTTTTTGGACTAGTTTGAAAAGAATAGGTATTAACTTCTCTTTATATGTTTGGTAGAATTTGCTTATGAAGCAGTCTGGCCCAGGACTTCTGTTTGTTAGGAGTTTTTGATTACTGATTCGATTTGATTGCTGATAAATGGTCTGTTCAAATTTCCTATTTCTTCCTAATTCAATTTTGTAGATTATATGTTTCTAGGAATTTATCCATTTTTTAGATTGCCCATTATTTGGCAGATAATTTTTCATAATATTCTCTTGTAATTCTTTTTATTTCAGTTGTGTCAGTTGTTATTTTTCATCTTTCATTTCTGGTTTTGTTTCTCTGAGTCAGCTTTATCTCTTCTTTTTTTTTTTTTAGTGAATCTGGCTAAAAGTTTATCAATTTTGTTTACTTTTTCATAGAACCAGCTCCTGGTTTCATTGATCTATTGTAGTGTTTTTTGATGTTTTGTTGTTGTTTTGTTTTGTTTTGAGTTTCTATTTATTTATTTATGCTCTTATCTTTATAATTATATTCCTTCTACTGTTTTTGGATTTTGTTCTCCTTTTTCTAGCTACTTTAAAGTGAAAGGTTTTGTTGTTTATTTGAGATTTTTCAGGATTTTCGATGTAGGGGTGTATTGCTATAAAGTTCCCTCTTAGAGTAGCTTTTGCTGCACCTCAAAGATTTTGGACCATTACACAATAGGGTAATATCATTTTAATTTGTTTCCATGTATTTTTGATTTTCCCCTTGATTTCTTGGATGACCCATTCATTGTTGAGTAGCATGTTATTTAAGACTTTTTATTTGATTGATTTCTAGTTTTAGCATTGTGATTAGAAAAGATGCATGGTATAACTTTATTCTTACTGAATTTGTTGAGACTTGTTTTGTGGCCTAATATGTGATCTATTTTGGGGAATGTTCTATGTGTACTGAAAAGATTGTGTATTCTGTGGTTTTAGGATGGAATGTTCTGAATATATCTATTAGATTCATCTGGTCCAATATGTCATTTAAAGCCACTCTTCCTTGTTGATTTTCTGTTTGGACGACTTATCCATTGATCTAAGTGGGGTGTTAAAGTCCCCTACTACTATTGCATTATTATCAATTAGTTCCTTTGTTTGTCATTAGCTACTTTACATATTTGGGTGCTTGCATGTTGGGTGCATAAATATTTACAATTGTTATATCTTCTTGTTGGTTTGTTTCCTTTATGATTACATAGTGTCTTTCTTTGTTTCTTGTTATAGTCTTTGTTTTAAAGTCCATTTTGTCATGATGTAACTATTGCTACCCAGTCTTTCTTTTCACTTCCATTTGCATCATAAATGCTTTTCCATCCTTTCACTTTCAATCTGCAGGTGACTTTAGGTCTGAAATGAGTCTCTTGTAGGCAGCCTACAGATGAGTCTTGCTTTTTAAAAAAATGTTACTTTAGAAAGAGGGACAGAACATGAGTGAGGGAAGGGACAGAGGGAGAAAGAGAATCTTCCCTGCTCAATGTGGAGCCTGATGCGGGACTTGATCCCACAGCCCTGGGATTGTGACATGAGCCAAAATCAAGAGTTGGATGCTCAACTAACTGAGCCACCCAAGAACCCTGGCTCTTGCTGTGTTATCCATTCTGTCACCCTATGTCTTTTGATTGGAACATTTATCTATATTCAAAGTAATTATTGATAGGTATGTACTTACTGCCAGTTTGTTACTTGTTTTATGGATGTTTTTGTGGGTCTTTTCTGTACCTTTCTTTTCTTACCCTTTTCTCTCATGGTTGGCTTGCTTTCTTTAGTTATATACTTGGAATCCTTTCTCTTTATTTTTTGCACATCTATGACTTGTTTTTGATTTGTGTTACCATTATATTTGTATATAACATCTTATGCATATAGCAGTCTATATTACGTTGATGGTCACTTAATTTTGAACCCATTCTTTACTCTTCTTCCTCCTCCCACATTTTAGGTGTATGGTGTAATACTTCACATACTTTTATTTTGTGAATCCCTTCACCAGTTTTTATAGATATACTTAATTTTGCTGCTTTTGTACCTCCTACTTTTCTTACCTCTGCTTATGTTCTTTCCTTTCAACTCAAAAATTCTCCTTTAAAATTTCTTGTAGAGCTGGTTTAGTGGTCATCGACTCCTTTAGCTTTTGTTTGTCTGGGAAATACTTTCTCTCTTTTTCTATTCTGAATGATAGATAGCCTTGCTGGTTAGAGTATTTTTGGTTGCAGTTTTTTTTTTCTTTCGGTACTTTGAATATATCATGCCACCCCCTTCTGGTCTGCAAAATTTCAGCTGAAAAAATAACTGGTAGCCTATGGGGATTCCCTTGTATGTAAATATCTTCTTTCTCTTGATGCATTTAAAATTCTACTTTATCATTTTATCATATTTGCCATTTTAATTACTATGTGTCTTGGTCGACCTCCTTGGGTTGATTTTGTTGGTAGGTGTCTCTGTGTCCTGGGTCTGGATTTCTGTTTCCTTTCCTAGAACTTGGATGTTTTCAGCTATTATTTCTTCAAATAAAATTTCTGACCTTTTTTCTCCTTCTGGGATCCCTATAATGTGAATATATTATGCTGATGGTGTTGCTGAGTTCCCTAAGGATATTTTCATTTATTATTATTTTTGTTCTTTCTCCTGTTAAGCTTGAATACTTTCCATTACTCTGTCCTCCAGGTTGTTGATCCATTCTTCTGCTTCCTCTAGTCTACTCTTTATTACATCTGGTGTATTTTGAATTTCAATTATTGGGTTCTTCATCTCTGATTGGTTCTTTTTTATATTTTCTCTCTCTTTGTTAAAGGTCTCACTGAGGTCCTCCACTCTTTTCTCATGTCCAATGAGTATCTTTATGACTATTACCTCAAATTGTCTGTCAGTCATATTACTTATCTCTGTTTCATTTAGCTTTTTTGCTTGTGATTCTGTCGTGTTTTCCATTTCTTTTCTTCCATTTCTTTTTCCATTTCCTTTTCTTTTCTTTCCATTCTTTCATATTTTTTTCCATTTCTTTCATATTCCTCCATCTGTTTATTTTGGCTTGCTCTCTGTGTTTGTTTCTATGTGTTAGAAAAGTCATCTATATCTCCTGCTCCTTAAAGAGGTGGCCTTCTGAAGAAGATGTACTGTAGTGCCCTGCAGTGCAATGTCCTCTGTTCACCAGAAACTGGTGTTTCAGGAGTGTCTCCTGTGTGTGTTGCCTATATCCTGCTGTTTTGGCTAAGCCACTTTTCCCTTTGATCTAGTAGTCTGCAACTGGACTCTCTTTGCCTGTTGTTGACAGAGTTTGTCTCTTGTTGTTAGTGTGTCAGTCTGGGACTGCCTTGGGCCTGAATTGTCAGGCCAGGTGTTTGCCAGAGATGCAGTAGCAACAAAGTACTGGGTCTTTCTCTGTTATGTCTCTTGAGAATCTTTTGTTGGTGGGCAGGGCCTGCAGTCAGACCAGATGTCTGCCCCCAGCCCATGCTGGGGACATAGTGAAACAAGTGTGTGTGGTTATCTTCCCCTCTCCTTGGGAGAGGAATCACTTGGAATGGTGCTGGCCCATTAGGAATGCTTTCACACTTCCCGTCTTGTGGTACCACTTTGGATAGGCTCCAGCCAATGGCTTATTGGAGGATACATGACCATAGGAGAACACAGGGCAGGGTACACTGTAAGCAATTTAGGTAGTGATTGTTGGAGCTGAGCTAGTGCCTGCGGGTGTCCACGTGTCTAGGTTGGGGTAAGGAGTGTGGAAATTGTGCCTATCAGCTTCTGTTTTCCTGGAGAGGTTTCCTAAAAATACCTGCCCCTCTAGTACATGCTCTGAGATTAGTAAATAAATCTCCTTCAGGTATGCGTCAGACATTTTTCAAAGTGCTTCTCTGTGATGTATCTAAGTGGGGATGTTGTGCTATATCTTGAATAGCAGGAACTCAGTTTCCTATCACCCTCCGAGTTGTTTCAGACCTGAGCTCATTGTTTTTTAAAGTTCTAAGTGTTAAGCTCCACTGATTGTATAAACCTGCGAAATTAGGTCCCATTGGTTTTCAAAGCCAAATCTCATGGGGATTTTTCTTCCCTGTGTGGGTTCCCTGGGTCTGGGGTGCTTGGTGTGAGGCTCTATTTCTCTCCTGTCTCCTTGTCTGTGGTGTCCTTCCCTCTTATGTATAGTCCCATGGATCTCTTTAGCTCTGGACCATGTCTTTGTCCCCCCTTCCCTCTTTGATGTGGACTCTTGTCTGCATTTAGCTGTGGAGGGTCTGTTCTTCCAGTTTCCTGGTTATTTACATTGATGTGGGTGCTATCTAGTTGTATTCAGGGGATGAAGTGAGCATAGGATCTCCCTACTCCACCACCCACCTACTCCAGTCCCTACCCCCAACACTGGGGAGACTCCTCTGTTTTACTTAAATTTTGTAATCTATTTTACATATACCCAACGTCAAATCTGCAAGCAAGGTATATTCAATAATTTCTAGCTACTATTTTTGTTCCTTCCATTCTATTCTTTCCTTCTTTCAACAAAAAGGTTCTACTGTTTATATACCTGTACACCTTTAAGTCTTCTTTATTTCAGAATGTCTTTTTTTGAATTGTAGTATTATTGTTTGTTTTATTTTAGTTCCTTGGTTATGCTCTCTCCCTTCATTCTTTTAAAAAGTTATTTGTATATATTTCCCTTAACCCTTCTATGTCTCTCTTCATTTGTTAATGTCGATTTTTTCCTTTTTTCCAATTTGCATTTTTTATGGCATTATTTTGTTTATCACGTTTATCCACTCTTATGTTCTTTCTGGCTTACCCTTTGTTACATATTTTTATTTTATACCTAAGCAATTTAAATTTATTACATGAATGTTTATTTCCACTTCTTTCTCTGTGTTGTCTTAGCTCTCTCTCCAATTTTTCTTCTCGTCCATTTGTGTTTCTTATCTAAATAGGATTTTTGCAATGCTTTCATACCTTTTAAAAAGTTATTTTAGCTCCTTTCTTAAAATGTTAGTTCACAGCTTTCATTTGTTGTGGGAGCACGTTTTTCTGGTATTTCTTCGTTTGTTTGTGTATACACTTTCCTGCTCATTTTTTGCTTCTTATACTAATTTATTATGAGACTTGAATGTAACTATTTTCTATCGCATGTGTTGAAGTGAAGTGAGTCTTTTCCCCTACGTGCTTAGGAAGGGAGTGTGGCAGATAATGACAGTGCTGCACTGGATCCCGAGTCACTCCCCAGCATCAGCGTGATTGAGTTCCCAGCAGCCTGCACCTGTGTCCCTTTCTCAGCTACTCCTTACTTCGTGCCATGAACTCCTATGCATTTGTCCTGAGCCCTCCTATGTCAAGTCCTTGGGAAACAGACCCTGTATGACCCTGTTCTGGATTATTCTTATATGCTATCAACTCAGGTGATGGGACTTTGAGAAGATTTTGGCAGAAGATAGAGAAGATAAAAGAGTGATAATAACGTGCAAGGCACCCCCAATAGATGTCGTTTAAGAGAGCAAAGCATTTCACCTTTTCTCCTGAGTCCTATCTTTGACATATCCTTAATCAGCCATGTAGAAACACTCAGTAACCTCACTGCGTGCTTGATTGGGAAAACACACACATCCTTACCAAAGAAAATAGGGACTTAATTAGAGATAATTGACCTTTTTATATACATTTTGGAGGATAAGTGAACACACTGAAGACTTATTTATTGATACCATATGGCACTGCCTCACAGTGATACTCAAATTATGTAGAACAAGGCTAATCAAAACTAAATAGTTCATCAAAAGGTCTTCCATTGTAAGATGCCGCTGTTTAATTCGGGAAGCTTTTAGATATCTCCTTGGACCCAAAAGTGCTTTCTACATTCTTTTATTGAAAGCACGTCAAGTTTCTAGTAAGGCAGCCTGCAAAAGTTATCTATGCATTTTCAAACCATAAGTGTCATTTTCCTGTTTAACATCATTAATTTATCAGATATATGGGCTTTTTGAGATTTGATGTCTGAACTTATTTATTTGTCACTCTCAGAAAATTTCATTTTTAACTAGACTCAGAAGTAGAAGCTCACAGAGAGGATCGCCTCTGTCTTCTGGCAATCTGTTCCTGGCATTTTTCTTTGGCCTCTTCCATTCTCTTGGCCAAGTTGCAGCCTCTTTCTTATTTTCCTTAGTCTGTTTTTTCTTCAGAGTTATGAGGCACGGTAGTGTCAGTGAGTCCAGGAGTATCCTTCTCCCCTATTTTCACAATGACCAACTTGAGGACACCGAGACTGGCATCCACCATGCAACTCAGAACAGATGTCTGCTTTCTTTCTCCAGTCTACCTTGCTTTGTAGCAGGAATGTCACTTACTCAGCAACAGGAGGACGTGGCCGTGGGTCAAGACACCCTGCTTCACGCAGATGCCTTGTTTGTCATTGCCACCACTGATCCGGACAACGAAAGCCTTCCATCCCTCACCCAGAGCATCAGCAGTAACGTCTCCAGCCACATGCTTCTCATAAAAAGTACGAAGTTTGCATTCACTGTCCACTTCAGTGAGTTTCTGGCATACAGTAGCTGGGAAAGAGATATGTTCAGCTTCAGCCCGAAGCATCCTACCACCTCCGAGGCACCACGAAAAAGAGTCAAATATATGTTTTTAATAACACTTGCACAACTACTGTCATTTCTGTGCTAAAGATTTCAAAGGTAGCAGACACCACACCTGCTCTCAAAGAATTGACATACTTTGCCTTTGACATTTGATTTGCAAGAAAAAAAAAGTGTCTATGCAGGGTATGTGTTGGAAGTAAATGTTAAGAGAAGATTTGGGGTGGCTCATGGAACTTCTGAAAGCCTCGGCACTTGGAAGAACCAGGCTCAGAGAAGAGAAAAAGAGAAGCTGTCAAGTCAGACCCAGAATTAAAAGTCACAGCACATGAACCAGCCCAGTAATGACACCACTGATGGTGCACTTTTGGAACTGTTCCTCTAGAGAATATACTTCTTCCGATAAAAGAAACAGCAGCAGTAACAAAAACTCTCCATTCCTGCTTTCCTGAACTTTTTTTTTTTGGGGGGGGGAGGTTACTGACTCCAGAAGCAATATTTTAGGCAGGTATCTAGGTCATGTCTTTATCCAAGCTCTCAGGAAATGTAGCTTTATTAATGGGTGGCAGGCTCAAAATTTAGAAGATGGGTAATTTCCCAAACATAAGTAGATGGTTCATAGAATATGGAGAAATAAAGACAATGAATATTGACTATGTACCTTTAACATGCTGCAACAAAATTCGAGGTAAAATGGAAGAACATATTGAAATGATTTCCGATCAGTAAAAATTAGTCAGAAAAATACCCGAGCTCAGATGTAAGAAACATATGCATGTATAATTTTAATGGCATAAAGTCATTATTTTATGGTTTCCTCCAAGCAGTAAATGAATACATTTTGCTCAGATGCTAGTAATTTAAAACATTTTTTAGTATCAGCAATTATTTATAGAACGTTAAATATATAAAATATTATATAATAATACATTTATTAATATTATATGCAATATATGAAGTAATATTATATGTTGTATTTTATGTTATATATTACCTACAGATTACTTCACATTTCATATTTTTAAAAGAACTAATCAATTTACCTGCTCTCGAACTATGTAAGTATAAAATCTAACTTTTCAGAATGACATTAAAACCTTTCGTAATCTGTTCCCAACTTATCTTTTTGGTACCACATTCTGTTATTCTCTTCCATAAGACTTACGCTTTAATGTAACCTATTTTCTAAATGTGACATATATTTTTATAATTCTATGTATTTGCTTGTGGTTTTACCTTGACCCAGAAGATTCTACCTCCTACTTGACCTCCTAAGAGAATATAATTGACATGTTAAAACACAGCAGGAATGCCACTTTCCCTGTGAGCCTTTGCCAACTTTTCTGGAAAAGAAAATAGATACCCTCACAGTTATGTTAACTTTTACTTTTTACACTAGCAATATATCTTACAGTGGTTTCACAGGTGAGTTTTTTGCAAAGTATGAGGTCTTCAGGACATGGGATTGTATCTTATATTTGTGTATGTGTGTGTAAAAGTGCCTAGAAAAATGTAAATGTTTAGTAAATCTTTGTTAAATTAATATTATTAACAAGGAATGGCAAGGGATTAGAAAATGTCTCTCGTCTGCTGATTTTTTTGAGAGAGAGAGAGAGAAAGAAAGAGAGAGAGAGTCAGTGGGAGAGGGAGAAAGAGAATCTTAATCTGAAGCAGACTTCATGCCCAATGCATAGCAAGATGTGGGATCACGACCTGAACTGAAACCAACAGTTGGATGCTTAACTGACTGAGCCATCCAGGTGCCCCTCTCATTGGCTGCTTCTTGAAATCTTACCAAAAATTCCAATGTGGTATATATTTATTATTTTTTGTGTAGAAGTTTTCCAACAATGTATGAAATAGAGAATTTCCATAACCACAAAATAAAATTGTGATTCTTAATATATACTGTATTCAAAGATTAAATTATAGTAGTTTGAAGTGGGACAGTTGATAAATATTAAACTAACTAGAATGCAAAATTAGTCATTTATTGACTCTATGCATATTTATGCAGATATTACACACACTCAGTATGTTAAATGTCCCTTGTTGTTTTCATTCAATATCCACATATACTGGATTAGAGCCATACAGGAAATGAAGGAATTAAGTTATGCTAGAAGAGTCAATTTCAGATGAATTATTTTCTCAAAATACACTAGTGTTCATTTGGGACCAATGTGAATTTTGTCCTTTCTCCCTTCCCCCAAGCCTCTACTCCCCTTGTTTTGTTATCTGTTAATGTGCTGGTGCACATCATTACATTGTCAGGTCACTTGTGAATATTTGCCAGGAAGTGATGGCATTTGTGGGCTTCTAGCATCCAGCCGAAGATAGTTGCATTCACCATCAGTTAAAACAATAACAACCATCATTTACTAAGTAAAGAGTGAGAGCCAGATATTGGGTAAACACGTTATAAGCCTTAGCTGTTTTAATCCTTGAAAAAAACATTTTAAAAAGCATTCCAATGTTATCATGTTAACCCATGAGAAGATTGATAGTGGGAGTGGTTATATTATAGAATAATCAGGGCTTGAACCAGGTTTTACTGGGTTTATACCTCTGCAAAGACTTGCCCTTTCCTTGCATTATCACTCATGGGGAAAATGTAATTCAAAAAACAGCTCTTGCAAGCTTCTTCAGATTCTCATCTCTCTATATGGCCTCTCCGTTAGCTGAGGTCTACAGTATGATCATTATGGGTGTGCTTCTGCCTGGGCTGACTTTTCCCATTGAGAGTTTGTATTATCACACCCATCTGGATAATAACCACACTCATGTTTTTGTCCTATAAATGCCAAAAGATAATAGATGTCACTCAGGTTATTCCAGGTAGGAAGTAAGGATGCAGAGTTAGCAAACAAAACCTATTATTTGTTAACAAACAATCTATTTCCTTAAGTTTCTGGAACAGAATACTTGGTGGTCAAAGTAACTGAAGGCTAACTGACATGATCCTGACGTAGTGGAGTAGCTGATTTTAGACTTCCCTCCCATAGTAAACAATTATGCAACTGGAAAAACTTATGGAGAAACAGTTATTATGCAGCAGATCATGAAGGACTGCTAGTCTGAAGTGAAATGAAGCTCCACATTTACTGCAGCTTTTTGCCTGGGAGCATTTTCTAAACTATGATGCAGAGAAATAAAGTACAAGAACAAAAGCCAATCTCACTAGATGAAGAAAACAGAGAATGGAGTGCAGAATTGCCAAGGCAGCTGGAATTTGCAAGACATGGCACTGGGAGGGTTTCAAGATTTACTATAAAGCTACTGTGTATAAAGCTGTGATAATTAAGAGAAGGTGGTTATCGGCATCAAAATAGAAAAACAGCTCAACGGAATAGACCAGAGAATCCAGACATGGCCTTATAAATATATGGCCAATTTTAATTTTTGACAATAGCACCAAAAGAAATCAATGAGGAAAGTGAGTTATTTTCAACAAAATGGTGGTGTAACGCTGGATATTTTATGAAAAGAATGAAGTTTGATTTCAAACTGGCACCAAGGAAAAAATTGCAAGAGATAAATCTTTGACCTAAACATGAGAGCTACAATTTCAGAACTTTTAGAAGAAAGCACGGGAGAATACTTTTTCACATCGTGGTTAGCAAAGAGTGTTATGCCACAAAAGGTGCTGTTAGGGATTGCATTGTGTCCCCCTTCCCAAATTCTCCTGTTGAAGTCCTAATTCCCAGGACCTCAGGCTATGACCTTATTTGGAAGTAAAGTTTTGCAGATGTAATTGGTTAAATTAAGATGAGGTCATTAAAGCGGGACCTAATCCAAAATTATTGATGTCTGTAATAAGAAGGGGTCATTTCAAAATAGACTTACTCAGAAGGATGTTGTAAAGACACAGGGAGAAGACAGCTCCCCACAAGGCCAGGAGAAAGGCCTTAGAAGAAATCAACCTTCTTGATACCTTGATCGCAAACTTCTAGCTTCCAGAACTCCAAGACAATACATTTTTCTTATTTAAATCATCCAGTTTGTGGTGCTTTGTTATGGCAGCTCTAGCAAACTAATACAGGTACTAACCATAAAAGGGGGGAGAAAACCCTAAAATGATCAATTAGATCTGCTATAAAAATTGAAAAAAAAACCTCAACAAAAGGCACCATTAAGAAGGTGAAAATGAAAGCAACAGAAGGCAAGAAAATATCTGTGGCATACGTATCACATCTATTTAACAAAGGACTCTTGTGCAAATTATATAAAGTTGCCTTACAAATTATAATACTCAAATAACCTAATTTAAAAATGCACAGAAGTCTTCAACTGGTACTTTATATAGAAAAAGATGCCAGAATGCCAAATACATAAATAAATACATGGTCAACATCATTTGTCATCAGGAAAATATACATTAAAACCACAATGAGATACCACCCTACTTTCACTAGAATTCCTAAAATTAAACACACACACGCATACACACACACACACACACACACACACACACAGGCACACACCCACACTGACCATACCCATTGCTAGGAAGGATATGGTTGCAAGCATGTATCTCAAAAGTTGATAGTTCATATTTAAAATAATGGAACTTCTTTTGGATACTATTGTTTAATTCTAATGCGTTTAATCTTACGCTAACCTTATGACACAACAATTCCACTCTGAGTCACCAAGCTTATGTCGACAAAAAGAATGATACAAAATATTAGCCTTATTCATAAGAACCTAAGCTGGAAATAACTCATACTTCCATCCATTGCAGAACGGACAGACAAACTGTGGCATACTTATACAATGGAATACTATTCTACAATAACAAAAATGATTCACTGATATATGCAAAAACATGACGAATCTCAAAAGCATTATAAATTGTGAAAGAAGGCAGACAAAAAAGAGTACATATTATGTTCCTCCACATATATGAAGTTCAACAATAGGCAAATATTTTATAATGGGGACAGAAATTTGAATAGTAGTTGTCTATGTAGAGAGAAGCTATTGACTAGAAGGGGCCCTTAGGTATATTGAAATACATCAGCACTATCATATAAAGATCCAATATTAAAATAAAAAAAAATTGGGACATCTGGGTGGCTCAGTCGGTTAAGCATTGGACTCTTGATCTCAGCTCAAGTCTTGTTCCCAGGGTTGTGATTTCTAGCCCTGAGATGGGCTCTGCACTGAGAATGAAGCCTACTTAAAAAAATAATTGAAAAAATACAATTAACAAAATTAATAAATCAAAAATAAAATTACCAATGAACTGGGATTGGGCATGTGGAGTTTAAAATTTGAAATGTGATAACTTCTCTAGTTTCATGGCACAATGATTTTGATTAATCATATGGCTAAAAAATGACCTTTATATCCTCTTACTGGGCTAAAAACCATTATTATAACCAAGGGTGACTGAAAAGATTGAAATATTTATGGGGCATGGTGAAGCAGACTGTAGAAAAATGATATATTTAGATAGTATCTCTAGGTACACTTATCTCTATATTTATACCTATAACTCTACCAATACCTTTATTCATATGTAAATTTCCATGATTGAGAGAATCATGGGAAGAAGAAACATTGGATCAAAGATAAAAGTTTCCTATGAATTTCTTTGACATTACACGTTTATTTTTTCCTATTCTTAGCACATTTTGACTTTGAGTTCCACAATCTACCTATAGTGGTTCAGTGACTATTTCTTGATTAATTTCTTTTCAGTACTGATTAGATGTGTACAAACTTAAATATGTGGCCTATTAATCACTTCAGTATTTGTAATCAAATGCACTTTACCAATGATTTATTCACATGTTCAAGAACTTCTGTTTGTAGGCTGCTGAAGACAAAAGGTTTTTTTTTTCTAGACATGTTCAATGACCCCAGAGTCTACTTCATGCATTAACTGATGGTTAGCTATTTTTCTCATATATACCTGATACAAATCTGTACAGAGTTAGATGAACTGGAAAACACTAAATATAAACTAACTTTTTTTGATAAGTTTTGATAGCAAACCAAAGCTCAAGGATCACTGAGGATTTTAGTTGACAGGTGTTTGCAAAGGGTCATTTACATGTGATAAGCTGCAAACACCTGTTTCCACTTAAATCACTTAAAAGGGTGGAAGAAGGTGACTTCTGCCATCTTCTTAAACTTCCTAATGACTTCCAGGTGGTAAAAAAAAAACAGCATAGAATTTTATCAAAAATTGTGCTCTAAAATTTTTCCATTTTTAGAAGTCCTGAGTCTCAAAATTTGGAGTTAACAGTTCCACATCTCTGTGAGGATTGAAATTGAAATCGTATTTTTGATGGTTTCAAAATCATCTCTGCTTTGGTTTTTTTAGAGTTACATGTGTATGCATCTTATGAGTGAAATACAACTATGGCTTTATTTTCAATGAACCTGCTTCTACACAGCCTTCAGACTTTTTTCTGATCAATAGAAAGCTATTGGACTCTATGCAGTAAACAAGAAATCCCATATGAAACTATGCAATATATTCACTAATTGTATCATTAATACTGTTTGCTCTACCATTTAATAATTATAGAAACCAACTATGAAAAAAATCAAGGTCACAAAGTCCAAACTTTTTATCTTATAGGTGGAATATGTAAGGGAACAAATAATAGAAAAGAACGTTTACACTATAGGTATTTTGGCTCAGTTCTATGCTTATATTATCTTAGTTCAGTGCGTCTTTTTAAAAAAAAATTTTTTAATGTTTATTTATTTTTGAGACAGAGACAGAGCATGAACAGGGGAGGGTCAGAGAGAGAAGGAGGCACAGAATCTGAAACAGGCTCCAGGCTCCGAGCTGTCAGCACAGAGCCCGATGCGGGGCTTGAACTCACGGACTGTGAGATCATGACCTGAGCCGAAGTCGGCCGCTTAACCGACTGAGCCACCCAGGCGCCCCTCAGTGCTTCTGATATGCCATTTTTCCCTCGTTTCAAATATAAACCCATTTATGCACAAAATGTTACGGGTTCAGCTTAAACATATACTCATGCAGTTCATTAAGGATCTGATGTTAATTTTTCTAAGAAGGACATACTGCCTTACTTACTTTTCACAAAATGAGAATAGGGGAAATTAATGAATAAAGTGCCTCAAAAAGAATTTAAGATCATTTTTCTTCTTACCCACTTTGTTCTGTATTTTAAGGTTATAATATTTGTTCTGCGATGAATCCTGGATCAGGCAGCCAAGTATGTGGATTTATTGAGGAGGGTGGTTGCCTTGAGTTGGAAGAGATATGCCACGAATAGGAGCTACATAGGCCACTTTTATTTAATAAAGTTTATTTATTTTGAGAGCGAAAGAGAATGCACATGAGCGGGGAAAGGACAGAGACGGAGAGAGAGAGAAAATCCCAAGCACGGTCTCCACTGCCAGTGCAGAGCCCGGGGCAGGGCTCAAACCCACCAACAGTGAGATCATGACCTGTCACTAAGAAGTGAAGACGGCCACTGTATTTAAATTCCAGAGAAAGGAAAAAAAGCAACCAAGATTAAGCGGTAAAGTAAGAAGTAAAATGAGTATCTGATATCACAAAAAATAAAGGAACATTGCTTCAAGAAATAGGAAAAGGTTAATACCATGGAATGCCTCTGAGTAGTAAAGATGAGAACTGAAAATGAACTTTAGTGTCTTTAGCAAGAGCTATTTTAATGAAGTGTTTAGGATGGAAAAAAGATTGAACTATATAAAGAAATGATTTGGAAATATAGGGGGGAAAAGCAGGAAACGCACATTTCTAGAGTATGGACTACAGCAGGGTTTCGAAAAGAAATGGTAGCAGTTGTCCACAGGGTTGGAAGCGTGTGTCAGCCCTCAAGAATCTAGATTATTCCCATTAAGGAAATATTTACCAGATCATAATTATTTAATCGTACATTTTTTACTGAGTCTCCATGTGATTAGCCTGGCCGTGGCCCACCACAGTCGTACAACCCCTTTAGGTGAGGAATCTGCAAAAGCAGTTGAAAAAAATATACAGCAAATGTTTGGAAACATATGCCAGTTCTTCAATATGAATTCTCCTCGATTTTCTTTTTTCTTTTTTTGTAACTTGTTTTATTATTTTTTTATATTTACATCCAAATTAGTTGGTGTAGAGTGAAACAATGATTTCAGGAGTAGATTCCTTAGTGCCTCTTCCCCATTTAGCCCCTCCCCCCTCCCCCAACCCCTCCAGTAACTCTCAGTTTGTTCTCCATATTTATGAGTCTCTTCTGTTTTGTCCCCCTCCCTGTTTTTATATTATTTTTGTTTCCCTTCCCTTATGTTCATCTGTTTTGTCTCGTAAAGTCCTCATATGAGTGAAGTCATATGATTTTTGTGTTTCTCTAATTTCACTTAGCATAATCCCCTCCACTTCCATCCACATAGTTGCAAATGGCAAGATTTCATTCTTTTTGATTGCCTTGTAATACTCCACTCTGTGTGTGTGTGTGTGTGTGTGTGTGTGTGTGTCTGTGTGTGTGTGTGTGTCTGTGTGTCTGTATACCACATCTTTATCCATTCATCTGTTGATGGACATTTGGGCTCTTTCCATACTTTGGCTACTGTTACTAGTGCTGCTATAAACATGGGGGTGCATGCGTCCCTTCAAAACAGCACACCTGTGTCCCTTGGGTAAATGCCTAGTACTGCAATTGCTGGGTCGTAGGGTAGTTCTATTTTTCTTTTTTTTGAGGAACCTCCATACTGTTTTCCAGAGTGGCTGGACCAGCTTGCATTCCCAGAATTATCCTAGATTTTAGAGAACAACTTAAGAGTCATTCTCAAATTACACCCTATCTTAGGTTACATTCCCAGTAAGCTAAAGCTGAGATAGAGCTTCAGGTGTAGAAAGTTTAGTAAAGATGATCCTTGGGGTTAATACCTGTGAAGGAGTAAGGAAAGTAGAACCAGGTGGAGTGAACTGCTATTCGATCACAAAAAAAAAAAAAAAAAAAATACAGCTGATACCTCAGGGTCCTCTGGAGCTGAAATATCTTCATAGCTGTCCCATCTTCAGGCAAGCATACCAGACGTTTTATACTTTCTATATCTAGTAGTGATGTTATTAGAGTAGCCTCAGAAGAGGTGACATGACCTTAAGCAAGGTGGTACACTTAGGCTGATCGCAATCCCTAAAGAGAGATCCAGCTGAGAACTCTCAGTCACAATCCACAGTAACTGGAACAATGAGTAACCAGTCCTTAAATAAGGGTCTGGGGGCTGTGCCACAATATTCACTTGATCCAGTTACTCCAAATAATGCATTCTGGAAAAAGCTCTTTCAGGATGTAGTTGGTTTCTCATGGTCTTGTCGAGTCCCACAGTCAGGCACTTTCCTTCTTCCCGGGGCCAGTGAGGAACTATTTGTCAATTGATGTGAATCTTCTACTAAGAATAGTATACCCTAGCTTAGTGTGCTGTGAGTCTGCATTGTGATTCTACATTTGGGCATCCGTAAACTCTACTCTGGATCTTTCTCCACCATTGATACAGCAACTTACATACCAGCCAGAAAGGCTGCAGAGCCCTGTCTTGCTCTGTACCTTAATCCAAGTAGGCAGCTTTCTGTGTTATCAGTTAAGTTGGTCAGAATGATAGTCTCAAGGGTGCAATATGCATCTCCCAAAACTTGCAGAACCAAAAAAAAAGTTTTCCGAATGACTTGAAGTAATTATGAATATGAATTAGATAAACTGTAAAAATTTATCTTTCCATCTGATGAGAATAGTAAGGAATGTGATTTTGATAGGACATTTATGTGGAGTTAAGAAATGTGATATTGATGGGACATCAATTTATGAGAATGACTCTTAAGTTCTCTAAAATCGAGGAGAATTCATATTGAAGAATTGGCATATGTTTTCAAACATTTGCTATATATTTTTTTCAACTGCTTTTGCAGATTCCTCACCTAAAGGGGTTGTATGACTGAGGGGCCATGGCCAGGCTAATCACATGGGAAGCTCTAATACATATGGAGACTCAGTGAAAAATGCGTGATTAAATAATTATGATCTGGTAAATATTTTCTTAATAGGAATAATCTAGATTCTTGAGGGCTGACACACCCTTCCAACCCTGTGGACAACTGCTACCATTTCTTTTCGAAACCCTGCTGTAGTCCATACTCTAGAAATGTGCATTTCCTGCTTTTTCCTTTTTTTCCTTTCTCTGGAATTTAAGTACAGTGGCCGTCTTCACTTCTTAGTGTACATTTGTTTCCTATAAGATTGTGTTGAATCCTTAGCTTCAAATATTCTTTCTCTGCTAATAATCCTACTTATTAGCCCCACTGGATATCTCACAGTAATCTCAAGCTCAATATGTCCAACAAGTATTTGCTAATATCCAAATGTCTTGTAGTTTAAAACAAGATTCTTTGCAAATGTGTCTTAGCTCAGTGAATGAGACCACTCTCAATTTATAAGAGAATACCATAGACTGGGTGGCTGAAACAACAAACATTTTTTTTCTCACAGATCCAGAAGCTGGGAAGTTCAAGATCAAGATGCTGGCAGAATAAGTATATGATGAAAGCCCACTTCCTGGTCCTTCTGTTTGCAGATGGCCATCTTGTTGTCTCTTCACATGGAAGGAAGAGAGATCGTCTCTCTCTAGTCTGTTCTTACAGGGGCACCAATTCCAATCCTGAGGGCTCCACCCTCAGGACATAATTACCTTCCAAAGGTCCAACCTCCAAATACCATCACATTGGAGATTACTGCTTCACAAATAAATTTGGATGGGAGGGGTCATACACATTCAGTTAATAGAAGTCATCCTCAATCCTTCACTCTCTCAAAAACAGCCAACAACAAGCAAACAATCAAACAATACACGCCTAGGTTCCCTATATTACGTCTATCAAATCCACCCACTTGTATTCATCACCATTGTCACTATGGTTTCTAGGTCATCATCTCTTCATGGACCACTATAATGATCTCCCTCCTTGGCTCTCCTGTTAACAGGAACTCAGTTCAAAGCCATTACTTACAAGTAGGCAGAGTAATCTTCTAAAATGCAAATCCAATCCTATTTCCCAGTTTTTAGAAACCATTTAATGTTGTCTCATTGATTTTAAAGTTCTGAATAAAGTTTGCAAAGTCCTTCCCTGCCAGCTTCATCTTGGTTTAGCCACCTCATTTTATATCAGCCACAATGAACTTCCCATTCTTCAAATACACTAATTTCTTCCAAGCAGGTATTTTGCCCCTATTTTTTCTTTTCTGCTAGAATGTGCTATTCTACCCACCCCATCAATCAACCTCAGTTGCCTAATTAATTTCTATTTACCCATCAAGCTTATACTTAATCATCATTTTCATAGAGAATGATTTCCATGGTAGCATATCTAGTAAAATCTCTTTGTTCTATGGTAACATATATGTTCCTTTGCTTCTGAATATTTATATCAAGTTTATATTAATGTGATTGATTGATTTTCCTCTTCGTGCTTCATTAGAATAACAGCTTCATGAAAACAAGGTCCCTGTTGGTTTTGTTGATTTATTTCCTCAAATTTAGCCTATTATTTGACATAATGTAGATATTCAATTATTTCTTTATAGATAGAGTAAGTATATGAATAATTCAGTCTGTAATCAATGTTTTATGTGATTTAGGGACAATTAAAATGGTTCATAATGAAAAAAAACTTACATATCAAAAATAATGCAAAAAGAGCACTCTACTAAAAATCTATTAAGGAGGCTTAATTAAATCCTCATAAGCCTCCTGGATGGATTGTAATTTCTAGTCACAGTGCATGACTAAACTCATGGCTGTTTCAAAGTCACTCCTTCACTTGAGCACTGGCCAGGGAGAAAGAGAGAGGATCTGCAGAGGTTGGTATGGAGGGACATTGGCTTGGAGGTGAAAAAGGCCAAGAACCATGGAATGGGAATAGGAGGGAAAAGTGAAGTGTTAAGATTGTTACTCTTCGTCTCTTATACACAGTCCTAGTCAGATCATTGCTGGTCATTGGACAATACAAAGGAAAAGGCAGTAGAGCCAGCTGGAAAAGTAAAAAATAAAACACAATAAGTTTACCCCCTGTTATTTAGAGGAAGGGGTAGAGATTCAATTGCAAAAAATTCAAGTGGGAGGTGAGCTTATGAGCATACAACTCTGCTTCATCATTAAAGAAATGAATCCAGAAAAGTCAGAATACAATGGGACTTCTTAACTTGGTAAAGTTGGAATATAAAAACACTACTACAAGGATCATTTTAGATGTAGACATGTTGACAAATTCCTTTTAACTACTAAAAGAAGATAAGGCTGCTTTCTTACCTGTCATCACTCGTGTTTAATGAGAAGTTGGAGATCCCGGATTAAATAAAGCAAGCAAAGTGAAATAATAGAAAAAAAGATTAGCAGGGAGGATTCTATGTTATTTTTAATATATAGGTTTACACATAAAAATCAATAGCATTCCTTTCTATCAGTAATAAAATAAAAATAAGGAAAAAATAGAAAACCATCTCAAATAACAATAAAATCTATAGCATGTCTTGGAAAATATCTAAAATAAACACAAAAATTTTATGGAGAAAACAGTTACATATTTAAATTTTTTAAAGCAAATTATGTAGATCTCAAATGCATAAAAGTTTAACAAAACTGAAATGTGTGTAATATATTTATTTGTAATATAATAGCATATGTGTATATATTTTTAAAAATTTTGTTTGTTTATTGAGAGAGACAGAGATAGCGCAAGTGGAGGAGGGGCAGAGAGAGAGGGAGACAGAATCCCAAGCACGGTCCATGCTGCCAGCGCAGAGCCCAACATGGGGCTGGAACCCAGGAAACTGCAACATCATGACCTGTGCTGAAACCAAGAGTCGTAAGCTTAATCGACTGAACTACTCAGGTGCCCCAGCACATGTGTATATTAAAGCACCCATACAGCAGAGGAGAATATCATTCAACGATTAACATCCAGTGGTGCTGGGTGGCTAGTCGGTTAAGTGTCTGACTTTGTCTCAGGTCATGATCTCAGTTTGTCGGTTCGAGTCCCGCATCCGGCTCTGTGCTGACAGCTCAGAGCCATGAGCCTGCTTTGGATTCTGTGTCTCTCTCTCTCTGTCCCTCCTCTGCTCATGTTCTCTGTCTCTCTCTCAAAATAAATAAACATTAAAAAAAAAGATTTACATCCAAATAAATACATGGTAGCTGGATTTTAAAAACCCACTTTATAACATCGCAGGAGTTACTTATAGGAGCAAGGGGGATGGGATTGGAGATGAGGATTAAAAGAGAAATATACACTTTAGAAATAAAAAAAATATTCTGTATTCTTGAAATGGTTGTATTACTTCTTAAGAATGAATAGGCCAGTAACGCTGGATCAGAGAAACCTCTCTGTCTCTGAATCTGAGTCTTTAGGATTCCATATTATTTATGCTTCAAAGTTTTTTTTTTTTTTAAGTTTTAATTTTGGAGAGAGAGAGAACGCTCTCAAATTATGTGACGTTCCATAGAGTAAGAAATTGGACAATTTCTTTCCATATAAAAATCTAAATGTAAGTGAAGTTAAATAAAATAATTTTTGTTGAAAAAGAATTTCTTTCAACTATTTGTTCTTTTCTATAGACTGAACAGCCTTAGGCAGAAACATAGATGGAGGCATGCAACCTCCGTGGTGGACCATGGCCAGGGTCGCCACATGGGCACCTTGAATTGATAAAGTGACTTAGTAAAATAGAAAATGGGATTATGCAATTATGGCCTCGTAAATTTTTCTTTACATGGGAAATAGTGTGGTCCCTTGAGTACTACCGTATCTCTCCAAGCATGTAGTCAAAGGTGGCGTAAAAAGCAAAAGCTACGGGTCTGTACTTCTGGGCTCTTTCACCTGTGGATAAGGGTTCCGTAAAGCCTGCTTAGATCAGAGAAAATTGAATATGTTTTTATGAAGAATAAAGGAAAACAGCAGTGAGCCACATCCACCTCTATTAAGCTTAACGTTATGTGAGTCTTTTGCACTTCTTGTGTGCTAGGCTGATAGTAAACTAAAATTAAGGCCATTTGTCTTTCTCTCCAGTTCTTAAACCTGGAAGAGCTTGGAACTGGTCTCCTTTGACTGCATCATATTTTGTTTCAGGACCTGTCAATCACTGCCTTAGTAGCCTCCTGTGTTTTGATAATTAAAAGTCTCATGCTGCCTCTTAGATTATCCAAAAAATCTATTTTGGTTTTCTGCTGAGATCTGCCCTAACTGAATAGCATCTCATATCTGCACACTTTTGTTCCTTTTCATTTGCATTGAAATGGGTCTGCGTCATGTCCCAAATCCCTTATGGTCCCTCTGTGTGCAGTCAATTACACTGAAAAAGCTAATTTGTGCTAAGTTTTTAATGGTCCATTTTACTGCCCTTCTGAGAAATCATATTTATCTACAATACCAATCCCAAGTAATATGGTCAACCTGAAGGAATTACAGTACCATTGGAGGATGAGACTAATGAAAGCATTTCACAGAATGACCACACTTATTTACTCTCCTAAATCTCCAAGTGGTAGAGAGAAGAGGCATTTATAGAGAGAATTTCAGAAGAAAGTGGTTGATGTGGTTGTTGCCGCTAGATAACGAAAGATAATTTCTCAGAGGATTCATAGTATAATCTCTTTCTTGTCTCTGGTAGCATCTTGATATGAACCTCAGTGCATAGAATCCTCCCATCTTAACACCCAGAGCATGACCCTTCAGACCTCTGTGCCTTATCATAGACTCTTCCCTTTTCTTGCTTTGTCCTTTCTTTTCTTGTGAAATTGTGTTCATTCTGTAAGACCCAGTTACCACACTACCTCCTCTGTAAGACACCCCTGATGTTCTCGGGAACACTTGGTCTTGCCTGCTTGTTTTTATTATAATTTGGGCTCAAAGATAAATAGAGCAGTTATCACACTGTATAAAAGTGGCCTGATAACTTTCTTTTCTCCACTGGACCCAAACTGTTCGCTAGCTGGAAGCCTTCCATGTTCAACCTTGCATTCCTCAGAATGTGGCGTGGTATCTGAACATAATAAAGTAAAGCCAATGAATGAATGAATGAATGAATGAATGAATATAAGACCTTACAAAAATGTAACATAATGAAGGAATGGGGGAAAGGGCTTCTAGACGTTATAAGTAACAAGGATTACTGTAATGGTTAATTTTGTGTGTCAGCTTAACAGGGCCACAGGGTGCCCAGATGTTTGTATCACACATTTCTGGATATGTCTGTAAGGATGTTTCTATTTAAGATTAGCATTTGAATTCGTCGGCTGAAAAAAGCAGATTGCCCTCCCCAAGGTGGGTGAGCATCATCCAGTCTGTTGAGGACCTGATGGAACAAGAAGTTTAAAGAAGGGAAAATTGACTGTATCTGCCTGCCTGCTTTGGCTAGACGTTGGCCTTCTCCTGCCTGCCGACTGGAACTGATCCCATTGATTTTCCTGATCCGCAGGCCTTTGAATTTGAATTTGGACTGGAACTATACTACTGGCTTTCCTGGGTCTCCAGTTTGCAGGTGGCAGATGGTGAGACACCTTAGCCTCCAAAATCACGTAAGTCAATTCCTTATAATCTCTCTCTCTCTCTCTCTCTCTCTCTCTCTCTCTCTCTCTCTTTGTATATGCCTACAGATGACCCCCGATTTGTGATGGTTCCACTTAGGCTGTTTCAACTTGAAAATGGTGTGAAAGAAATAGACCATTTAGGGGGAATCGCACTTTTAACTTTGAATTTTGGTCTTTTCCTAGGCTAGAAATATGTGGTAGGATAATTTCTCGTGAAGTGAGGCAGCGATAGCAAGCTGCAGCTCCCAGTCAGCCGCAGGGTCAGAAGGGGCAACAGCTGATAAGTTTGCAACCATTCTGTACCCACACGAACATTTTGGTTTTCACGTTCAGTACTGTATTCAATAAGTTATATGAGATAGTCAATACGTTATTATAAAACAGGCTTTGTGTGAGATAATTTTGCCCAACTATAGGCTAATGTAAGTGTTCTAAGCAAGTTTAAGGTGGGCGAGGCTAACCTATGATGTTCGATAGGTTAGGTGTATTAAATGCATTTTCAACATACTTTATTTTCAGCTTACAATGGATTTATTGGGAAGTAGTCCCATGGTAAGTTGAGGAAGGCTTGTATACGCATCCCCTGATGGTTCTATTTCTCTGGAAAGTCCTAATATTGTTACTGTCTTAGTCAATTTGGGCTGTTACAAAATATCATATACTGTGCGGCTTCAACAATAAACATTTACTTCACACATTTTTGAAGGCTAGGAAGTCCAGATCAAGGTGCCAGCAGAGTTGGTGTTTAGTGGGAACTCTCATCCTAATTTGTAGACAGGCTTCTTCCCGGTCTCTATCTATACCTGAGGGATGGAGAGAGGGCTCTGGTCTCTTCCTCTTCTTATAAGGACACTAATGCCATCATGGGGCTCCGCCCTCATGACCTTATCTAAACCTGATTTCCTACCAAAGCCCCACCTCCAAGTTCCACCACACTGGGGATTGGGGAATAGGACTTTAATACGTGAATTTAAGAGGCAGCAGACATTTGATCTACGGCAATTACTTAAGAAAAAAAAATATTCCTGCCATAGAGGTATTATGCATATCAAGTTCATAAGTTATGTAATTGGGTTACATTATGCTGAACTTTTTACAGTGAGCAATTACAGTGGGGTCTTGTACTTTGATAAGAGTATATGAGTTCTGTTTTTGTTTCTCAGGCAAGAAAGGGGGGGGGAGGCAGAGAGACAGAAAGAAAAAGGTATTCTGACTGCATTTTTCAGCAAAAGAGAATGGTAATTTCACTTATGTAGATATTTATAAGAGTAAAGAGATGAAAAAGAGAAGTTTCTAAGTCTAGTTGCTATTCATTTATGTGTCACTCATTTATGCCTCACTAACAAATTTGGAACAGTATTTGCTTCAAAGAAACTTGAACACAAAAAGTTGTTGAAAACTCGTATTAGTCAATGAGTCAAAAACCTACCCGGTTGTGTGATAACTTCATGATGTATTTTGTCTCAAGCCAATGATATTAATCCTTCTTGTTCAGGGGTTTTTTAAATTCACTTTGGATCAAACAAAGCTATTATACTTTTTTTTATGCTTTGTGAACATCTGCTGCTTAATTATTCCCATTTTTGTTATTATTTCAGTTACTTCCAGAAAAGACAAGGTATTTAAATTGTAACTAAGGAGCAATCTTTATCCGCATGTAGGTATAAAAGAAAATTGTATTAAAATCTGGCAAGCACGTTGAAAAGAAAGACATTATTACAAAATTTAGAACTTTTTGTGTCTTGTACAACATATGAAATTTAAATTAATATCATAAATACGAAAATGTATGGCTTAGTGGGCATAGTTCACATTAAGAAACAAAACTGAGGGGCGCCTGGGTGGCTCAGTCGGTTAAGCGTCCGACTTCAGCTCAGGTCACTATCTCACGGTCTGTGAGTTCGAGCCCCGCGTTGGGCCCTGGGCTGATGGCTCAGAGCCTGGAGCCTGCTTCCGATTCTGTGTCTCTCTCTGTCTCTGCCCCTCCCATTCATGCTCTGTCTCTCTATTTGTCTCAAAAATAAAATAAACGTTAAAAAAATTAAAAAAAAAAGAAACAAAACTGAAAATATAATTGTCGACTCTTGCACTATTTATAACACGTGACCAAGTCTGCAAAGATACCTATATTCCTGGAGATGAAAGTTTTTCATTCCAAGATGTGGTGTAGTCCATGAAGAAAGACCCACTCTGAAGACAGGTAGCACTCCTGGGGCACCTGGGGGGCTCAGTCAGTTAAGCAGCCAGAGGACTGTTGATTTTGGCTCAGGGCATGACCCCATGGTTCGTGAGTTCGAGCCCCATGTCGGGCTCTGTGCTCACAGTGAAGAGCCTGCTTGGGACCCTCCCTCTCCCTCTTTCTCTGCCCTGCCTCCTCTCTCTCTCTCTCAAAAATAAATTAAAAAAAAAGACACATAGCACTCTAAAATGCTGTTTGAATATAGGATATTTAAAGAGATTCACTATAGCAATATATCTGAAATTTGTCATCTAGTTGCAACAGTACCTTTTGAATTATTTTCTCTATTAGTCTAATTAAGCATGGAAAATAATATAAATTCATAACAATTTTGAAGTAGGCTTTCAAAAAATGTATTACTTTGTTACATCTCTAATTGTATTCTGAAGATTTCTAGCATACTTTAACAAATTCAAATATCTGTATACCAGTAATTTGTTCAGTATCTACATCAGTCAGCTATTTAATTTTCTCTGAATATTATTTCTGAGTCATTGAGCTAGACATCTTGCTAATCATGCAGTTTATCTGCAGAATATGAATAGATGGCTTTTAGGATTGTGGTGACCCTCAGGAACGGTATTTTTGATGATCACACAAATCCTAGGAAATTTCTCTCCTTCTACCCTTTCTCTGCCCATGAGTAAGCACAGCTGTGGTTATTAAAATCCT